>NW_011494869.1:2956230-2956981 GCF_000754665.1 Bison bison bison | reverse complement strand
AGGAGATCATTCTGTCGTTTTTGAGATTGCATCCAAGTACTGCATTTCAGACTCTTTTGTTGACCATGATGGCTACTCCATTTCTTCTGAGGGATTCCTGCCCTCAGTAGTAGATATAATGGTCATCTGAGTTAAATTCACCCATTCCAGTCCATTTCAGTTCGCTGATTCCTAGAATGTCAACATTCACTCTTGCCATCTTTTGTCTGACCACTTCCAATTTGCCTTGATTCGTGGACCTGACATTCCAGGTTCCAGAAAAGATCTTCATGACCCAGATAATCACGATGGTGTGATCACTCACCTAGAGCCAGACATCCTGGAATGTGAAGTCAAGTGGGCCTTAGAAAGCATCACTACAAACAAAGCTAGTGAGGTGATAGAATTCCAGTTGAGCTATTTCAAATCCTGAAAGATGATGCTGTGAAAGTGCTGCACTCAATATGCCAGCAAATTTGGAAGACTCAGCAGTGACCACAGGACTGGAAAAGGTCAGTTTTCATTCCAATCCCAAAGAAATGCAATGCCAAAGAATGCTCAAACTACCGCACAGTTGCACTCATCTCACACGCTTGTAAAGTAATGCTCAAAATTCTCCAAGCCAGGCTTTAGCAATATGTGAACCGTGAACTTCTTGATGTTCAAGCTGGTTTTAGAAAAGGCAGAGGAACCAGAGATCAAATTGCCAATATCCGCTGGATCATGGAAAAAGCAAGAGAGTTCCAGAAAAACATCTATTTCTGCTTTATTG
>NW_011494869.1:2955169-2955868 GCF_000754665.1 Bison bison bison | reverse complement strand
TACCAGGCCACCTGACCTGCCTCTTGAGAAATCTGTATGCAGGTCAGGAAGCAACAGGTAGAACTGGACATGGAACAACAGACTGGTTCCAAATAGGAAAAGGAGTACGTCAGGCTGTATATTGTCACCCTGTTTATTTAATTTATATGCAGAGTACATCATGAGAAATGCTGGACTGGAAAAAACACAAGCTGGAATCAAGATTGCCAGGAGAAATATCAATAACCTCAGATATGCAGATGACATCACCCTTATGGCAGAAAGTAAAGAGGAACTAAAAAGCCTCTTGATGAAAGTGAAAGTGGAGAGTGAAAACGTTGGCTTAAAGCTCAACATTCAGAAAATGAAGATCATGGCATCCGGTCCCATCACTTCCTGGGAAATAGATGGGGAAACAGTGGGAACAGTGTCAGACTTTATTTTTCTGGGCTCCAAACTCACTGCTGATGGTGACTGCAGCCATGAAATTAAAAGACGCTTACTCCTTGGAAGGAAAGTTATGACCAACCTAGATAGCATATTCAAAAGCAGAGACATTACTTTGCCAACAAAGGTCTGTCTAGTCAAGGCTATGGTTTTTCCAGTAGTCATGTATGGATGTGAGAGTTGGACTGTGAAGAAGGCTGAGCGCCGAAGAATTGATGCTTTTGAAGTGTGGTGTTGGAGAAGACTCTTGAGAGTCCCTTGGACTGCAAGGAG
>NW_011494869.1:2934293-2955069 GCF_000754665.1 Bison bison bison | reverse complement strand
AGGGAATGATGCTGAAGCTGAAACTCCAGTACTTTGGCCACCTCATGCGAAGAGTTGACTCATTGGAAAAGACTCTGATGCTGGGAGGGATTGGGGGCAGGAGGAAAAGGGGATGACAGAGGATGAGATGGCTGGATGGCATCACTGACTCGATGGACGTGAGTCTCAGTGAACTCCGGGAGTTGGTGATGGACAGGGAGGCCTGGCGTGCTGCGATTCATGGGGTTGCAAAGAGTCGGACACGACTGAGCGACTGCTCTGATCTGATATTTAGTTCCTTGGCCCATTTTTTCATTGGGTCATTTATTTTTCTGGAATTGAGCTGCATGAGCTGCTTATATATTTTTGAGATTAATTCTTTGTCAGTTGGTTCATTTGCTTTTATTTTCTCCCATTCTGAAGGCTGTCTTTTCACCTTGTTTATAGTTTCCTTCATTGTGCAAAAGGTTTTAAGTTTAATTAGGTCCCATTTGTTTATTTTTGCTTTTATTTCCATAACTCTGGGAGGTGGGTGATAGAGGATCCTGCCGTGGTTTATGTCAGAGAGTGTTTTGCCTATGTTTTCCTCTAGGAGTTTTATGGTTTCTGGTCTTACATTAGATCTTTAATCCATTTTGAGTTTATCTTTGTGTATGGTGTTAGAAAGTGTTCTAGTTTCGTTCTTTTACAAGTGGTTGACCAGTTTTCCCAGTACCACTTGTTAAAGAGATTATCTTTTCTCCATTATATATTCCTGCCTCCTTTGTCAAAGATAAGGTGTCCATAGATGGGTGGATTTGTCTCTGGGCTTTCTATTTTGTTCCATTGATCTATATGTCTGTCTTTGTGCCAGTACCATACTGTCTTGATGACTATAGCTTTGTAGTATAGTCTGAAGTCAGGCAGGTTGATTCCTCTAGCCCCATTCTTCTTTCTCAAGATTGCTTCGGCTATCTAAGGTTTTTTGTATTTGCATACAAATTGTGAAATTATTTGTTCTAGTTCTGTGAAAAATACTGTTGGTAGCTTGATAGGGATTGCATTGAATCTATAGATTGCTTTGGGTAGTATACTCATTTTCACTGTATTGATTCTTCTGATCCATGAACATGGTATATTTCTCCATCTATTTGTGTCATCTTTTATTTCTTTCATCAATGTTTTATCATTTTCTATATATAGGTCTTTAGTTTCTTTAGGTAGATTTATTCCTAAATATTTTATTCTTTTTGTTGCAATGGTGAATGGAATTGTTTCCTTAATTTTTCTTTCTGTTTTCTCATTGTTAGTGTATAGGAATGCAAGGGATTTCTGTGTGTTAATTTTATATCCTGCCACTTTACTATATTCATTGATTAGCTCTAGTAATTTTCTGGTGGAGTCTTTAGGGTTTTCCATGTAGAGGATCATGTCATCTGCAGTGAGAGTTTTACTTCTTCTTTTCCAATCTGGATTCCTTTTATTTCTTTTTCTGCTCTGATTGCTGTGGCTAAAACTTTCAAAACTATGTTGAATAGTAGTGGTGAGAGTGGGCACCCTTGTCTTATTCCTGACTTTAGGGAAAATGCTTTCAGTTTTTCACCATTGAGGATAATGTTTGCTGTGGGTTATATGGCTTTTATTATGTTGAGGTATGTTCCTTCTATGCCTGCTTTTTTGGTGGGGGGGGTGGTTTATCATAAATGTTGAATTTTGTCAAAGGCTTTCTCTGCATCTATTGAGATAATCATATGGTTTTTATCTTTCAATTTGTTAATGTGTATCACATTTACTGATTTGTGAATATTGAAGAATCCTTGCATCCCTGGGACAAAGCCCACTTGGTCATGATGTATGATCTTTTTAATATATTGTTGGATTCTGTTTGCTAGAATTTTGTTGAGGATTTTTGCATCTATGTTCATCAGTGATATTGGCCTGTAGTTTTCTTTTTTTGTGGCATCTTTGTCTGGTTTTGGTATTAGGGTAATAGTGGCCTCATAGAATGAAATTGGCAGTTTACCTTCCTGTGCAATTTTCTGGAAGTGTTTGAATAGGATAAGTGTTAGCTCTTCTCTAAATTTTTGGTAGAATTCACTTGTGAAGCCATCTGGGCTTTTGTTTGTTGGAATATTTCTGAATACAGTTTCAATTTCTGTGCTTGTGATGGGTCTGTTAAGATTTTCTATTTCTTTCTGGTTCAGTTTTGGGAGGTTATACTTTTCTAAGAATTTGTCCATTTCTTCCAAGTTGTTCATTTTATTGGCATACAGTTGCTGATAGTAGTCTCTTATGATCCTTTGGAGACTCTTGGAGGGCACAAACAAAACCTTGTGTGCACCAGGACCCAGGAGAAAGGAGCAGTGACCCCACAAGAAACTGACCCAGACATGCCCACGAGTGTCCAGGAATCTCCAGCGGAGGCATGGGTCAGTGGTGGCCTGCTGCAGGGTCAGAGGCACTGAGTGTAGCAGTGAGTGCCTGGGACCTTTTGAAGGAGGTCACCATTATCTTCATTACCTCCACCATAGTTTGGCCTCAGGTCAAGCAATAGGGAGGGAACACAGCCCTGCCCATCAACAGAAAACTGGATTAAAGATTTACTGAACATGGCCCTGCCCATCAGAACAAGACTCAGTTTCTCCCTCAGTCAGTCTCTCCCATCAGGAAGCTTCCATAAGCCTCTTATCCTTATCCATCAGGGGGCAGACAGAATGAAATCCACAATCACAGAAAAGGAACCAAACTGATCATGTGGACGACAGCCTTGTCTAGCTCAATGAAACTATGAGCCATGCCAAGACAGACAGGTCATGGCAGAGAATTCTGACAAAATGTGGTCCACTGGAGAAGGGAATGGCAAACCATTTCAGGATTCTTGCCTTGAGAACCCCATAAACAGTATAAAAAGGCAAAAAGATATGACACTGAAAGATGAAACGCCCCAGGTCGGTAGGTACCCAATATGCTACTGGAGAACAGTGGAGAAATAACTCCAAAAAGAATGAAGAGACAGCCAAAGCAAAAACAACACCCAGTAGTGGATGTGATGGGTGATGGAAGTAAAGTCTGATGCTGTAAAGAGCAATATTGCATAGAAACCTGGAATGTTAGGTCCATGAATCAAGGCAAATTGGAAGTTGTCAAACAGGAGATGGCAAGAGTGAACACTGACATTTTAGGAATCAGTGAACTAAAAGTTCTGTTATTAAGTACATACAAATTTAGGTTTAAATTGACTCTGTCATTATGAAATATCCTGTTTATCTAGTAATTCTTCTTGCCATGAAGTCTCTTTGTCTCCTGTTACTCAAGGCACACCAGCTCTCTTTTGGTTAGTGTTTTTGTGCTATATATTTTTCTATTTACCATATAATTGGTATTTGATTTTTTAATCAATTCTGACATTCTTTGCCTTTCAATTGGAATTGTTCTTATTGCATGGACTGTTCAATTGCTCAGTCATGTCCAACTCTTTGTGACCCCATGGACTGTAGCCCACTAGGCTTCTCTGTCCATGGCATTCTCCAGGCAAGAATACTGGAGTAGGTAGCCATTCCCTTCTTCAGGGGATCTTCACGACTCAGGGATAGAATGCACGTCTCCTGCATTGCAGGCAGATTCTTTACCATCTGAACCACCATACCTTGAACACTAGAAAAATAATACAAGAATATATAAAACTAATAAGAGGATGTTTTTGAAAACTGAGTACTAAAAAAAAAAGAGCAGGAAAGGAGAAATAAAGAGGAAAGAAGGATTAACTATAAAACAAGTAGCACAATAGCAGATGAAACCAATTCTATTAATTATATTAGAGGCAAATAATTATCAAGGCTTGAAAATGATTCAGGATTATAACCTTGAGACTCAGGGTCTTGAGTGGATGGACATGGAGAGACTAGGACTGAAATTGTGAGGGGTGTGTGGGAAGAGAAAACATTAAGCTCAAGATTTGAAATGAATGTTATGTGAAAACCAGGGAGTGAAAGATGAAGCAGAGGACTAGATTTGGGAATCACCTGAATGTATAACACTTCTGCTACAAATTGGATGAGAAATGAGTTTATTAGGGCACCAAATATAAAAGGAGGAATATTCATTCATCTAATATTTATCAGGTGTCTACAATGTACTCGGTGTCCTTGGTGCTGAGGACATAACAGAGAAGAAATCAAACAAAACCCCTGCCCTCCTGGAGCTGACAGTCTCCTGGAGTATGATGGATAATTAGTGGCTGGAGTTGAAAAGACATTATTACTTGAGACAGAGGAGTGTGTAGTATATAAGCAGAATCTGTAAAGACGCTGTTCATGAAACCTAGGAGTTGAAGAAAAGCTTGAATAAGGCAGAAATACTGTATTTCAGTGGCTCCCAAACTTTTCTGTACTTTAAAATCCTGATGTCCAAGTTGTAGCCCATCCCTATTACATGGCGCATGTAGGTGGGCACCAGGATCTTTTAAATATAGCTAGGTGATTCCAAATGCAAGCAAAGTTTGGGAACCACTGTCATATTTCATCTAACTTAATATGCTATGAATTGTAAGAAAAAGAAAACTCTGTCAATTAGACACTGACAAAATGCCTAAGATCCCACCAGTTTTTGTTGTTGCTCAGTCATGTCCAACTCTTTGCAACCCCATGAACTGCAGCATGCCAGGCTCCTCTGTCCACCACTATCTCCCAGAGTTTGCTCAAATTCCATGTCCATTGAATCAGTGACGCTATCTAACCATCTCATCCTCTGCCACCCTCTTCTCCTTTTGCCTTCAACTTTCTCAGCATCAGGGTCTCTTCCAATGAGTTGGCTCTTTGCATCAGGTGGCCAAAGTAGTGGAGCTTCATCTTTTCAGCGTCAGTCCTTCCAGTGAATATTCAGGGTTGATATTGACTGTTTTGATTGACTTTAGGATTGACTGTTTCTATCTATTGGCTGTCTAGGCAACTCTCAAGAGTCTTCTCCAGCACCACAATTTGAAAGCATAAATTCTTGGGCACTTAGCATTTATGGTCCAACTCTCACATCCATACATGACTACTGGAAAAAAAATAGCTTTGACCTTTGTTCGGAACGTGATGTCTCTGCTTTTTAATATGCTGTCTAGGTATGCCATAGCTTTCCTTCCAAGGAGCAAGCATCTTTTAATTTCATGGCTGCAGTCACCGTCCACAGTGATTTTGGAGCCCAAGAAAATAAAATCTGTAACTCCTTTCACTTTTTCCCCTTCTATTTGCCATGAAGTGATGAGACTGGATGCCATGATCTTAGTTTTTTTTAATGCTGAATTTAAAGCCAGATTTTTCACTCTCCTCTTTCACCTTCATCAAGAAGCTCTTTAGTTCCTGTTTGCTTTCTGCCATTAGAGTGGAATTATCTGCATATCTGGGTTGTTGATATTTGTCCCAGCAATCTTGATTCCAGCCTGTGATTCATCCAGCCCAGCATTTCACATGATGTACTCTGCATAGAAGTTAAATAAGTGGGGTGACCATATACAGCCTTGTCGTACTCCTTTCTCAATTTGGAACCAGTCAGTTGTTCCATGCCCAGTTCTACCTGTTGCCTCCTGATGCACATAGAGACAGGTTTCTCAGGAAGCAGTTATGGTGGTCTGGTACTCCAATTTCTTTAAGAATTTTCCACAGTTTGTTGTGATCCACAAAAATCTTCAGCATAGACAATGAAGCTGAAGTAGATGTTTTTCTGGAATTCCCTTGATTTCTCCATGATCCAGCGAATCAATGCAAGATGCATCTCAATTCCAGAAGAGTTAAAATGGAACAATAATAAGCATCTTAGAACTGCTGAAACTCTGCAGTCACAAGTGCATGGACAGCCATGGAATGAGACAATTGAATCTTCCCAGGAGTATACATAACCCACTCCAGTATTCGTGCCTGGAAAATCCCATGGACGGAGGAGCCTGATAGGCTACAGTCCATGGGGTTGCAAAGAGTCGGACACGACTGACTTCACTTCATTTCATACATGACCCTAGAACAGAATGACTAGTGGGGTGTTGAATTCAGAACAGTACATGTTGTTCAACATTCCAGTTTGTGTCAATAAGAAAATTAAACAAAGACGTTCCCACTGTTATGCCTCTCTCTAGATTATCTCCCTTTATCTCAGGGACCAGAGACCAGGAACCAGGAACCATGAAATCCTGCTGTCCCCAGATTATGGACATCAGTTCCCAGCAATACTTCCTTAGTGCCAGTAATTCTCTTTGTAAAAACTGGGCCACTGGCAGACACACAGGCAGATATTTCACATCTTTAAAAAGCTTCTCAAAAAAAAAAAAAAAAAAGCTTCTCGAAAGTAACATCAACCCTGACACTTTATAAATGAGGAACTTCCAGGTTTCAGGCTTCTAAATCAAATATTATCCCTGGACCAGCTTCCCATTGGTAAGGACAGCCAACCAGATTTTGACAGACTTCAAATATAATCTCCCTTCCCTAGTATGAAATTGATCAGGGATCAGAGTGTAAGGATCTTAGGATAAATTTTAAAACTTGAATCTATATTCAGAAGAATTAGTGTAAATTTTCCTGTTTCTTCAACCTCACCCATAGGACAGAAAGCAAGGCCTTCTTCTAGGCTCCTGAAACAAGGTAGGGGCCAGGTTGGCATTTGTTTTTCACCTTAACCACTACACCCAGCAGCGCCCTGCACACACACAGACACACACTCACTCAGTCAATTCAGTTTGCCAAATTGAATGAGTAATAAACAGCCTCTACCCTCAAAAAGTTCAGAGAGGTGGAAAAATGACTACCACAACATAACTAGATGCTGCCAGTCCCATCAGCTTTCATCTGGAATAAAGATTGGGTCCTCAGAAGCGTGAAAGCCGTCAGCAGAACCAGCTCTACAAGTGTCTCCAGGAGCAGGCACCCGCGTCGTAGTAATAACCGCTAGCATTGTTGGAGTCCTTCCTATGCTCCAGGCACTGCTGTGTGTGCTTTCCTTGTGTTTGTTCATTTAATTCTTCAACAATCCTGAGGCAGATGAGCCTTTTATTACCTAATAATCCCATTTTTACACCTGAGCACAGAGAGGGTATGGAACTTGCTCAAGGTAACACAGCTAGTGCGTAGAGCAGGCAGGGTTCAAACCTGGGCAGAGCAGCCCTGGGCCGCTCTAAGGTTCTGCCTCCCTTGCTTGAGGGACGCTACATGGATGTTGCACTTTTTGCTCAGGTAGGAAGATGTCACTAAATCTAGAAACCCTACAAACTCAACCTCCAGGAGATGGTCGAAGCTCGACAGGCTACCCAGCTTCTCAGATGACCAGGGGCTGAAATGGCAGCACCTCAGTTATAGCTTGTGCATGCCTGGGCGGGAAGGGGGTCGTGCTGCCCCAGGAGGCCTTCTGCCCCTCCATACACAGCTTTGTTCCTGAGCCCAGCCCAGCTGACCCCAGGGGTGGCAGTGCTGCGGGCAGATGGCCTTCATGTGCTGTAAGTTCCTGTTTCCTGTGGGACACTTGCCAAATGGGGTTTTCAACACCCAGGAAACCTCTCCCTGTCAGGCAAGATTGCAAGGAGTTTGTATGTTAATTGCATCCCCCCCACCCCCCGCCCCATAAGGCCCTGCCCTTTGGAACCTGGCCCCGGTGTTGCTGCCCAGCTATTTCACAAACACCCGTTTTGTGCCAATCCAGGGGTGTTCCCACCCTGCCCTGCACACTCACACCTCTCTGCCCCGTTCCTCAGAGTCCTCTTACCTGTGACTACTACACTAATTTCATTTCCCACATCTACAACTACAAGTTTCTTACAAAAAATTTCCCTGAACACCAAGATTCCACAGGTAACATGATAGCCTGAGTATGTTCTCACTTCGCGCTGGCCCCAGGGAGCTGCACCTGGACGAATGAGAGCTCCTTACTGAATGAAATGTATCTCAGTAGAAAGCAGATAATGTATCTCCCAGGCAAATACAAGATTACGGTAGATCTCAATCTGCCTTCTGCATTAGCTGGATTAAATTTGACTAAATATAAAGCAAAATCCCAATAAACAGTGACTTAAGCACACGAGGTTTTATTTTCTCAAATAAAGGAGGCAGGGAAGTAAGCACACAGAACTGGTATGAAGCTTTTCCCAGCTTTTGCCTCTGGGTTGACCCTGATCCTCAGGTCTAAAAAGGCTGCCAAAGCTCCAGACATCATGTTCTGGGCAGCAGCAGACTTACCAGAAGTTGTACACAGTACCTTCACATGCATCTCACTGGGTAGAATTTACTCACATATTCACACTCAGCTCCAGCGGAGATCAAAGGCTAAAGGAAATATAGCCTGTATTCTGGGAATCCAGAATGTAGAACTGTTTGTAAGACAACCGGACTCATCTCTTCAAAGGTGACTGCTTTAGTTTTTAAAAGGCTAAAGAGACATACAGGTGAGCCTTTATATTTATATATAGTTTTATATATATACATATATATATGTAGAATGGTGAGAAGACCGGATCTGTTGGAGACAAGGTCTAATGTAGCAACTGTTTTTAGTCACTCATCCATGTCTAACTCTTTACATCCCCATGGACTGCAGCCCGCCGGGTTCCTCTGTCCATGGGATTTTCCAGGCAAGAATACTGGAGTAGGTTGCCATTTCCTACTCCAGGGGATCTTTCTGACCCAGGGGTTGAACTCGCTTCTCCTGCATTGCAAGTGGATTCTTTACCACTGAGCCACCAGGGAAGTCCCTAGGTGAGACTTGATTGATGCCAGAAGTTATTTTTAGGATGATAGGGAAGCCTGGAATATGGACTGAATGTTAGATGATATTACAAAATCATGGCTAATTTTCTTAGGTGAGATCACAGAGTTATGTTTTCAGAGGAACATATTCTTATTTTTAGCAGATAGAAGTTACAAAGTACTTAGGAGAGAAGTGTCCTGACATCTACCACTTCCTTCAATATGGTTCATCAATCTCTGAAAGAGAAGCAGCTATCTGGCTGAGTTGTTCAGCCTCTGCCTGGCACTGGGCCCCCCTAGGAGACCATCCTGTGAGTCTTAGAGCCGCAGGCTTGGAGGGCAAGACCCAGGTCTGAGCAGCCTGCATGGAGCTGGCTGTGGGGCTCAGGGATCTACTTAAAAAACCTTTTCATGGTACTTACTATGTGAAACATGGATCTGTAGGTGCTTTACAAATATTAACTCCTTTACACTTTATAATAACTCTGTAACAAAAATGTTTTTGGTACCCTTAAATTAAGGTGAGGAAACAGAGGCACACAGAGCTTAAGCAACTTGCCCAAGATCACACAGCTGGCATATGGCCGTCAGGATTCCAAACCAGGCAGTCCATTCCTAACCAAAACACTGTGCTGACTTTTCTTCTTTTAAATTGAGGTAAAATTTGCATATTATAAAAGTAACCATTAAAATGTACAGTCCAGTGGCATTAAGTACATTCACAATGTTGTACACCCATCACATCCATCTGCTGCTGCTGCTGCTAAGTCGCTTCAGTCGTGTCCGACTCTATGAGACCCCATAGACGGCAGCCCACCAGGCTCCCCCGTCCCTGGGATCCTCCAGGCAAGAACACTGGAGCGGGTTGCCATCCCCCACCCCTGGCAACTTCTAATTACTTTCTGACTCTTGGGTTTGCCTATTCTAGACATTTTATATAAATGGAATCATATAGTAAAAAAAAAAAAAAAAGGTTCATCTTGGGTTTGCCTGTTCTCTTTTATATAAATTCAAATCATACAGTAAAAAAAAAATGGTTCATCAAAATCAAAGTATATAAATAGGTTAAAAAATTGATAAGAAAAGCACAGAAAAGATAGAACTACTGAGTCTAAGTGAAGCGGGTATGGATATGTTACTCTTCTTTCAACTTTTCTTATGTCTGAATGTCTTCTAAGAGTTGGGGGAGGGAAACTGTATTTGGTTTGACTGTTCCAGTCTTCTCACGTGAAGTCGACTACCTCATGGTAATCAGGAATGCTGTTCCTGCCAGCACTGTGGAACCAATCACTTCAGAGGGTCTGCAGTTGGTGGCTTCAATCCCCAGTCAATTAAATTTGGATTTCAGACAAACAAGTAAATTTTTTATAAGTCCCAATTATGGCATGGGATGTATTTATACCAGAAGCTTATTTTGCTGTTTATCTGGAGTTCAAATTTAACTGGACGCCCTGTTGTTTTCATTTGTTTTACTAAAACTGGCAACTCTTCGAATGAAAAGAATGAGCATGGCCTGAGTAATGGTGTTTGACTGCCAGGTCGCTGCTGTTTAGTCGCTAAATTGTATCTGGCTCTTCTGCAACCCCATGGACTGTAGCCTGCTCAGCTCCTCTGTCCAAGGAATTCTCCAGGCTAGAACTGGAGAGGATTGCCATTTCCTTCTATAGGGGATCTTCCTGGCCCAGGGATCAAAGCTGCATCTCCTGTGTTGGCAGGTGTATTCTTTACTGCTGACTCACCAGGGAAGCCCTGTGACCGCCAAGACTAGGTCATAAAAGGCGTCGTAGCTTCCACCTTGCACTAGATCACTCACTCTGGGAGAAGGCAGATGCCCTGGTGTGGAGACACTCAGGTAGCCCTTTGTGCCAACAGCCAACAACAGCTCCCGAGCCACATGAGTGAACCACTTCAGAAGTGAATCCTCCAGCCCCAGCAGAGCCTCAGGTGACTGTGGCCCTGGCCAACCTCATGGGAGACCCTGAGCCAGAGCCACCAACTCCTTTGCTCCTGAACTCCTAAGCCGACACTGTGGGAGAGTAAATGATGGTTGCTTCAACTGCTACATGTTCGATCTTCAGGCTCAGTCCTGGCTGGCACTGTGGTTCCTACAGAATGTTCCCCACCTCTACAGGGCTCTGAGCTTTGATCACTAGAGCCCATTCGACCACCTTATTTCGGGTCAGTCAAGTGCCCAGGGCAAGTTACTATGAATGGTTTTTTATAAAAAGTACTGACAAGACTTCCCTGGCAGTCCAGCAGTTAAGACTTTACACTTCTGCTGCAGGGAACACGCGTTCAATCCCTGGTTGGTGAACTAAGATCTCACATGCCGCACAGTGCGGCTGGGGGCTGGGTCGGGGGCAGGGAAGTAATGGCACATAGACATCTTATCTGTAACAGAAGATGGACTTTTGAGGGAGAAGAAAAGGGGCTAATAATACTCTTCAGAGGTCCTGTGAGGCCCTTTACCTTCATTTTAGCTGTGAATACAGGCCTGGTAATACCTATTTGCAGGGATTTTGTGACAATTAGAAATAACATTTATTAGGAGAGTAGGATGTGCTGAGCCATAACCACACTTAGTATTCAATCCTCAGAACAATCTTCTGAGATGGGTCTCTTTCTCCCCATTTTACACACTGGGAGACTGAGGCACACAAAACTTACACGAATGCCCACAGCCAGAGGAGAGACCAGCAGGGCCACCTGAGACGAGTGAGAATGGGTGAACCCAGGGAAAGCTACCCCCATCTGTGACCTTCCCTGCGGGTCTTAGTTGAAGTTTCTCCCTTCTCTCAGATACACACACACACACAAACACACAGAGACATGAATGTGGCAAGCACTTTGGCCGCAGCCCAAAGTGGCTTGCTAAACCCACAGTTCCTTTTTTCTCTTTCCACCAAGGAAGAGACATAATGAAGGCTATCGTCAATGAGAAAGTGGAGAAGGAACAAGTTTATTTCAGAGCAGTACTTGAAAATTCCCAGTGTGAAGCAGCCTAGGAGGAAAGGGGCCTTCTCCTACAAAGCTGTAGGGAAGGATAAACTGAACAATGCTCTCTAATGGCAATCTGGCAGTAACTATCAACAGTCTAAACTTGGCCCGAGCGGTAACCATTTCTGGGAATCTTTTCTACAGAAATTCTACTGGAAGAGCCCAAAGATACACAAAAAGAGACACCCTGTCACGCTGTCTGTGACTGAAACAAAACAGCCTGTCTACCCACAAGCAAATATTGATATATCTGTGCTGCAGAAACCCAAAGGGCTGTTAGAAAGAGCAAGGTAGATTGAAGGAGTGGACATTGAAGGACTCCAGGGAAAAAAAGCAAGTTGCAGAATAAGATTTAATTTCCCAGTTATTCTTAACTAACGGGAGATTGCAGGGGACGCAAGCAACAGCACTCTGAGTCCTTTGAATGTCTCCGACGTCTTCCTCCCCCATTCAGAGAAAACTGCTTTTAAAGGGAAAATAAACGACCTCTTCCCTTGAAGATTTTAAAGTTTTAACAAAATGGTCTAAAACTGTGCGTTTAGTCTGTCCAAAATTTTGTTTATGAATGTAGGTGAAATACACTAACACCAGAAATAAAAAGCATATATCCATACAACTTTGAACCTAGTAGACTCTCAGTAATTATCTAGTAAAGATTTTAAAACTAAAATAAATAAATAAGGGGGCTGGTGTGATTAGATGGGGCTTCCCAGGTGACGCAGTGGTAAAGTATCCACCTGTCAGTGCAGAAGACGCAAGAGACACGGGTTTGATTCCTGGGTCAGGAAGATCTCCTGGAGAAGGGAATGGCAACCCACTTTAGTATTCTTGCCTGGAAAATCCCATGGACAGAGGAGCCTGGTAGACTACAGTCCATGGAGTCGTGAAGAGTCAGACACGACTGAGCGACTTAACATTTAACAGCTATGGGTGTGTGTTTGCAAATACAAAGAAAAATGTCTAGAAAAATCTAGACGGATATAAAAGCTAATTGTGATTATCTCTGAGATGTGGAATTGTTTGAGGAAGGAAGGAGTGGACAACACTTATCTGGGGACTATACTGTTTAATTTATGAATAGGTATTGCTACTGCTGCTGCTAAGTCACTTCAGTTGTGTCCGACTCTGTGCAACCCCATAGATGGCAGCCCAACAGGCTCCCCTGTCCCTGGGATTCTCCAGGCAAGAACACTGGAGTGGGTTGCCATTTCCTTCTCCAATGCATGAAGGTGAAAAGTGAAAGTGAAGTCGCTCAGTCATGTCGGACTCTTAGCGACCTCATGGACTGCAGCCCACCAAGCTCCTCTGTCCATGGGATTTTCCAGGCAAGAGTGCTGGAGTGGGGTGCCATTGCCTTCTCCATGAATAGGTATTATCGTCATACTAAGAATTTTTTTTTAACTGTGTTTATCTTTATTTTTAAAATACGTTTGGTTGCGCTGGGTCTTTGTTGCTGCACTCGGGCTTTCTCTAGCTGGGGTGTGGGGATGCGGGGTTGCTACTCTTTGTTGGGGCGCACAGGCTGCAGTAGTTGTGTGGCACATGGGTTTTAGTTGCTCTGCAGCAGGGGGCTCTTCCAGGACTGGGGACTGAACCCATGTCCCCCTGCATTGGTATGAGGATTCCTATCCTCTGTACCACCAGGGAAGTCTCTAAGAGTCTTTTTTAAAAAACAGGAAAAAGATCTTTGTATCAAAGGCAGCATGAGACTGGCTGTTGGTTTCTTGGCAGAGGGAATGGGCAGAGGTTGAGACGGAGATTAGATGAGGCCGAGATGAGACAAGGACATGTTATCTGTAAGGCAGCTACAGGCCTCTCCACAGAGCTGCCAAGAAATAAATTTAAAATAAAACCTGCACTGTTGGCTGTGAAGGCGTGTTGACATCAGTAGCACTTCTCAGCCGAGCCATTCACCTCCCATCACCATCTGCTTTTTGGTTTTGAAAGGTTAGCATTTCTGTCTCTTTAGTTAATGACCAGACCTCTTGAGCCTCTTGTCTAGTGTCTTCAGGCACCTCAAGAGCCTGCCTGCCCAGCAGCACCGGCTCACAGATTGTATAGCAGGGGGACAACGAGCCCATCTTCTGAATTGGGTCTCCAAGATCGCCAGGATGAAATCCAGACCTGAAGTATCGCAGAATGTGACCTGGCTTGGAGACAGGGCCTTTACACAAGGAATGCAGTGAAAACGACCAGTGTCCCTCGATGACGAGGGCGGGACCCAAACACACAGAGGGTGGACCACGTGCAGACATGGAGAGGACGGCCATCCACAAGCCCTATCCTTGCAACTTTTATCTACATTTGAAACATTTTCAAAACACAGTTAAAACTTTAAATATATAGGATGAAAGAGAGTCCAGCTCCTGGGAATCCAACGGCAGATCCTGGGGGGCAGAGGCCTGAAAAGACCTACAACTTCTAGGCAAGAGGGTTGCGACTTAAGTGCAGTTTTTCAATGACTTTATTTTACCATGATTTTCCCTCCAAATGTCTACTGTCCCTGTAATATTTAAGGATCCTGGACTGTGACTCTAGAAAGAATCAAGGACGCAGCTCCTGTCTGACAAGTGATTGAGGAAAGCCTTGCATGGCTTCTGCTGACCGTCAGGCTTGGTTTTTACACTCCAGCTGGAGGAGGGGCCTTGTGGTCTGGGAATGTGGTCTCTCTCCATCAGCCTGGGAGGCTCGCTTGATTTAGCAGGACAGTTCCAGATCAGGCTTCCCCCCAACCAGTCCTCACCTCCGATGATCTGCCCCAATGGCGTCTGTGACTCTGGCAAAACCCTGCTCCCTGGAAAAAGGACAAAACCATTTCAGCAAATAGTAAAGCAAAGGCCCGGCTTTTACTGGAAGCCCACATTCAACCAGGCTCCATCTGGTCGGTGACTACACCTGCCTCACTATCCCAAATGCATGCCTCATCCCCTCTGAACTGTCTTCACCCAGGAAATCTCCCCAGGTCTTCAGACCAGGAAGGGAATCCATTGTAAGTACTGACAGTTCCCTGACCTCAAGCCAGTGTTACTGAATTAACAGGAATGTGGCCAGAACGCCTTAGGCCTATAAACACCACTGTCTTGGAAGTTAATCTTTAATTCTTTGGTACTGTATGACCTTTGTCAAAAGAGCAACAGGGAAATTTCCCCCTGCATTTGGGGTGTACCCCTCAGATGCTTTTTGAATGAATAGAGACAGGTGAAATCCCATTGATTGAGTCATTCTGAGTTGGTTGATAACCACATTAAGTTTGCCTGGTTCAAGCCACGTGGCCTCACTCACTTCAAAAGGGCTTCCAGCTCCCGCTTGACCCCGCCCACCACGGGCGGGCCCCGGTAGGTGAGGGCCGTGTACAGCTGCACCAGGGAGGCTCCCGCGCGGATCTTCTCCAGCGCATCCTGCCCGCTGCTGACACCGCCAACCCCGACGATGGGAACTCTGCCTGCAGAGAAGCGCACGGGACATGGTGAGGAAGGGAGGGCGAGACGTGAGAACAGGAGCTCAGTCTGGCTCCAGCCCCAGCCCCCTGCTGAGGGCGGTGGTTCAGGAAGCCCAGTCCCATCGCAGCCCCGGAGCCCGCGCACACAGAGCTCTGAAGACAGACATGGAGTCCTTGCCTTGGGTGAGTGCATACATCTCCCGGATGGTTTGCGTTGATAAATCCCTGAGGGGCTTCCCGCTCAGCCCTCCTGGTTCAGAGCGCAGGGCACCCTGGAGGCTGGCAGGGCGACTCACTGTGCTGTTTGTGACGATCAGTCCATCGATGCCCAACTGCAGGGGGAGACAGAAAAAGAGCCCCCTGGTCAGGGCATGACGGACTTGGAGAAGCTTCCCTGGAGGTCTGACACAGCGGCGGGCCCGGCGCCCACACCTAAGCCCCCAGAAGCCAGAGCCAGACCTCACTCATTATACTTCCTGGGCAAGTGTCAGAATGAGCCTCAACACGACAGTAACAGCCATCACATACCAACTGCCAGTATGGTTCCACCAGGATGGGGTTTAGTCCTTAGAACAACTCAATCTAGAGCGTCCTGTGCCAAGGCCTGCAGGTAGAAAGAGGTGGAACTAGGACCTGAAGCAGGACTGCGGGGCCCAGTCTGGGTTTACACTGGTCCCCGTGACACCGACACCCAGTGTTAGACTGGAGACAGAACACTGCACTGATCAAGGCTGGAGGAGGCACAGTCTTTAAAGCCCTTGCTGGAGGAAGAGGAGGGAAGAAGCGGGAGAAAAGGACCCGTTCAAACACTGCTTCAAACATTTCCTTTCTTATTACTGGCATATCTCGTTTTATGGCACTTCACTTCATTGTGCTTCACAGATACTAAGTTTTTCACAAGTTGAAGGTTTGTGGCAACCCTGCAGTATCAGATGATGCTTAGCATATTTTCAGCTATAAAGTAGTTTTTAATTCAATGACATACATTGTTTTGGACTTCCCTGGTGGTCTAGTGGGTAAGACTCCACGCTCCCAATCCAGGAGGCCTGGGTTCAATTCCTGGTCAGGGAACTAGATCCTGCATGCCGCAACTGAGTTCACATGCTGCAAAGACCCAGCGCAAGCATGTCAGGGTGGCCGAGTGGTCTCAGGCGCCAGACTCCAGGTGTCTAAGACCCAGCGCAGCCAAAATAAGTAAGTAAATAAACAAGTAAATATATGTATTTTTAAGGGGAGGGGCAGTTCCTAGAATAGAGCTATCACCAGAGATATCTGCAAGGATCACTTTTTAAAAAATAAAAGGTATGTACATTGTTTTTTTAGATGCAATGCTATTGCACACTGAACAGGCTATACTAGCAGAGTCTGTGTGCCCTGGGAAACCAAGAAGTTCCCATGACTTGCTTTATTGCAGTGGCAGAACTGAACCTCCTCTATCTCTGAGGTATGCCTACATATGAACAGAGGAGCCTGGCAGGCTACAGTCCATGGGGTCGCAAAAAGTCAGACATGATTCAGTGACTAAACAATAATGCCTGTATGTGATACACTGAATCACGACAGAGCAAACCAGCCCTTAATATAACAGAAACTGCCATCCAGGCTAACCCAGCTGGTCAGGTGGCCTCTACAGGCCGTGAAGGGTGTCCCCAGGCCCTGACCCTCACCTCTCTCACCACGCTGGCAATATCCTCCTTGTCCTGGGCTGTGAGGTCGGGAGCAATCTTCACCAGGACAGCTGGCTTGTGGGCCACCTTCAGGGCATCCCTCTCCTGCAGCACCTAGAGCAACACGGGGCCAGAGATGGGGACCCTGAGCCTGTAGCCTACAGTGTGACCGTGACCTGCAGCTGCAGTGTGTCTTGACATGAGCTGTCAAACTAAGGCACCAGCAGTTTCTCCTTCTCCGGAAACACCACTGTCAGTTATGCAAACAACCCCATCCAGATAGATCTGATTCCATTCTTTTAAACCAAGGAATCCCCAAGAGTGAGTCCCTAATGTCACTGGCATTGGCTAATACATTAAGGTTTATTTAGACTTTTGTCCCTAAAAGAGACAGCAAATACTGTCACAAGTACTGTTTGATGAAAAGTCATCCTATCATTCATTCATTTAATGTGCTAGATGCTAGAACAGAGTGGTAAATGAGAGCACTGTGGTCCCTGCTCTCATACACTGTGGATTAACAGCAGGGATAGATAACTGAACAGTTGATTAATACTGAGCACAATCAGTGTTACTTAGGGGATTAGAGGGAAGTGAGGGGTCCTAACTGGTCCAGGTCTTAAAGACAACTCCTAGATAGCAGATAGCGATGCTGAAGCTTGGCCCTAGAGAATAAACAGTAGGTCAAACTAGTGGGGGCAGGCCTGGACACGTAATTACCCACCTTGGTCAGCAGGCGGCGCAGTTCAGCCTTTCCCTGAAGGCTCCGCAGCCCAGCCGTGTTGGGACTGGACACATTCACTACCAGGTAGTCAGCCAAGGGACCCAGGACTCGAACCCCCTCTGCATAGTCGGAGGCAGCGTCCACCGAGGTCTTATTCTTCCCCAGGTTTATTCCCAGCGGCAGCCCATCTGTGAATATCACTGGTCAGGATTTTGTCCCCACTCACCATTTCCCACATAATACTTTGAAGCTGTCCTTGACCAGCAGCCCATGAACAGCCTAAGACCTTCCAGCTCCAAATGCGACCTTGCCCACAGCAGCTGAAAAACGCCGAGCTATGCATGGTGCCCTGCCTGCCGACCTAAACCCACCCTCCACCTTCGTCTGCACAGCCGTGCCTGGGCAGCTACTAGGATGTTTTCCGGCTTTGTCGCTTTGCGCCCTTTTTCTTTTTTTTAATTTAATGGGGCATGGAGACATTAGGAGTGCAGCTACTAGTAATGAAAAAGGTAGGGCTCGTAAATGCAGTACAGCTGGGAAGAGGCAAGTCAACAGCATGCCAGGGGACGGCTGTTGACTCGCAGGGGCCGCTTGTTGCACTTGGTCAGGTGACTGGGTGTGTGGTTGTGAAGAAAGCGCAAAATTAAAGGATACATATAAAATAGACTGGAAAATATTTTCTATTCTCATGTCTAGAATGAAGAGGCATAATGGTTTTATCATTTCCGTCCTGAGAAGGGACTCCCCTTATAACTTCGGTGACCGCATATCCCAGAGCTTCCAGGCCAGCCCTGAACCTCCTGTAGCCTGGGCATAATTATTCGTGCCTGTGTCCCTTCCACTCTCAACGTGCACGGTAGGTAATACGGTTACCTTACTCTAAAATACAGGGAATTATCACCTGACTTGTATTTTTGACTTTCAGTGTGTTTCCGAAAGGTATTTTTCTATGTGTAAAAGCAAGGGCTTGTCTGCACTTGATTTCCTGGGATACCATCTTATCTGCAAAGGATAAAGTATATCCACGGTGCCAGCTGTTTTTCCCACCAGTTGCCTGAGAGAAGATCTGAGACATCCAGCTAGTTCACGAAACGTGTCAGGTCAGGGAGGGTCAAAGAACACCACCTGGTCCTGCTATCGCACACTGTAAATGCAGTCCCTGTTTTATCATCGGCTTGAATGTAAATGAGATTCGTGTAGCTAATTTCATAGGTGGAGGGGAGGAGAGGGAACCCAGTTAGACAAGTTATATAACAGGGTCTCCAAGCTTCCCAAATCAAGCTAAGATGGCTTGGAAACTGTAATTTTTTTCCACCAGGCAAACTGGTTTAAGAGATCATTTTCATGTAGCCAGTGGGTCTTCCGTTAGTAGTCATTTGCCCCAAATGACAACATTTGGGGGTTAGACAAAAATTGCTGAATTACCCTACCCCCAAAGGGCACCACAGCTTTTAACAGTTCAAGTTTACTGGCATGATGCAAGCGATTAAGCTGTCTTCACGGCTTCCAGCTGCTGCTAAGCACAATGTGCAGAGCTCTGCTGTGGGATTTTGCTTCACTCCAGCAAATGTCAGCACCAGAGTGGGGGCTGAGGGGTCGGGCAAGAGAGCACAGAGAAGTGGCATAAAGGGCACTGTGGACAATTAAAAGAAGGAAAGGGAGGCCAGGCAGGGGAGTATCACACACCATGACAGTGCTGTTGTGACCTGCAAGTCCCCCAAGTGGCAAGGTCTACAGTATAGCAGGGTCTGGGTCTACCAAGGCCAGGGAGTTCTAAGCAAGGCCACTTCCTACTCCCCAAATCAGAAGTTGCTAACTTTCAGTCTTGCTTCTAGAAATGAAGCCAATATCCACAGGTTTTTTTCATCTCACTACCAGGACATCTAACGAGGCTAATCTTCTGGAAGGTGTTCCAGAGGGGCCTGCTGAAAGAGGAAGATGGCCATAGCCTCACCCAGCCCCAGAGGATGCCTGGGAAGATACAGTGAAGACAGCTCTGTGCCAGGACCGCTACGTGCACCCCAAGGGACAGCAGGGCAGAGAGCCCCAGGAACGAACATCAGCACCTCTGAAGGCGGCCTTCGAAAATGCATGGTGTTTCCAGACAAGTCATGGAGGATACTTTCCCAGTGCTGGAAACAGTTAGTTATCCCTGAGTGGAGAAGAGTGTGAGTAATGTTAGTGTTCTTCCTCATGTTTCCCTGCATTTACTAACGGGTCTATCATTAGCATGCATCACTTCTATGATGGAGAAAAGGACAAGAGAGCAGGATGTACAAAGACGGCACCCAGGCCCTGCTCGTGTGATCACAGAGCGGCCCCTCTGCACTACTTATTTCCAAGTCACCCGCTGTGACACAGGTTACATAACAAAGCAGGAACTTTAGTTAACAAAGTGTTATCTTTGTTCAATTGCAAAGTTCAATTAAAAGCTTGGATGCTGTAGTGGAGCCAGGAAAATTCCTCTAGGAGAGGAGCCCTGAGTTCCACACTTTTTTTTTCTTATTGCTCAATCATGCTCACTTCACTGGGAACATTCCTGACTTTCTCCCACAAGTTTCCTTCCAACAGCTGAGGAACCGCCCTCTGATGCAGTGCCCTTTACCTTTTGTGAGTCTGGCCTGCGTCTGCTGTCTGGCCCGTAACCTGTGTTCCACCACTGAGAGTCCATGACTGTTAAATCCGTATCTGGAGCACAGAAGAGCACAAGGAGAGGGACAAGGTTAGGACCCTCAGGCAGAAAGACTAGAGAGATGGAGATGGAGATGGCTCCGTGACCATTTCACCATATGCGTGCATGCTAAGTTGCTTCAGTCATGTTCAATTCTTTGCGACTCTGGACTACAGCCTGCCAGGCTCCTCTGTCCCTGGGATTCTCCAGGCAAGAATACTGGAGTGGGTTGCCATGCCTTTCTCCAGGGATCTTCCCCAGCCCAGGACCAAGTCCATGTCTTGTCTCTTATGTCTCCTATATGGGCAGGCAGGCTCTTTACCACTAGCGCAATCTGGGAAGCCCATTTCACCATACATTTGTGACAAAGAAACAAAAGGAAAAATCAGAGTCAGTTCTTAGACTTCTACAGTCTAAACACCCTGGGAAATCCTAGAGAACTTGCCAGAACACCATCAAGCACAGAGGGAAAAATTACAATTTGCCAACAAGTCACTCAGCCAACCAGCACTGTAAACAGCCCAGACTCAACTACGTAGCTGCCCCCAGACCTGTCTGGGTCCAGCCCCTCCTCCTTCCCATCCACTGCTGCCACGCAGTGGGACCTCA
>NW_011494869.1:2926876-2934193 GCF_000754665.1 Bison bison bison | reverse complement strand
CCCCCCCCCTGCCACTCCATCTCCTCATCCTTTCTCTCCTGGCCCAAGCCAGATGCTCCCTCACCTGCTGGCGTGCATGGAGTGCCCTGTACCCGTCTTCTCCTGACTGATGCACATAAAGGCTGCTGTTCCCCTACTGGGTTACAGCCGTCTCAAGGACAAGAGACAACGTCTTCTCCATCACCTGTCAGTGGACACTCCACAAAGGCTGGGCCTCGTCTCTCTCATCTCTCGTCCCCAGCCCCCAGAGGGGCGCTGCTCTAATGGCCACCCCCGTCCCTTCCTCCTTACCAGTGGCACCAGCCCTCCAGTACAGGGTGAAATGCATGTGATGGGGCTTGATCACTGAGATACAAAGTGCTGCCCACCAGGGAGCTTCTGGGAAAATACCCACTTCCCCCCATATCCATACTTCCTTTTCCTTTCTGCTCTCTGATGTCCTCAGGTGAGGACATACGCTTGCAGCTCAGGCTGCAAGAAGCGAAGGCCCACAGAGGTTGGACCAGAGTCCTGACGCCACCCCACTGCTCAACCAACCCTAGACCTGCCTACTACACCCATAATGAGGAGGAAATAATAACAAACACCCGTTACTACTTAAACAGTAAGTAAGTTCTGCAGCCAGAAACACCTAATAGATACATGTACTCATTGACTCGGTTCATTCAGCACCCACCCTGGGCCAGGCATGCCTGGAGCCAGGAACACAAGGGCTGGGAGCTCAGGCCCTACTCTCTCGTGCCACTTCTCACGCACACGATCCTACCAGGCCCCGTCATCCTGGTACCCAGGGTTATCTGTGGCAGGTGAATCGTAAACATTTTTTACCTGACCATTCTGAAGCTATTGATCCCACCCTACAGGGGAAAGATCAGTAATTTAATGTCTAAAGCTGGAAATTTTCCCTGAAACAAGCACGATAAAGCAGGACGTGCAGCCAAATAAACCTTCCATACATCAGCCTCCCAGAAGGCCCTTCATGATCCCAAAGTTGCCTCTCAAACCTCCCCACCCCCGCCAAGGAGGCTCTCAAATACTGCTACCAGAAAGGAGGAACTTCTCCACTTTCTGGGTTTGCTGTAGTGAAAACTTTCCAGGGGGTCACAAAAAGAAGGGCTTTACATAGTCTAGAAGGATCTCTCTTCCTAAAAGCAGCTGTCTATATCGATTATTACCTTTCCCGGTTACTGAAGGCAGGGGCTGTGCCGTCTGGCGGAAGAACCACTAACCACATGCGGCCACAGAGAGTGAAGCCTGGCCAGTCAAAGCGAGAATGCTATAGGGATAGCATGCTGGGCTTCAGAGGCTTGATACAGTGAAAGAAGGCACACGGCCAGTCATGCTTATATTGCTTATATATTAAAAGTACATATTAAGCATTTACAATTAAGTAGTATAATAAATATTACAAATAATGTAGTGATTATTAAAGTCAATTTTATTTTCACCTGTTTCTTTTTACATTTTTATTGTGGCTACCAGAATACTTTAAATTACATATAGGACTCCATCATATTTCTACTGGACAGAGCTGGGCAAGGGCACTGGAAGTAACCAGGTGGAAAAAGCACAGTCTCCAAAGTCAAGTGAGCCAACACCCATACCCACGTTCTCCTGCTTGTGACCTTGTGACTGTAGCTGTTTTGTAGTCCTCCGAGCCCCAGCTTGTATATACATTAAACTGAAATCATTAAACCTGCTTTTATGCTCAACATGATTCCAGAACATTCCAAATGACAGAAAAATGTCCACGTCGTACGGCCGCTCACCTACCTGTTAATGATAGCTTGGTCTTCCGGGAGGCGGAAGACCCTGGGCCTGGGGTTTCCTTCCTGAGGTTCTGGGGTTACACTGCCTATCTCAACAAAACCAAAGCCCATCTTGTAAAGGCCATCCACCGCTTCCCCGTGCTTGTCAAATCCTGCGGCGATTCCCACTGGATTTCGGAATTTATGGCCAAGGACTCTCACTTCCTAAGGAGAAGGAAAGAAAGTCACAGGCAGAAAAAGCCATTCTGGTGTTCCTCAAAGCATGGTCCCCGGCATGCCTATGTCAGAATCACCTGCCTGTTAAACCTCAGGTCCCAGGGCCCATCCCTGGACTAAGGAATCAGAGTCTTGGGCGGGGAGGGGGGCGGTGCAGAATGGAACTCTGAGGGAATCGATCTTTATCAGTGCTCTCCAGCTGATTCTGATACCAGCCAGAGTTTGAGAACCATCAGGCTTTATCATCACCAAGGAGACAAACAGCGTTCCCACCATGGGTTGAACAGGTGCTGCCTTTTCTCATCACAGTTAAGGATTCCACCTTCTTATCCGCTATCCTTGGTGGGAGAGAGTGGCTCATTGGTCTCAGCCCCTAGTGGGTGCTATTCTGAAACAGGCAGCGAGATCCTTTCATCATCTTAGTAAGTCAGCCTCCGCTGTGTCCCTCCTCCTCAGCCGGGCGACACGAAGGCCCAGCAGAGTCCCCATGACTCCTATCCTCGGCTGGGCAGCTCTGACTGCTGGGCCCCAGAACCAGGCTGGGAGGACCAGGTTCTTCCCTGGCAGACGTGGGCTGGATTCCTGATTGTTTATTAGAATGAGAATGATTTGTCAGGTCTAGTCCGACTCCTGAGTGATTCAGGATTCTCACCCTGATGGGAGCCAACAAATCTAGTAGCAAGACAGATACATTAAAAGATGGGAAAGGCATCAGCCTGTCATAAAGCCAGCAGTTGCCAATGGAGTTGTCTCTGTCAGCTGATGTTGCAGGAAAGCCTTTGCCGGGACCAGCAAGGGTCCCAGGCTGACACCGTCTGGTCCCAGAAGCAGAAAGAAGAAAGGCTGCTCCAAAGAGGGGGAAGAACAGATGGAGGTGAGTATGTGCACATGGCTCCTCGGGGACTAGGCAGGGGGCCACTGGGGGCCGTGCTCCAGGAGGGGCTCTTGACCCCAGCTGCACGACAGGACCCCCAGGCAGCCCTCAGTCCTCAAAGCCCAGAGATGATGGTCAAATGGGGCTGGCACCAGTCCAGAGCACTGTGTACAGGTCCCCCCCTGCTTTTCCAAAGTTCTCTTTATGCCACCTGGCTTTGCTATGAAAGAGCTACATTAGTAACCTGTTTTCTCTAACCGAAAGGAATCCAAAGAAAAATTTCACTTTTCTGAAAAAAGGCGACACACACATCTTCTCAAAGCTGCAGGATGGGAAGTAAAAGAGATACTAAGACGCAAAGGCAAAATATATGGAAGGCCACTTTGGTCAATAATAGTGACTCTTCTCCTGAGAGGTCTGAGGGCTTCTTGGTGTTTTCTTCACATTCACATCATTCTAATGTCCCCCTTTTGCTGAGTCTCTTCAGTGGAAACTGTCAGGGCTTACATGAGGATGTAGATTCTAGGAGGACGTGGATTCTTCCACTTTGTTTGCTGCAGAAACCCCAGCACACAGAAGAGTAAGGGGACAGTGGTGCCCATGATTAGATGCAGGAAGGAATAAGGCTCGGACAGGAGCGGTATGCTTTCCTCAAAGGGCTTGGCTAGACATCCCTATATCACATGAGATGCTAGTGATGCTGGCATGCTTCCTTTTCAGCAGAGGTGAACTCTGAGCTACCTGAGACCTCAGTGAGGCAGGGATGGTGGCTAAGGGGAAGGATGCTGAGCCAGACTCCATGGGTGTGGATCCTGGCTCAGCCACTTCCTGGCTGGGTGCCTTTGGGTAAGTCACTTAACTCCTCTGCACCTCAGTGTTCCTAATCTATAGATGGGGACGACAGTTTGAGGGCTAACTTGAGATTCTAGTTTTCAAAAGGATCAGCCCCAGCTGAATAAATTAGGAGACTTTGACCTTGACCTTTGTATCTGTCGCACAAGGAGCACCTACCAGCATGTCAGAGTCTTGAAACGTGGTTCGAGGAAGGAGCCCCAGGGAGGTGAAGCGAACAGCCAGCCTGTGGGCTGTCTCAGGGTCCAGCAGCCGCTGCAGAGACGGCATCAAGAGTTCAGCGTAGAAGTGCTCATCCCCCGTGGCCGTCAAGTAGGAGGCAAAGAGAAGTCCTCCGCCCCCCAGGATCACCATGGCATCCTGGGCCCGCTTCTAGAAAAAAGAGCCAGTGGGATCCCCTCAAGGCCAGGCTGAGGAACCATCCCCAAACCCTTCACACACTTTACACGCTCACAGGGAACATAATGGCCTTTACATTCAGTCACATTCCTAGCCTTCTGCTAATGCTGGTCTCCTCTGTTCCTGCTCACATATTGGCCTCTCAGGCAGAGGCTGTATCTGCATTTCTGCACTCACTCACTCCTCTGCCCCAAAGGACTCCAGGCCAGGGGTTTCAAGAGGGGGAGTACCCTGGGGCATGCAGTGGAAATCGGAGGAGACTGCTCATAGATTTAGTGAGTGGGCATCAGTAAAGTCAGAAGTGCCTCTACGACTTTTGAAAATCCTACTGACAGTCACTAGGTACAAATATCTGTTCGTACTACCTAAGCCTAGAACTACAGACTCTATTTCCCCACATAAACACAATCCTGTGTGGTTTTCATCTGCATTGACTTTCCAGGAATGCAATTACCTTGTTGATTGAGGGCTGACCATACTGTTCAGCACAGAACATTAATAAGAATAACACCATCTCAGAAGACATTCCTGTGGCACTAGAATTTCTAAGTAGAGGCTTACACACCTGACTCACTACCTAGATGACTCATGCCCTAATATTTATGGGTCAAAATACATATTATTATAAATTCATTTCTCCTTTATATTCCAATTAGGACATTATGTTGACCTTTTAAATTATATATAGAAAGATTGTATTATACATAAATTCCACTTCAGGATGCAAAAGAGGGTTTTGCAAAAAAATTTTTTCTAAGGTCTTTTTAAAAAAATTTTAATGAAGTATAGTTGATTTATAATGTCTTAACTTTTGCTGTATAGCAAAGTGATTGGGTTACACATATATATACTTTTCCATATTTTTCCATTACGGTTTGTCACTGGATATTGAATACAGCTCCCTGTGCTATACATCAGGGCCTTGTTGTTTTCCCATCCTATATGTAATAGCTTGCATCTGTTAAGCCCCAATTCCCAATCCTTCCCTCTTCTACCTCTCCTACCCCCTTGGCAACCACAACTCTGTTCTTATATCCAACATCAGGTCTTCTTGCACCAAACTCAAACATTGCTCATGATACTTATCACTGCCAGGTGCTGAGTCACTCACTCATTCATTCACCCCATAGAGACTGTGCACGCAACGATGGATTCCAGGCTCAAGTCCCTGCCTTCACGAGGAGTACAACCTCAGGAGGAGAGAGAAATCAACGATCATGCAAACCTACAACAGTGCTCTGAAGAAAAAAGTGGCGGAGGAGCCTAACCTAATCACAGAGGCAGAGAAAGGCTTCCTCGAGGCAGTGTCTTAAAGCTGATATTCAAAGAATAAATAGAAGTTAGCTAGGCGCCAGGGCGGGGGCTGGGGAGGGGACGATGCTAAAGGCCCTCTACACTCTAGGCGGCATAGGAGAATGAGATGCACCCAAGTAATGGGGGAAGGGGAAAGGTTTGTCTGGAATCAAGGAGTGAGGAAAAGTACGGCTTAAAAATAAGCTGGGGAGGCAGGCAGGGGTCTTGGCCAGAATAAAGTTTTGAGTTTGGTTCCCTAAACAAGGAGGCCTGATCAGCTTTGCCTTTAAGGGTCACTCCTAGCCGTCACCATAGATCTAGTATTCATTATCTACACTTCTAGCCTCCTCCAGGAGACTGTAGGAACGCCCCTTGCGTGGATCCACAGATATCTGAGTGCCGTTACAAAAACCCTGCCCTAAAAGTTTATCTAAAAACACTGGCACTATGTTTCACTGTGATTTCATTCCAGGTTGGATCCTGCACACAATGCTAGGCGGTCCTGTGTTCACTAAGTGTCCCTGGGCTTAGTTCAGTAAAAGCCCACGTGCTCTTACATAGATCAGCATCTACACTGTTTACACGTAGCATTTACACAGTGGCCGAGTACGTGTGTAAATGCACGCGCATGACCATCAGCAGGCGTCTGCAGAGCTACACACACTACCCTAAGAGGCCCAAGCTCTCGGAGCCGCCTCCCGTCCACATCTCGCCCAAGCTAGCCCTTCATCCTCCCCTCGCCCGGCTTCCCGCCCGTGCTTTTCCACGCTGCCACATTAGCAGCACCGGCTGTACTCACTTTGAGCTGCCTCCACGCCATGCTCCTGCCGCCTCTGGGCCCGCCTCTGACTCGTTTCCATTGGAGGAGATGGAGGCGTCCTCTAATCCCCGCCCCTCCGGGCGCCTCCCCTGCCCGCGGAGGGGAAGGCTCCGCTCCGCTCGGAGAGTCTGATTGAACGTTCATGCGCCGGCGCATTCGCGGTGTACACGCCTCTTCCGCCCGCCGGCCTCCCGGAGTCTTTGCTGCGGGGCAGCGCGCTCTGGCTGAGACACCTTGCGCGGATTTGCAGCATCCTGAATCCGTAGAGACGACTCCCTGTATGTTGAGTCTTAGATTCTAAGCAACACTCTCACCAAGTTTTTGATCGTTCAAGTTAAACATTTTATTCATAAGAGTGTGTGTGCTTTAGATAAATCGTGGGTTGAGAGTGTATGCTGCTGCTGCTGCTAAGGCGCTTCAGTCGTGTCCGACTCTGTGCGACCCCATAGATGGCAGACCACCAGGCTCCACCATCCCTGGGATTCTCCAGGCAAGAACACTGGAGTGGGTTGCCATTTCCTTCTCCAATGCATGAAAGTGAAAAGTGAAAGGGAAATCGCTCAGTCGTGTCTGACTCCTAGCGACCCCATGGACTGCAGCCTACCAGGCTCCTCCATCCATGGGATTTTCCAGGCAAGAGTACTGGAGTTGGGTGCCATTAGGGCACTAAAAGGGTTGAAATGAATTACAGCACTGCGTAAGATACCTGAGCTGATTTTCAAAGAAAATTCCATGAACATCAGGTTCAGATCAGATCAGTCGCTCAGTCGTGTCCAACTCTTTGTGACCCCATGAATCGCAGCACGCCAGGCCTCCCTGTCCATCACCAACTCCTGGTGTTCACTGAGACTCACGTCCATCGAGTCAGTGATGCCATCCAGCCATCTCATCCTCTGTTGTCCCCTTCTCCTCTTGCCCCTAATCCCTCCCAGCATCAGAGTCTTTTCCAATGAATCAACTCTTCTCATGAGGTGGCCAAAGTACTGGAGTTTCAGCTTTAGCATCATTCCTTCCAAAGAACACCCAGGGCTGATCTCCTTCAGAATGGACTGGTTGGATTTCCTTGCAGTCCAAGGGACTCTCAAGAGTCTCTG
>NW_011494869.1:2909356-2926776 GCF_000754665.1 Bison bison bison | reverse complement strand
ATCAATTCTTCAGCATTCAGCCTTCTTCACAGTCCAACTCTCACATCCATACATGACCACAGGAAAAACCATAGCCTTGGCTAGACGGACCTTTGTTGGCAAAGTAATGTCTCTGCTTTTGAATATGCTATCTAGGTTGGTCATAGCTTTCCTTCCAAGGAGTAAGCGTCTTTTAATTTCATGGCTGCAGTCACCATCTGTAGTGATTTTGGAGCCCCCCAAAATAAAGTCTGACACTGTTTCCACTGTTTCCCCATCTATTTCCCATGAAGTGATGGGACCGGATGCCATGATCTTCGTTTTCTGAATGTTGAGCTTTAAGCCAACGTTTTCACTCTCCACTTTCACTTTCATCAAGAGGCTTTTTAGTTCCTCTTCACTTTCTGCCATAAGGGTAGTGTCATCTGCATATCTGAGGCTATTGATAATTCTCCTGGCAATCTTGATTCCAGCTTGTGTTTTTTCCAGTCCAGCGTTTCTCATGATGTACTCTGCATATAAGTTAAATAAACAGGGTGACAATATACAGCCTTGATGTACTCTTTTTCCTATTTGGAACCAGTCTGTTGTTCCATGTCCAGTTCTAACTGTGCTTCCTGACCTGCGTACAAATTTCTCAAGAGGCAGATCAGGTGGTCTGGGATTCCCATCTCTTTCAGAATTTCCCACAGTTTATTGTGATCCACACAGTCAAAGACTTTGGCATGGTTTCACTATAAAAATGCCTAAAACGTACGTGTGTATGCATGTATATATGTTTATAGGGATGTCTGGAAAGTAAGACTTTGTGTTTGTGGGCAATTTCTGTGCCCACGTTTATTTGTATTTATGATCTCATTTTGGTGCCAAGAAAGAGAACTAGCTAACGTATAATCGTGCCAGGTTTTAGTTGTCGGGGGCTTGTGGAATCTTCCTGGACCGGGGACGGAACCATCTCCCCTGCATTGGCAGGCAGCTTCTTACCCACTGTGCCACCAGGGAAGCCTGGAACTTCTGTATTAACTACACTTATTTTGTCTTTTTTCCCTCTAACTTAAAACGTAAACTGATTTAGTTCCCAATTACTTGACTATTGCAGTGTTTTTCAAAGTGAGGGGTGTGTTCTTGGGCTCTACACTTCAGAGAATTTTGTATTTTGGTGTCCACTTCCTCAGTGATTTTTAAAGTACCGCAAGCATCACGTGGACCATTTGGAAAACGTACTGAAACCTGCCAGGCAATTTCTGTGCCCACGTTTATTTGTATTTATGATCTCATTTTGGTGCCAAGAAAGGGAACTGGCTAACGTATATAAGTGATAGATGTGCCACAGGTGGCATGCTCTATGAACAAAGGTTTTTCATCAAGTTAATTAAAGAAAAGTGGTGAGAGAATTGATTCATCCTTACAGCAGGAGTCAGTGTGCATGACAAAATCAAAAGAACCTGTGCAGTTGTAGACCGGAACCATATTTATCTGAGATGTGGCTATTTAGTTTGGCGAAATTTGATATTAAGTGGTTTTCAGTTTTGTTTATAATTTGTATTCATGCTTTCATCAAATATTTATTCTCTGGCTTTTATGATTATGTAAGAGCTTTAGGATAGATATCATGCCTAGATTTGTGTATAAATGTATTTAAGAAATAATACAATAATTTAAATCGATTCTAGGGGGTCTGCAAGAATGGTTTTCTTTTTTAAAGAAAATACGAAACTGAACTTTTAGCAACACTGGCTTAGATATTCATCACCCTCTATGCTCTTATAGGTTCGATTTAGCAGACAAAGGGCTATTACGATATTGCAAAGCTAAAGGCATAGCCAGTTGTGTAGACACAGGTGGTGCTGCCCCAGCCATGAGGGCCCGTTGCTTTATTGATCCCTAGCATTTGCTTTCAGCCTGTAGGAACACCACCTGGCTCCTTAAAACAAAACCTTTTGTCTCCTTGACAAATGACTCCCTATTTCTAGAAGAATAATACTAAATAAATACGATGAGCCCACCAAGAATATATTTAAAAGACCAGGCAGCTACTGAGCCCCCACACTTTTCCTGCTCACAGTTCGCAGAGAAAATGTTCTTCAAAGGAAGAACCTGGCTTTGGTTGTACATCACAACAGGTTTCGTTCTAGGCAGTGAAATCTACGGCTCAGAGCAACGCGGAGGGAATAATTGTTTTCAGCTGAGCAGCTTTCGGTGCAGCTTTGAGGGAGCAGAACAGCACTGTCATGCTCTGGGAGGACACCTTGCTTTCACCTGGAACCAGGAGGTTCAAGATCTCCTCTGGAACTTTCTGGAAAAAGAAAAGTGGTGGGTCGGGGGAAATTTAACACTGCCGGAAAAACACCAAGGAAAAAACCACCCAGGTGAGGCTCTGAGGTTTAGTGTTCATGAAGGAAACTTCCTTACTTTTCCTCTGAGATGAGAGAAGCAAAGAAATGTGACTTCTTTTGTATACAGAGAGATCAGTCACTTTGTTACCATTGTTCTGAAATGTCTCCACTTTTGTGCTCCAGCCTTTCATTTGTCTGTGTCAGGAAATGATGAGATTTTTTTGTCTCAGGGCCTATCAAAAGTTAATTTACTTGCTATTTGACTAAAAGTATTGTGCAAAATTCTGAAATGGTTACTTTTTTTCCTGGTAAAAAAGGAAAATTTATCATTCTCAGCCCCATGCTTCCTGACACAGAAGCTTGGAGAGAAATTATTTGCCAGTTGCCTTTCTTACACAGATATTTTCAAACTTAGACACAGTAATCTTAGGGTCTTAAAGAAAAGCTCAAGGCATTATTACATCATTGGGACTTTCCTGGTGGCTGAGATGGTAAGGAATCTGCCTGCAATGCAGGAGACCAGGTTGGATCCCTGGGTCAGAAAGATCCCCTGGAGAAAGGAAATGGCAACCCACTCCAGTATTCTTGCCTGGAGAATCCCATGGACAGATGAGCCTGGTGGGCTACAGTCCTTGGGGTCGCAAGGAGTCGGACACCTTCGTTGACGTCTAGATAAGTTAATACTAAGCCTTGTGATAACACATAATATGAAAAAATAAACAGTGTATAATTTGTGTGTGTCAGGGGGCAATCCTAAATTTCCGTCTACTGGAAGCTAGCAAAATTTGGTGTTCATATTTATTTTTTTTTAACTGTTCAACTTTTGAGTATGAGGCTCATCTGGGTCTGGTCTCCCTGCAGCAGATGTCACAACCCGCCTAGCCACCAAGCCCACCAGATGCGTCTACCTGACCAGAAGTCACAATCAGACCTCATCCAAAGAGGGCTCTTGCTTAGCGAAGCATTACTTCATTTGCCAAGCTGGTAAGTGATGAAGCTACATGCTGCCAAAGACCTAATTCTTAGAAACTGACTCTGAATAAGGAGAGCATGTGAGAGTATTAGATAGAGTCTGTGAGTGATGGACCGTAACGACTTCCTCCTGCAACCCCAATGTTCCCTTCATTTCTTGACCTGGATGGAGTGTGCACCCCCCAGTCCTTTCAGCACTGGCCTTTACTGGGAAGAACAAGAAGCAAAAGAGGAACATAGATTATGGTGGATTATAGGGGAGCTGGTTATCAATTCGAGGTTTTGCTTCTTCAGAGGTAGGAGGTGAGAATTAAGGGGTAGTTGGGTTTAGTTTGGTTTGGTTTTCACATTAAGCAATGTTCTTCATGGTAATAGTTACATAAAGCACTTACACTGTAGCTCAGTGAATTCTCAGAGGCCTTATGATGTCTCAGACTGTCTAGGTAAAAGTTCTGTTCCACTTTTTTTAAAAAATCACAAACACATTCTTATTAAAATGTACAGCAGCTATGAATGCTTCATAAAACAGAAGACATTGCAATATTTTTCTATTACAAGAAAAAAAAAGATCACCTTTCTCAAATACTGGCTATTGAAAGGACCCAGTATTTCAAGTTTACATATTTCTAGCAGCAAACCTCTCCTTCTTCACCCTTTCAAGCTCTTTGTGATATTTTTGTCTCTTTGCCATAATGGCATGCTGCTGTAAAAGAGGCCAAGGTTGTGGAAGGCAAGTGCTCACACGTTTCATTCTCACAAACTGCATCTCTAGTACTGGCAGTCATCTTACAATTGTGAACTGTTTTTATCATCACAAGAGTTTATTTCACCCAACCCATCACCAGGATTGGAAAAGCAGCCCCCTAATAGAGTCTAAACGATGGTGATTATTCATCCACTTTTCACTCTCCCAAGAGAGCTTTCAGACATTCTCTGCTACTCTTGGTTTTGGAGTGAAAATGCGTTTCCTAATATTATTTTCCTTGTACTTGCAAGAGACTTCTGCTGTAGAACATAGAATGTTTCTGCAGAAGGAAATCTTGGACAAAAAGAATTCTATTTATCCAAGCCAGTTCTGCAAATTCTGAGTCTATGTGCCGATAACTAGAGGAAGTATGTCACCACAGTGGAAAGGCTGCACTCGAGCCAGGCTTCCTGGGTTCACATCTTGTTTCTCCCACCCTGGGCAACCGACTCATCCTCCACGCAGCCCAGTTTCCTTCCAAGGATTGTTATGAGGATGAAAATAATACAAATCATATAGAATATTAGAACAATGCCTGGTATTGGCTGCCAGATTAATAAAGATAGAGACACACAGACATTATGTGAGGCCCGAGAAAGTAAGTACTTTCGCCTTTAGAGCCAGTTTATAAAAAGTAAGAGAACTGAAGAACATGTGAAATGGAACCATGGGAGTGTGATCATCAAAATCCAGAATTGGGAGGCTACAGGATAAACAACTCAGGTTTTACAACAAAGACGTGAGAAGATTGAGGGGAGAGAATAAGGAGGAAGTGGGAGAGGGCCACTTAGGAGAGGGGAAGTGAGAATAGACCAGGGAGATACTATGATTACCAGGCAGGGCAAAGGCAGACCCCTTATGGTTCACGATCCTGAATTTAAGCTGAGATGCAGTCAACAAGGTTATGTGATTTCTCCAGCTGTGGTCAGTAGCATGATAAGAAATAGCAAATATGCAAAGGGAGGCATGTTCAAGAATGCTGTTGCCCACCTTCTGAACTTCTGTTTCTAACAGTAAGAATTGTTGAATACAAGAGAAAATCCCATGCTTAGAATGCAACTTCTTAAAAATGAACTTAATTCTCTCTTCTCACTGTTGATCAAGTTGATGCATTTTGAACTGTTGAATAGTATAAGGGGGTGTGACTGTTGTTGTTCTTGAGTTGCTAAGTCATGTCCAACTCCTTGCAACCCCTTGAACTGCAGTATGCCAGGCTCCTCTGTCCTTCACCATCTCCCTGAGTTTGCTCAAATTCACGCCCGTTGAGATGTACCGTGTTCCAGAGCAAAAGACTTACCGCAGAATTTCTACATTGTTGTTCTTTGGAAAAACAGCAGGATAGTTATCTTTAATTTGTCTTTTCTTGATTATCACATACTTGAAAGTAGTGATAATTTTATAGACTTCCAGCTAGAGTTTTATCCAAAACGTTAACTTCTGCATTGGCCTCCAAACAGATGCCTTTTCAGACCAAGATGCCAATTATGAAAGAAATGGAAACAATTCTCATTCATGTGGGAAGCCCAAGAGGACAAAAAGAGAAGTCCTAAGACCGAGAAGCAAAGTGACCTCAGGTAATGTGACATCAGTTGCTGCCTTAACGGATGCACGAGACTGAATTAATGCTGAAATGTGTCGTCATAGCACGGTACTCAGTAAATATCCTTTACATTCTGTTTTGTCTGATCTTAGTATTGCAGACTTTGCTTTCATTTTATATAGGTCTGTTTTCTTGGTATTTTTTTTTGGCCATCCTCTTTTCACATATGCTCAAATAAAAGACAATTTTTCCCCCTACAATGTTTTCCATCAAAAAAGTCTTCTTAAAATCCATGTAAAGTCTTTCAAATCACAGTATGCTCAATTTTTTATTTTTGAAAAATACTATTTCTTTCAGTGACGTCAGTTGGTATCAGTGTGGGCTGATTACAGAGATCGCCTGACAGAACCGGTAAAAAGAGAGAGAAATTTAAAGTGGACCGAGTAATATTCTTAGGGGTAGGAGCTCACAGCTTCAAGGCTTAGGTGTCCTTGTCAACTAGCCCCTTAAGTTTCCTTTAAAAAAAAAAAGCAATTCAGAAAGTGTTCTTTAAAATACAAGAAAGAGAGTATTCTTGTAGAGACATTTTCTCATCTAGGGAGAATATATTTCTAAAGAACAAATGTAAAAATCAACTTTTCTGAATGCTTTGTAAATGGGTGCTTGTGAGGGGAAAATGTAGTGATATAATTAGATGGAAGTAAAGATGAGATATTTTGGAAAACTTAATTCTGAAATTTCTTCTGGTTATAATTAAAGCAGTGATGTTGAAGATGCATTTTAGAAGTTTGGATAAAACTATGTCTTGAAATTTGAGTTTCAGGGGAGCAAAGCCTCTAAATTTATATACTACTTTGTATGAAGTGATTTTAACTATTCCGTTGTAAAACTAAATTATTAAGTGTACATTTGATGTTTCACATATACCCTTCAAGTTTATATCATCAAATTTGCTCAAAAATAACTTTTAAAAAAATGTCCTCATTGAGAAAAGAGGAGATTGTCTTGTGTTTTTTCGATGTGTGGGCCTTTAGAAAACTTGTGTGTCACTTTAAGTTTCATGTAGATGCATCTAATTACTCTGAGAATATTTTTATAGTGCAGTTATCTTCTCCTTTCTTCCCCATTATTTTCGGCTGTCCTGGGTCTTCGTTGCTGCACGGGCTTTTCTCTAGCTGCAGAGAGCGGGGGCTGCTCTTAGCAGCGGTGCGTAGGCTTCTCACCGCGGGGGCTTCTCTTGCTAAGGAGCATAGGCTCTCAAGTGCACAGCTTCAGTAGCTGTGGTGCGTGGGCTCAGTAGCTGTGGTGCAGGGGCTTAGCTGCCTCGTACCTGGGTCCTCAATCCCAAACCAGGGATCGAATCGGTGTCTCCTGCATTGGCAGGCGGATTCTTTACCACTGAGCCGCCAGGGAAGCCATGGCTTTCTTTAAGTAACAGAGGTCATTCTTGCCTTGCTCTGTGCTTTCTTGTTCTAATGCTTCCTTGTTACTTTTGCCTTTATTGAAATTTTGTTTTTCAATAGTTTTTTAATTCCTTATCTTCAAGAAGTTGTGTCAACATTCTTATGCCTTTGTTTTGCTAATTGTCAGACTCAGGAATGTTTGAACTCTCATCTGGTTAAAGGAACATAGTACAGGTTAATTTCCACGCCCCCACCCGCACTCCCTAGACCTTGTTAGTATAACTGTGGATTTTATTCAAGTTATAGTTATATTCAATAATTATATTATACAATGTCAACTTTAAAAGGAGGACAACATGAAAGTTGTGAGTTTAGTTTTTCTTCGGGGCAAAATGAGGACTGTAGCCCAGGAGACAGCATCTCAGATAGTTTTAAGAAACTGTGTCAAAGAGGTAGGGGGCAAAGTCAGTATATGTGATTTTGGTGAAAGGGAAGAACATGCAATCAAGCACATATTTTTTTTTTCCTTTGCAGAAGGTTTCTGCCAGCAACAAGAGTAGTCATCACCAGGAAGGATTTTAGTGTTTTTTGTTTGTTTGTTTGTTTGTTTTAATATGAGGAGATATAAGAATTGGGCTCATGAAATCAGTTTGCAAAAATATCTAATTGTCTGAAGACCTGCCAGTTTTCCCCAGAGCACAGAGTGCCTCATTTCTGCTCTCCATCCTGAACTCCTTTCAGTGGGTGTGGAAAATCCGCAGCTGCAGCTGCACATGATTTAATCCTTGTAGATGGCAGTTTGCCAATTTGTAATTGACAAGAACTTCTCTTAAGAATAGTTTTTTCGTGCTTTTATCACAGCCAGGTATCCAACAGTCATTTAGAACTTACTTCTATTTTAACTGGTTTTGTATTTGTCACCAACCACTTGGTACCATGACTTCACACTTGTAGCTATTAATTTCATCTCACCTCTATTCCAGTTATTTTTTCACGAAAGATCTGTTGGTGGAGGTATCTTGGAAACTTGTGAATAATCAAAAGGGGTCTTTCTTATCCCTTCCCAGTGTTGTCGTTTCAATTGCTTAGTCGTGTCCAATTGTTTGTGACCCCATGGACGACAGCTCGCCAGGAGGCTTCCCTGTCCTTCACCATCTCCCGGAGCTCACTCAAACTCATGTCCATAGAGTCAGTAAGGCCATCCAGCCATCTCATCCTCTGTCATCTCCTTCTCCTCCTGCCTTCAGTCTCTTCCAGTGTCAGGGACTTTTCTAATGAGTCAGTTCTTCACATCAGATGGCCAAAGTATTGGAGCTTCAGTTTCAGCATCAGTCCTTCCAGTGAATGTTCAGGACTGATTTCCTTTAGGATTGACTGGTTGGATCTCCTTGCAGTCCAAGGGACTATCAGGAGTCTTTTCCAGAACCACAGTCCAAAAGCATCAATTCTTTGACACTCAGCCTTCTTTATGGTCCAACTCTTACATCCATACATGACTACTGGAGCTTTGACTACCACAGACCTTTGTCAACAAAGTAATGTCTCTGCTTTTTAATATGTTTTCTAGGTTTGTCATAGCTTTTCTTCCAAGGAGCAAGCGTCTTTTAATTTCATGGCTGCAGTCACCATCTGCAGTGATTTTGGAGTCCAAAAAAATAAAGTCTCTCACTGTTTCCATTGTTTCCCCATCTATTTGCCGTGATCTGATGGGACCAGATGCCATGATCTTAGGTTTTTGAATGTTGAGTTTTAAGCCAGATTTTTCACTATCTTCTTTCACCTTCATCAAGAGGCTCTTTAGTTCCTCTTTGCTTTCTGTCATAAGGGTGGTGTCATCTCCATATCTGATGTTATTGATATTTCTCCTGGTAATCTTGATTCCAGCTTGTGCTTCATCCAGCCTGGCATTTCTCATGATGTACTCTGCATATAAGTTAAATTAGCAGGGTGACAATATACAGCCTTGGTGTACTCCTTTCCCAATTTTGAACTAGTCCATTATTTCATATCTGGTTCTAACTGTTGCTTCTTGACTTGCATACAGTTTTCTCAGGAGGCAGGTTAAGGTGGTGTGATATTCCTATCTCTTTAAGAATTTTCCATAATTTGTTGTGATCCACACAGTCAAAGGCTTTAGTGTAGTCAATAAAGCAGAAGTAGGTATTTTTATGGAATTCTCTCGCTTTTTCTATAATCCAGCGGATGTTGGCAATTTGATCTCTGGTTCCTTTGCCTTTTCTAAATTTAGCTTGAACATCTGGGAGTTCTCAGTTCATGTACTGTTGAAGCCTGGCTTGGAGAATTTTGAGCATTACTTTGCTAGCGTGTGAGATAAGTACAATTGTGTGTTAGTTTGAACATTCTTTGGCATTGCCTTTCTTTGGGATTGGAATGAAAACTGACCTTCTCGAGTCCTGTGGCCACTGCTGAGTTTTCCAAAGTTGCTGGCATATTGGGTGCAGCACTTTCACAGCATCATGTTTTAGGATTTGAAATAGCTCAGCTGGAATTCCATCACTTCCATTAGTTTTGTTCGTAGTGATGGTTTCTAAGGCACACTTGACTTTGCACTCCTGGATGTCTGGCTCTAGGTGAGTGATCACAGCATCGTAGTTATCTGGGTCATTAAGATCTTTTTTCTATAGTTCTGTATATTCTTGCCACCTCTTCTTAATAGCATCTGCTTCTGTTAGGCCCATACCGTTTCTGTCCTTTATTGTACCCATCTTTGCATGAAATGTTCCCTAGGTGTCTCTAATTTTCTTGAAGAGATCTCTAGTCTTTCCCATTCTATTGTTTTCCTCTATTTCTTTGCACTGTTCACTTAGGAAGCCTTTCTTATCTCTCCTTGCTATTCTTTGGAACTCTGCATTCAGATGGATATATCTTTCCCAATGTTAAAGGAAGATTTTCCCCAATTTACTGATGTAATAGGCTGTTATTCAGTGACTTGTGACAACATTCACTCTAGCAGATAGGAGCTCTGAGGAGCTTTACAAGGGGAGACATTTTTATAGACAGAAATGAGCAGGAGCAAGGGCATTATACTGGGCATTTGCTGATTGGTTAAAACAGGGTTGCTTCCCTTATGTGGAGCCAAGGGAAGTCTTGGAGCCCTGTTATATGTGTTGTGCTGGGCAGGCAGGTGGTGACTAGTTGACCATGGCCTTCCTTCCCTGGGAGAGCCATTTGCTAATGTGGGGCTTAGCATGAGTGACTCCATCTTGGGCCCAATCTGGTTACTTTAATATCAATGAGCCATATGTTAGCAGAGTATACAGTTAAAACATAGGATCAATTGCTGTAACAGAGGTCAAAATGGTAGTTTAACTAAAACAGATGTTCATTTCTTTTTTACATAACAGTGTGAGGAAGAACTTTATGGCTGAAAGGATAGATCATTGGTTTACAGGACCCAAGAGCTTCCTTGTTCTGCCATCAACTTGTGGCATCTATCTCATGTCTATAAAAGCTGTCTTTTCTTCCAGAACTCTATGTTCACATTCTAGCAAATGGGAAGGAGAGACGAGAAAGCTGAGGGGCAGGATACAGGAGGCTGATCTTTTTTTTTTTTTTTTCGTAAGGGCATAGCCTGAAAATTGCACCTATTACTTCTTCTCATATCCCATTGGCCAGAACCTGAACTCATGTCTGCACCATAGAGCAGGGAGGACTGGGAAATGTAGTCCTTAGCTGGGCTACCAGGTTCCCATTAAAGAAAGGGAAGACAGAATAGTCAACACACTCTGCAGTGAATGTGATACAATTCTTTCCCCAGAGTCTTCTCCTTAAAACTCTGTAGACATCATTCTCTTGTTTTTTGTTTTTTGTGTTTTTTTTTGGCATTTAATGCTATAGTGGAAAAGACTAAGGCTAAGGCTAGCTACCCACCCTGCCTTTTTCCCTGGTAGCCTTTTTTCCCCCTATCAGATTGCTTGTATAATTTTTTTAATCCTTGCACTACAGAAATTTTCTTAGCATGCGTTTAGATTGCTTTTCACTGATTTTTGCCTAGAATGTGATGTTGCATATATACATCTTTCTCAGTTCAAGAAAATTCTGTTCTGTTCTACCCATTTATCCCTCTCTTTGATTTGCGTTGGTTTAGGCCCTGAGAAATACCAGGTGTCTGCGTGCTCTCCTGCTGGTTTCTGCCCTCCACGTCTTTCCTGTCGTTCTTCTAAGGAAAAGATGGTTTCCTGTTTGCCACTCTTGCTGTTGCGTCCTGAAAGAACTCCTGACACTCGCCCTGTGCACCACTGATGTGCCTTTTCCACCTTAGTTCTGCTCTGTGTTACCTCCAGTGTGGATCTTAGTTTTTCTGTAGCATTTCTGGTGTTCTTGAAGTCCTCTAATATCATTTATTTCTCTTTTAATCTCATTCTTATGCATATTACCTTCGATTGGTTTATCTTTAAGACTTTCTGTTTGGTGGTGTGGCCCCCCAAAAAACGACTTTGTCTCGATCAAGGATGTTAAACAGCTTCCTGAAATATTTTTCTGGATTTTGCTATTGATGATTTTTAGAGCTGTCGTTTCCTCTGAGTCCTTTGGAGTCAGTTTCCGGGTTCTAAAGTGCTATTCACAGGCTCCCTTTTATTCTTTGTTTTTGTTTTTTTTTTTCCCCCTTAAGGCAAGATCTGTCAAAAGACATTTGTCTAAGACTAAGAATTGGATCACTCTTAAGTTTAGCAGCCCGCTGGTTTTATTTAATGGTTATAACCCCTTCTCAGATCGGCAGATGATGTTCTGGGTCAGTTTCCCGTTCCCAGCAAGCTGTCAGCCTAATGGCCCTACTCTGAGGGGATGTTTTTCTCAACTCTGCATATACTGCTTTAACTTTCACATCATGGGATATTATTAAATCTATTCTCCAGATGAGAAAACTAAGTGGTTAAGTCATTTGTTCAAGGCTTCATCATAAGTCGCAGTAAAAGGCAAACCAGCTCTGGACCCCAGGTCTTTGACTCAGAATTCAGTTTCTTCAGTCCTTCTTACTTGTGTTCATCTTGATAGAAAAGCAGGGCAGCTGATCCGAAGAGCATCTCAGAACTGTGTCCTGCCCCAGCAGTAGTGGCTGCAGTGATTTTGCTGCTAAACGTACACACCAGCCTTGTGAACATCAAAGGGAGTGCTCTAAGAAAAGAAGGCAAAGTGGACTTGCTGTGGTCAGGTCAGTGTGCGTAGGTCTAGACACTCATGCTTTGAAAGAAATCAACCTAAGTTCGTAGCAAATAAGCATGGTAATATCCGGATATTGCCTTCAAATAACAGTTTTCTTACTGGAAAAATGTGGAAAGAGAATAAAAACAATAACGGTGATCCGGTAAAATGCTGTAAATGATCATTTCCTAAAGTCTGTCAGAAATATGCTCTGATTTATTGAATAAAAGCTCTTTTTTGGTAAAATTATGAGGCAGATATTTCTGCAGTAATATTTATATTCTGGCAACTTTATGATTGATCTGATTTAATATTTTCATACAGAGGATCTGGGTCTTGGAAGAGTGAGCGAAGGGATGAGACATTAGTAATGTGATGCTTCTGCTCCAGGAATCTGGCTTTCTACAGATCGAGCAACAGTGGGAAATGAGCACTTTGGCTTCCTACATAAAACAATTTGCATTGTTTTCAGAAACAAATAATCTTCAAGCAAAATAGAAATATTTCTATCCTAAGCCGTTCCCTTGAACATAATCAACTCTTTTTTTCCTATAGGAGACACTCGTCTTTCAACCACGCGTCACCAGCCTGCTGAGGCTAGTATGGTAAGTACTTCACCACAGTGTGCATCTTGAAATATGGCTCCCTTTGTTGTTCTTGGTGGGTTCTGCCAGAACTCTCCTCTGTCTCATAGAGGGCTCTGGATATAGGTTTTGAAGAAAGAAAGGAAAGTACTTAAGTGCAGCAAAGAATCAGGTCTGGTGGATGCTTTATTAAAGAAAATTTTAAAGCCTCTTTGGGTATGATGTTGGTACAATTATTTGTTGATCGGTTGTTGATTTATTCCCTACTTCATCCCAGAAAGGATTTGTGGCATCTTACCAAAATATATGCCGTGCAATAACATTTAAATAACATTTAAAAAAAATTTTTTAAGAAAAAAAGAAAGAAATTTGAGTGAAAGGAAAACAGTGGTAGGAACTGCATAATCTATAAAATTTCACCTTCAAGGGACTGCTGTGGCAGTCCAGTAGTTAGGGCTCCATGCTTCCACTGCAGGGAGCTCAGATTTGAACCCTGGTTGGGGAACTAGGATCCCACAAGCTGTGCAGCAAAGCACCGCCCCCCACAAAAATTTACCTTCAAGAAATTTCTCAGCCTTCTTGCCTCTGTGTCCTGCATATTTATATTGTCTAAATAGATACACATTTACTTGATCTAGTATTAACTGCAAAATATGTGTTTCTAGCAGCATGAAAGAAGGAAAATAGAGATGAAATAAATACCCTTTAAAGCAGCATCTCCCAAATGATGTTCTGTAAAATAACAACCAACATTGCTTAAAAGAAGGAAAACAAGCGAAGGTTTATGCCTGTAGGACTTTTCTGAGCCTTTCAGGTGCCCAGGCCTCACCATCTGCTCTTCGATCACACCCCAGCCCACACCACCGTCATCTCCCATCTAAGCTGTGCATCCACCACCTCTTGGTCCCTTCCTGCCCGTTCCCAACCCAGCAGTGCGAGGAGTCCTTCAGAGCACAATCGGATCACGCCCCTGCGCCTCGAAGCCCCGAGCGTCTTCCCCGCTCAGACTGAGTAAAATCACCCTGTTGTCAATTGCTTGACGCCAGCGCTGTCCTCACCCCCACCCCCAGGGTCTTCCTGATCACCCCAGTTCCCACTTCTGCTCATCTAGCCTCCTCGTTCCTCAAAGCCAGCAAGCTGGGGCCTCAGGGCCTTTGCACCCCTCTGCTGTCCTTCTCCAGTGTATTGGCAGAGCTTTCTCTCCCTGCTTCATTCAACTGTCAGCAAGAATACCGTCTCCTGACAGCCGAGCACCCTTTCTCTTCATCTGCTTACTTTTTTTTTTTAATTTTTTTTTAACTTGATTCGGTACACAATACAATGTGTATATCTGTCACCACCATGAAAATGGAGGCTCCATGAGGCAAGAACATGGCTCATTTTGTTCACTGCTGTATCCTTGGTTCCCCAGAACATTAAATAGCACGTGCTGCTGCTGCTAAGTCATTTCAGTCGTGTCCGACTCTGTACGACCCCATAGACGGCCTCCCACCAGGCTTCCCTGTCCCTGGGATTCTCCAGGCAAGAACAATGGAGTGGGTTGCCATTTCCTTCTCCTATGCATGAAAGTGAAAAGTGCAAGTGAAGTCGCTCAGTCGTGTCCGACTCCTAGCGACCCCATGGACTGTAGCCCACCAGGCTCCTCCGTTCGTGGGATTTTCCAGACGAGAGTACTGGAGTGGGGTGCCATTACTTTCTCCTACTTAGCACATAGTAGATGCTTAATTATAATTTAGTGAATGAGTGGCAGTGAGCACAGTAATATAAATTGTGGCTCTTAAAGAGGATAATACGGTATGCCACTTTCTCAAGACTGTGCACAGGATCTTTTTGAGAGAAATGCCTGTTAATACCGTACAGGACGTGGGGATTCTGGAGCAATTTTAGAAGCACTTGCCTGAATTATTCATCATTTAGGGAAATCGTATTCAGCCTTCTCCTTGGCGGATTTTTATCTTCTAGTCCAAGACCCTGTGCCATCGCCTCAGTCCGTTTCCTTCCGTGCCACCTGAAGTCACACCACAGGGGGTGTCAGTCACGCCTGCACCTACCAGCCAGCCTCTCCCTCTGACACCAGGGCTCCCCAGGCCTGGATCTGTAACACGTGCTGGAAAAGCTCTGGTAGAAATAACTGCAAGCCCCAAAGAAGACTCACACCCAAGTGTCTTCACCAGTCATCCACAAGTATCCTTACAGAACGCATCTGATCAGGTAAGTGTGGAAAACTGAAGTCACAGCCGAGGACCCTTGTGACCCTGAAAGAGCCCTTTTTGACCCTTTCCTTCCATATGGCGATGTTTCAAGAATATGCTGCTAGGAAGGAGCTGTTTTCACCCTTCTCCCCTGAGCAGAATGTAGGAATGCCTGACAATGATGGGGTTCAGGGCAGGCTGCCCCAAAATGTGCCGCTGTGGCAATCTGGATTATTTCAAGCTGAAGACAGTTAAGGCCCAACAGACTCAAGAAGAACTTTTTACTTCCCTCTTCACTGTCTGAAAGAAATTAGATTAGGAGCTCGAACCAGGAAAAGAGCTATTAATGTTACCACGATAAATTTTCTTACATTAGAAACACTTCTCTGCATGGTGTGACAAGCGTGCATTTACCAGACCTTTCCTCTTGCCATCTTTCTGTGAATGTCTTCCTCCACTCCGAAGTCCCAGACCCCTGGCCCCTTATCCTTAGCTCAGGATGGGATCTAAACCTCAGTGGCCTGTGAAACTCCCATCTTTGGGACTCCCATACATATGTAATTATATTTGTTTCTCTCCTGTTAATAGGTTTTATGTTGGCTTAATTATTAGCCCAGCTGAAGAAACTGGAAGGGAAGAAGGGAAAAGGGTTCCTCTCCTAACAGACAAGCCTGTATCCCAATTCAGAGCTAAGCAAGTCTATGGAAATATTCCACAATGGGTTTTATACCCACTTCAGGATTTAATGTCTTATCATTTAATGATATTCTATTTAGTGCTTCAGGCGAGGAGGAAGCCTTATTCACCTGCCCCACTTTTTCAGGAGCAGCAAACCCTTCTGACAGCTCCTCCTACTCAACATCTCAACTCTTTTTTTTATGTTTCTTCCCCCTTTGCCCCAAACCTTAAGATGAAGCAAAGCCATTGTGACAATTTTGACTGAACAAAATTATCCTGCTTCTACCCATTTTTTTTTTAACACAAGCTCTACTTACATGCAAACATTTCCCTGCTAAAGAGGAATCCTGTTTACTCTGAATCTGCACTCAGTGTTAATGGAAGCTAGATGTTCACTATTGTCTCTGCTGGCATTGTGTTCCCCTGGGGAGAAACTGACCTACAGTCGTTTCAACAGACATGTTTTCTTTAAACAAAGGGAAATCTGAAGTGTAGACTCCCCAGGAGTCTACAAATAAATGACTATAAATATTAAGAGAATTTAGTAGCGTTGCTGAATACCAGGTTACTATAACAAAGCTAATTGTACTTTTACAGATCAGTAACATTCAGTTAGCAATTTAGATAAAGAAAAAAGATATGATAGCCAAGTATGTAGGAGCACAGATAACAAAGTGTTAGTCACTCAGTGGTATCTGACTCTTTGCAACCCTATGGACTGTAGCCCACCAGGCTCCTCCGTCCATGGGATTCTCCAGGCAAGAATACTGGAGTGGGTTGCCATTTCTTGCTCCAGGGGATCTCCCCGAACCCTGTTCAGTCGTATGATCCATGAGGGTAGGACCATAGCTGACTGGAAGTGCTCTTAACTCCTGAATCTGGTGGCACACAGTAGGCATTTAATAAAGATTTATTGACTGTGATTGAATTAAGCTGTAAGTGGAGTATTCCCTGGTAATTGGACCAAGTCATTGGTATAAACAGAGATTATCTCAGGGTTGGACTTTCAGTTTGAAAGCAATGACCTCTTAAGCTTTGGGGCAGGTCCAGTGCTCTGGGTTTGTTTTCTCAGAGGTTTTCTGCCTCCACCTCCTGCCAAGTGGTATTTAAGGTACTACCTTCTCGAACATGAACTCTTGAATTGAGGGAAATAAACAGGGTGGGGAACCTGAAATATTTAATATACTTCCAAATAGAGAAGATTGGGTTTGTTTGTTTGTTTTGGCTGCACCATGCAGTGTGCGTCTTAGTTCCCTGACCAGGGGTCAGTTCTGTGCCCCTGCATTAGGAGCATGGAGCCTTAACCCCTGAATGACCAAGGAAGTCCCTGGAAGAGTTAGTTTTATTTCCATGTGACCCTTTCTTTTTAAAATTTATTTTTAATTACAGGATAACTGTTTTACAATATTGTGTTGGTTTCTGCCTTACATCAACATATATCAGCCATAGGTATACATGTGTCCCCTCTGTTCTGAACATCCCTCCCACCTTCCATCCCACTCCAGCCCTCTGTGTTGTCACAGAGCTCCGGTTTGAGTTCCCTGAGTCATACGGCACATTCCCGCTGGCTGTCTCTTTTACATACGGTAGTGTGTGCGCGTCCATGCTACTCTCTGCATTTGTCCCACCCTCCTTCCCCGCCTCCCCGTGTCCACAAGCCTGTCCTCTGTGTCTTCATCTCTATCCCTGCCCTGTGAATAGGCTCATCAGTACCATCTTTCTAGATTCCATACTGCTGCTGCTAAGTCGCTTCAGTCGTGTCCGACTCTGTGCGACCCCAGAGACAGCAGCCCACCAGGCTCCGCCATCCCTGGGATTCTCCAGGCAA
>NW_011494869.1:2888790-2909256 GCF_000754665.1 Bison bison bison | reverse complement strand
CTCATCAGTACCATCTTTCTAGATTCCATACTGCTGCTGCTAAGTCGCTTCAGTCGTGTCCGACTCTGTGCGACCCCAGAGACAGCAGCCCACCAGGCTCCGCCATCCCTGGGATTCTCCAGGCAAGAACACTGGAGTGGGTTGCCATTTCCTTCTCCAGTGCATGAAAGTGAAAAGTGCAAGTGAAGTCGCTCAGTCGTGTCTGACTCTTAGCGACCCCATGGACTGCAGCCTACCAGGCTCCTCCGTCCATGGGATTTTCCAGGCAAGAGTACTGGAGTGGGGTGCCATTGCCTTCTCTGCTAGATTCCATATACACGCGTTAATAGACGGTATTTGTTTTTCTCTTTCTGACTTACTTCACTCTGTATAATAGGCTCTAGGTTCATCCACCTCATTAGCACTGATTCAAATTCATTCCTTTTTATGGTTGAGTAATATTCCATTGTGGTAACTTCCCTGATAGCTCAGCTGGTAAAGAATCCACGAGCAATGCAGGAGATCCCAGTTCAATTCCTGGGTAGGGAAGATCCCCTGGAGAAGGAAATGGCAACCCACTCCAGTATTCTTGCCTGGAAAATTCTATGGACAGAGGAGCCTGATGGGCTACAGTCCATGACGTCCCAAAGAGCCAGACACGACTGAGCGACTAAGCACAATATTCCATTGTATTTATGTACCACAGCTGCTTTATCCGTTCGTCTGTCAGTAAACATCTCGGTTGCTTCCATGTCCTTGCTATTGCAAATAGTGCTGTGATGAATATTGGGGTACATGCGTCTTTTTCAGTTATGGTTTTCTCAGGGTATATGTCCATAGGTGAGATTATTGGGTCGTATGGTAGTTTTATTCTAGTTTTTTAAGGAATCTCCAGACTCTCTTCCATAGTGGCTGTATCAATTTACATTTCCCTTTTCTTCATATCCTCTCCAGTGCAAGAGGGTTCCCTTTTCTTCACACCCTCTCCAGCGTTTGTTTGCAGATTTTTTGGTGATGGCCATTCTGACCCGTGTGAGGTGGTAGCTCATCATAGTTTCGATTTACATTTCTCTAATAATGAGTGATGTTGAGCATCTTCTCTTGTGTTTATCAGCCATCTGTATGTCATCTTTGGATAAATGTCTGTTTAGGTCTTTTGCCCACTTTTTGATTGGATTTTTTCTGATATTGAGTTTTATGAGCTGCTTCTATATTTTGGAAATTAATCCTTTGTCAGTTGTTTCATTTGCTATTATTTTCTCCCATTTGGAGGGTTGTCTTTTCACCTTGTTTATAGTTTCCTTTGCTGTGCAAGAGCTTTTAAGTTTAATTAGATCCAACTTGTTTATTTTGGGGGTTTTTTTTGCATTACTCTAGGAGGTGTGAGCCTCACTTTTGATCATGGCATAAGACTTCAGCTTATTCTTATAAGTCTTATTTCCAGCTTCATTTATCCTTGAATCTGTCATTGTATAACCTGGTTATCTATTTTCTCTACTGTATAAAGAGGTGAAAATAAATTATATCTATTTGCAGAACAGCTTGTGAAAGTATCGATAGTAACTGTTGTGGAGAGTCTGATTCGTAAAGTTTGTAATAGTATCAAAAGTCAACTCTTGTTAAAACAATGGCTCAAATTACTAAAATGCAGTAATTTTATATAAATAATTTTGAGAAAACTCTTTGTTCTCAATAGATCATAGATGAGATAACAGGGAACTTCAGCAAAGCAGTTCTTGGTTTGCGAGCTCACAACAAACTGAAGAAAGCTTGCGAGATCCTCGAGGGACTGGCAGCCTTTATCCCAGGATTTTCTGAGTCAGCTCAGGTAAGCAGAGGGCAACTTGGCGGGGGGAAGGTATGAAGAGGAAATGAAAAAGAGAAAAATAATAATAAAATAGAAAATAGATCATCTGGAGATTGTGCCTTGTGCAGAATTTAACATTATAAAAGTATTTTGTGGCGATTCAAATATTAGCAGGTGTTTGAAATACCTTCAGATTGGAAGATTGTAAATAATCGGTGACATTCTCAGAAATGCTGTGTTTATTTTCTTTTATCTGTTTATCAGGTACTGCCTTTCTGATACATCTGTTAGGAGAAATCATGGGAGACAAAAATAGATCCACTTCTTGAGGTAGATAGAGACGGACATCCCTGAAGCAGGCATCGAAAACCCCGTGATGTCTGTATTTATGGCAGCCATCTTTGCCAGTGTTACTTCCCCCTGACTGGTCACGCCTCTCTTCTACTTCTTACACGTTAGTAATTAAGGTGGTAGGATTAGTGAGAATTTTAAATTCTTCTTTTCCATTTCCTATATTTTAAAATATTCTGCTATAAGCACATAGGTGCAGTCTGGGTTGGTTTATTTAGACTTTTTAATTACATAAATAGTGTGTGCTTATTACTCAAAAATCAGAACAAAAACATTAAGTAAGAAATGGAAACCTTCACTATCTTGGTCCTTCTTGCCAATCTCATTCTCTAGATGTTACTCTCTGTAATTTGTTATGCGTAACCCTCCAGACTTTTGTCTATATGTACACAACTTTGCCAAAGAAGGCAATGGCACCCCACTCCAGTACTCCTGCCTGGAAAATCACACAGATGGAGGAGCCTGGTAGGCTGTAGTCCATGGGGTCACTAAGAGTCGGACACAACTGAGCGACTTCACTTGCACTTTTCACTTTCATGCATTGGAGAAGGAAATGGCAACCCACTCCAGTGTTCTTGCCTGGAGAATCCCAGGGATGGCGGAGCCTGGTGGGCTGCCGTCTCTGGGGTCGCACAGAGTCGGATACGACTGAAGTGACTTAGCAGCAGCAGCAGCACACCACTTTGCTATTTTGTGTTAACAAAAATGGGGTTAAATTATTAATATATACATTTTTCTGCTTCTTAATATTTTTTCTTAGTACTCTGTCATGGATATCTTTTCATAGCAGCATACAGACATGAACTCACTATTCTTGACGCTCATTTGAATATTTTTCATTTGTTTACCCTTGCGAACAGCATATCCATGAACATCCATGTACCTACATCTTTGAGTGCTTATGCAAACATGCCTCTGGGATAGAGAGCGAGAAATAGAATTGATGGACTCTTAAATTTTTAATCAATGACAAAATCGCCCTCCTAAAAGGCACCATTTTACATTCTCACAAGCCACGTCCTCACACTCTCACTTTTGCCAATTTCAAAGGCTTAGAAAAGAAAGAAAAGCATTTTATTGATCTCTAAAGAGGTCAGACATCGTTTTATATATTTATTGGCCATTTTTATTTGTCCTCTGAATTGCTTCTGTATGTTCTTCACTCATTTTTCCCCTTTGGGTTTTTTGGTCATTTTCTTATTTATTAAGAATAAGAGAGCTTTACTATTAACTTTTGTTATATAAGTTGCTGATATTTTAGCAACATGTCTTTTTAATTTTGTTGCATTTTTTATTTTGCAGAGGTCTTTAATATATGTAACTTTGAAAATAACATTTCAAAACAAAAATTGTTATAACTGCAGTGAATATTCACTAAATATCTGTCAGCTAGCTTCACCTTATTAGTTGACTTTTTTTTTTTACTTGCAAACAACCCACAGAAAGGAAAATTGGTGTTTTCTGTTTCATTTAGAAATTCTCCTTGATCTCCCTTTTAAGTCTATCTTCAGTGCTTTGGAGGCCTAAGTACAGAGTGATAGTCTACTTGGTATTTCTGTCAGCATTGCTCTTTTCCTCAGCATTTCTTTTTCTTTTTAAGCTTCTGTTAATTAGATATTTGATCTGCTTATCACAGTGAAAAGGGTTGTGTTGGTTCCTTAGAATAACCAGAAACACACATCCTCCTTTAGGTAACGTGTAACAATATATCTTCCTTCCCTGCCAAGTTGTAATATTGCTTCTTATAAAAATGCATTGGAAGTGTGTGAAGAACACAGAACTCCTTATAAGGAGAACCCAGGTTTAAAGTGGTCATAAACAGTGCAGAGATGTGTATGTGTCTGCTGAAATTCCAGGTCAGGGTCATCAATACCCTTACAGACCTGAATGAGCAGCTTCTGCAGAGCCCATTTCTGAACAGCAGCGACCCAGGCTCCAGAACACCTGTGACCATCTGCCTCCTCCACTCCCTCAACAACGTAATGAAAGCTGGTGAAGCAAGTCGGCCAAGACATGGGCATCGCGTCGAGCAGGTGGGTACAGTGTGTGCCAGTGGCCAACTCCGTTTAGAGACCTTTTCATCTTGACAGATCAGGCATCGACATGGCCTTTCCCTAGACCTCTAGCTGCTGCTGCTGCTGTCGCTTCAGTTGTGTCCGACTCTGTGCAACCCCATGGACGGCAGCCCACCAGGCTCCGCCTTCTCTGGGATTCTCCAGGCCTCTAGAGAGCCCAGCTAAACAGGCACCACTCAGGAGACTGCTCCATCAAGCCTGCTCCCAGTCTTCTCTCCACCCCACCACTGAGCCAAGAACATCTAGTGCTGAAATCTAGTGAATTCAGTGAAGGGTTTGGCATATAATAAACATTCCACTAAATACATTATTTTTACCCTTCACATAGAAAGCTGTTCAACATCACTCGTCACTAGGGAGCTGCGCATCAAACCACCATGAGATCCCACTTCACACCTAGACAGACAGACAATAACAAGTGTTGGCAAGGAGGCAGAGAAACTGGAATGCTTATATGTTTTTGGATTGTAAAATGATGCAGCCGACTTGAAAAACGGTTTGACAGTTCCTCAAAATGTTAAAAAGAGAATTACCATGAGGCTTAGTAGCTTTATTCCTTGGTATGTACCCTCATAGGTCCACACAAAATCTTGTACCCTCGTGTTCATAGCATTGTTCAAATAGCCAGGTAGCCCAAAGAATGGGAACAGTGCAGTGTCTATGGTCTGATGAATGGGCAAGTACAGTGTGGCATGTCCTTACTGATGGAATATTACCTAGCAACAACAACAAAAATGAAGTACTGATACAAGCTACCACATGGATGGACCTTGAAAACACTATGCTAAGTAAAAGCAGCCAAACATAGAAGATCACAGTTCCATTTATGTGAAATGTCCTGAAGAGGCAAGTCTGTTGACACAGAATGTGGTTTAGCAGCTGCCTCCTGCTAAGGTAACTACTTGAGGGTAGGAGGGAAAAGGAGGGACAGAGGATGAGATAGTTCACTGGCATCACTGACTCAGTGGGCATGAGTTTGAGCAAACTCTGGGAGATAGTGAAGGACAGGGAAGCCTGGCGTGCTGCAGTCCGTGGGGTCGCAGAGAATCGGACATGACTTAGCGACTAAACAACAAAAGGTAAGTACTGGTGGGAGTGGGGGCTGGGATAGCAGAATGGACAGTGGCTGCCACTGGGTGCTGGGTTTACTTTAGTGAAGGTGAAAACGTTCTACAATTAGATCGTAGTTATAGTAGCACAGCCCTGAGAATATAAAAAACACTGAATTATATACTCTAAATGGGTGAATTATATGCGTAATTTCATTGCAAAAAAAAAACTTTAGAAAACATTCATCATAAGCAGGTCTCAGGCAGCTTATGTCATGGAGCAAAGAAATAGTTCCCTGGGTGGCCCTGTTAGTTGATGCAAAGGATGATGCGTCCTTAGCTAGATGGCAAGTGCTCTCCGTGGGTCCTTCCAGTGAGTGTCACCTTTCATTTCATCACTGTCAAGGTCCTTGTCCCCTTTTCCTCCCTCTCAAACTGTTGTCTGACTAACACAGTACACCGAGGTTACATGAGCCACCTGGTATTGATGTTTCTCTCTAAGCGCAGGTAGAAAATATGCTGAAAGTGTCCTTGCTGAGCCTTGGGAGGATCCAGGAGGCGTTTCTGCAGCAGAATCGATGTGCTGAGCCTGAGGTGACTCTGACCTCTTCCACTGCTGTCCTGATGCTGAGCAGGTAACAGGAGGGAGTTTCGTTTTAGGCTTTGGACTTTTAGGGAACAAAGAGCAATTGATTTCCATTCAACTTCTTTTTCTTTAGGCAAAACATATCAACGTTGCCTCTGAGCTCTTACACCCTCGGTGACCCAGCCCCTGTGAGGTTAGGCTTTCCATCGGCGTCTGCCCTGGAGGAGCTCTTGAAAAAACACCCAGGAGTGGATGTCCAAGTGAGTATGAAATTGATTCTGATCAGAACGAACATGGGATGTGAAAGTGTAGGCTGAGAAGACAGAATGAGAGAAAGTCATGTGTGCTAATTTCTATTTCACGCTGGCAGGAATGGAGGACTCTTAAACATGACCCCTGCTAGAGGTTGGGAGCATTAAACAGACTTCTAGGTTTCACTACGCTTTTGGGTTATGATTTGAACTGATCTGAACTCTTCAGTTTTTATACAAAACTGGAAATCTCTAAATAATCATCAACTCAGTGTACCAACCTAGTCATGTCAGCATATTTAATTTCTTTCGGCAATCACCTAACAAACGGAAGTAAGCTTGTAGCCTTATCCTGGAGAGCAGAATTCTTACTTCCTAGTAAAATGAATCCTCCAAGTACTGAGGTGAAACAAAAATAGTAATAATTCCGAGGGTCTCAAGCAAATGATTCACCTTTAATTAGCTGCTTATTCCTTGTAGAATGTTATAATGACAAATATTTCAAATGCTAGTCAGGGGAAATCCCGGCATTTACTTTGATATCCGATCCCCTATTACCTACAAGCGTGTTATTTATAAATTTGTGGGCAGTTGAAGAAGCTGAAGTGTTCTTGTCTCTAGGTAACAGGACTGGCTTTCAATCCCTTCAGAGACTTTGACAAGAAGAAGATTGTTGGAAGCATCGGGAGTGTGTTACTAAGCTCTAATCATAAACTGCTCCAAGTCCATGACTTAATGGAGGATATTGAGGTATGACTTGATTATTAGGGAATAAAAAAGAAGGAAATTGGATCCTGGAGAATAGGATGGGAATTTACAGCAACTGAAGGGAATCATTTTAGACTTATGGGCATGCTGTTGTTTTGTTATTCACGTCATTACTTAGGATTCTACAGAGAGACCCCCTCACACTTGGGAGAAAGCATTTTAGGTCTGAGACTATATACTTCCTTGTAGATCCCTGGCACTGTGTTACCTGCTAGCATTCACAGAGGAAGACCTAGCAGGTTCTACTCCATTATCATGAAGAAGGAGTCTGAAAAGCAGCCATCGACGAACCCTCTTAAACTTGGAAATTAATGAAGTGTCTCTTATTCTAGATCATGCTCTGGAGAAATACGAGCGTGGAAACCCACCGCACCAGCCTCAACATGAGCACAGACCACTTTACTATCACGGTGAACGTCACCTCCCTGGAGAAGTCCCTGATGGTGTGCATAGAGCCTGAAGGCCCCCTGTCACTGACACTCCACCTGGGGTTCCAGCACCAGCCCAACCTCACCCACTTCCACCTGCCGAAGGAGAAGGTGTCGCAGAAAGGTAAGCCCCAACCAGATGCCAGAAACTTTAGAATGCATGTTGTTCTTTTTTTTTTTTAAACTTTTTATTTTGAGATAACAAAATACAACTGAGATCATTCACATGCAGTTATAAAAAGTAAAACCCAGAGATCTTACGTGCCTGCTGCCCACTTTCCCTAATGATTACTCCTGCGTAACCGCGGTTCAGTGTCACAACCGGGAAGTGACACTGACCCAATCCATTGATTTCCCTGGATTTCGCCAGTTTTACCAGCATTCTTGTAATCACTTTTCAAGTGACTCTTCCTGTTAAACAGGGCTGCTGAGCCAGCACCTCTCACTGGTGGCTGGCCAGCTACAAATTGCGTCTGCATCACCGGCAGGCTCTTTGCTGATTCCGAGCATGTCCTCTGTCCTCCTTGCTGATCTTGGCAATAATATGTCCTCAGAAACTGGAAGGGATCTTGGAGATCCTTCGGTTCAGATTTTGTGTTTGAAAGATGAGAAAACTAGCTTGTCTGGGTGACCTGCCTTGGCCCTTAGCAGCCAGCTGGTGACAAAGCCAGGCCCGAAACCCAGCCTCCAGTGTGCAGACCAGGACCTGGAGCTGCTCTTTGCCTGCCCACGTGTCGCCCTTGGGTTTCTCTTGTTACCAAGGTTCTCTTGTTATCATTTTGATGTGTGATTATTTCATTTTTCTAAAACTCATAGTACATTCTAATTCCTTAGACCAAAATCTTCATTTATCAAAAACATATAATTTTTTTTTTAATGGAACAGGAGTCATCCAGAACCCCAGATTATATCACCGGTCATTTTCTTTAAAACCGTTTGTGATTCGAGGCTTCTTGTTTCCCATTTGTAAAATAATAACAATAACAGACCCTTCTGAAGAAAGGTTCTGATGGTATTTTTGTCCTCTTTGAAAGGCGGCTAAGCACTTTTGTTTGTTCTCAGATGAGGAATACACATGGGTGCTGACGCCAGAGAAACTGCGGTATGGGGTCGGCGCCTACTACATAACAGCTGTGTTGGATAAAAGCAAAGAGGGCACTCAGCGGACGCCCACCCTGCTCTCGGTGGTCACTGCCGTCACTCAGTGCTATTTCTGGGACAGCCTCAACAGCATGTGGAAGAGCAGTGGATGCCAGGTCAGAAGCTGCCCACCTCTTTTTTTTTTTTGATATTGTTTTCATTGAAATATGGAGAAGGCAGTGGCACCCCACTCCAGTACTCTTGCCTGGAATCCCATGGACGGAGGAGCCTGGCAGGCTGCAGTCCATGGGGTCGCTAAGAGTCGGACACGACTGAGCGACTTCACTTTCACTTTTCACTTTCATGCACTGGAGAAGGAAATGGCAACCCATTCCAGTGTTCTTGCCTGGAGAATCCCAGGGACCGGGGAGCCTGGTGGGCTGCCGTCTCCGGACATGACTGAAGTGCCTTAGCAGCAGCAGCAGCATTGAAATATGATTGCTTTACAATATTGTGTTGGTTTCTGCTGTACAACAAAGTGAATCAACCATATACACATATCCCCTTCCACTCCCCTCTCTAATTCATCACAGAGCACTAAGCCTGAGCTTCCTATGCTTCACAGCAGGTTCCCGCTAGTATCTGTTCACACATGGAAGTGTGTATGTGTTAAGTTGCTTCAGTTGTGTCCAACTCTTTGCGACCCAGTGGACTACAGCCTGCCAGTCTCCTTAGGCAAGAATACTGGGGTGGGATGCCATGCCCTCTTCCAGTATCTTCCCTGGAAGCATATATATGTCAGTCCTAATCTCCCAATTTGTCCCCTTCGCCCCCTGTGCCCACATGTCCGTTCTCTGCATCCGCATCTCTAGTCCTGCCCTGCAAATAAATTCATCAGCACCATTTTTCTAGATTCCACATACATGTGTTAATATGTGATATTTGTTTTTTTCTTTCTGATTAACTTCACTCTGTATGATAGACTCTAGGTCCATCCACATCTCTACAAATGAACCAGTTTTGTTCCTCTTCGTGGCTGAGTAATATCCGTTGTATATATGTACCATGTCGTCTTTTCTATTCATCTGTCTTTGGACATTAGGTTGTTTCCATGCCCTGGCTATTGTAAATAGTGCTGTAATAAACACTGGTGTACGTGTGTCCTTTTGATTTATGTTTTCTCAGGGTATATGCCCAGGAGTCAGATTGCTGGGTCATATGGTAGTTCTAGTTTTAGTTTTTTAAGGAACCTCCACACTGCTCTTCACAGTGGCTGTATCAGCTTACATTGCCACCAGAAGTGTATGAGGGTTCCCCTTCCTCCACATCCTCTCCAGTGTTTATTGTTTGTGTATGTTTTGATGATGGCCATTCTGACCGAAGTAAGGTGACACCTTATTGCAGCTTTGATTTGCATTTCTCTAATTAGTGGGGCTTTCCTGGTGGCTCAGATGGTAAAGAATCTGCCTGCCAGGGCAGGAGACACAGGTTCAGATCCCTGGGTCAGGAAGATCCCTTGGAGAAAGAAGTGGCAACCCACTCCAATATTGCCTGGCAAATCCCATGTACGGAGGAGCCTGGCAGGCTACAATCCATAGGGTCACAAAAGAGTCGGACACAGTTTAGAGACTAAAAAACAACAATTAGTGATGTTGAGCGTCTTTTCATGTGTCTCTTGGCCATCTGAATGTCTGTTTAGGTAGAAGCTGCCCAATTCTGCCTCTCTCCCATTTCAGCTGGCAATAAACTCAGGGCCCCTGTCACCTCGTTTGGGATGGCCCAGAAAGAAAAAGCATCGGAAGGGAGATAAATCAGCCTAGATAAAAGGGGGAGGTGTGTGTGGTGGGCTGGGAGAGCATGTCCCTTCTGAGCAAGCTTGTGCTTTAGATTTTTTTTCTTTTTTTTTCTTATTTCCCTGGGTCTTCATGGCTGCACACGGGCTTTCTCTAGTTGCAGCGAGCGAGGGCTGCTCTTCATTGCAGTGTTCGGACTTCGAATTGCAGTGGCTTCTCTTGTCGGGAATTACAGGCTCTAGGCGCGTGGGCCTCAGGAGTTGCAGCACATAGGCTCAGTATTTGTGCACAAGGGCTTAGTTTCTCTGTAGCATGTGACATCTTCCTGGACCAGGGATTGAACCCGTGTCCCCTGCATTGGCAGGCAGATTCTTATGCACTCTGCTGCTGCTGCTAAGTCACTTCAGTCGTGTTTGACTCTGTGCGACCCCATAGACGGCAGCCCACCAGGCTTCCCCGTCCCTGGGATTCTCCAGGCAAGAACACTGGAGTGGGTTGCCATTTCCTTCTCTAAAGCATGAAAGTGAAAAGTGAAAGTGAAGTCGCTCAGTCATGTCTGACTCTTCGTGACCCCATGGACTGCAGTCCACCAGGCTCCTCGGTCCATGGGATTTTCCAGGCAAGAGTACTGGAGTGGGGTGCCATTGCCTTCTCCGCTTATGCACTCTACTACCAGGGAAGTCTTTAGATTTGTGCTTTAGATTTGTCATTTCTTGCCCAAACATTAGCCCATGGTAAATCTGACAAGGTACATAAAATAAGGCAAGTGGTACAGGGAAGTTGATCAATTCTGCAAGTACTAAATATGCGGTGAGTAAATGAGGCTGACTTTCTTTTGCAAAAAAGAGCTTTTGTCACTTCTCTGTCTTTTGGCTAAGATCAAGTGTAGCATCAGTTATAGTTTAGTAGCTGATATGCCCTCATCATGCCAAATGCCAGGCTGTATGAAGTACAAGCTGGAATCAGGATTGCCAGGAGAAATACCAGTAACCTCAGATATGCAGATGACACCACCCTTATGGCAGAAAGCAAAGAAGAACTAAACAGCCTCTTGATGAAAGTGAAAGTGGAGAGTGAAAAAGTTTGCTTAAAAGTCAACTTTCAAAGAACTAAGATCATGGCATCCAGTCCCATCACTTCATGGCAAATAGATGGGGAAACGATGGAAACAGAGACATACTTTATTTTGGGGGGCTCCAGAATCACTGCAGATGGTGACTGCAGCCATGAAATTAAAAGATGGTTGCTCCTTGGAAGAAAAGCTATGACCAACCTAGACAGCATATTAAAAAGCAGAGACATTTCTTTGCCAACAAAGGTCCATCTAGTCAAAGCTATGGTTTTTCCAGGAGTCATGTGTGGATGTGAGAGTTGGGCTATAAAGAACACTGAGTGTCGAAGAATTGATGCTTTTGAACTGTGGTGTTGGAGAAGCTTCTTGAGAGTTCCTTGGACTGCAAGGAGATCCAACCAGTCCATCCTAAAGGAAATCAGTCCTGAATATTCATTAGAAGGACTGATGCTAAAGCTGAAGCTCCAATACTTTGGCCACCTGATGCGAAGAACTGACTCCCTAAAGACCTCATTTTTTCACTCATATCAAAGGGTAACCACTGTCTGGAATTTGGTATATGCAGTCACAGATTTTATTTTCCTGGGCTCTAAAATCACTGTGGACAGTGACCGCAGACTTGAAATTAAAAGATGCTTGCTTCTTGAAAGGAAAGCTGTGACAAACCTAGACAGCATATTAAAAAGCAGAGACATCACTTTGCCGGCAAAGGTCCATGTAGTCAAAGCTGTGGTTTTTCCAGTAGTCATGTACGGATTTGAGAGCTGGACCATAAGAAAGGCTGAGCACCGAAGAACTGTGGCTTTAGAATTGTGGTGCTGGAGAAGACTCTTGAGAGTCTGTCAAGGAGATCAAACCAGTCAATCCTAAAGGAAGTCAACCCTGAATATTCACTGGAAGAATTGATACTGAAGCTGAAACTTCAATACTTTGGCTACCTAATGAGAAGAGCCAGTTCATTGGAAAAGACTCTGATGCTGGGAAAGATTGAAGGAAAAGGAGAAGAGGGTAGCAAAGGATAAGATGGTTAGACAGCATCACTGACTGAATGGACATGAATGTGAGCAAACTCTGGGAGATAGTGAGGGACAGGGAAGCATAGCGTGCTGCAGTCCATGGGGTCGCAAAGAGTTGGACGTGACTTAGCGACTGAACAACAACAGATTCATTCTTTCAGCAAGTATGTATTGAGCATCTTCTACATACCAAGCCCATGTATAGGAGCTAGCGATGGATAGGACTGTACCTAGTGAGGAAGATTGGTAAACATGGATTCATGGGCGATGGTTTGCATGCTCTAGGTCTTTGTGTAAATGGTGTCACACTGTTATATCGTTTTAAACTTGCTTTGTTCACTCAGCATTGATATATCCAGGTTGATATATCCGGCTTCAGTCCATTCATTTTATCTGCTGTATAGTAGCCCATTCGTTTGCCCCTACTTCCTTATTGACTTGTTTGCATGTTCTGCTGTTAGCAGACAAAGAGGTGGTTCTGATTTCTCCTGGTTGTACCCAGTGCTGACAGAGACGTCCTTTTTCACGTTTCCTTGTGCATGTGTGCAGAGTCCTCAGGATATGCATTCAGAACTGGAGTCTCAGGATCCAAGGAGTTTGTACTTCTTCCATTTTTACTAAATGCTGCCAAGCTGCTGTGCCCATCAGTTGTCCCAGATCACATTAACACCGGTGGAGAATGAGCCACCAGACCTTCTTTTCCAAATCTGTGTGTGTGTTTATGTTTTACGTGTGTCCCTTCCTTAGCATGCCGGTCAGTCAGTCACCATCTTGACTGTCATTCCAGGTCGGGCCGCAGAGCACGCTGGTAAGGACACAGTGTCTCTGTAACCACCTGACCTACTTCGGCAGCGATTTCTTCCTTGTGCCCCGGACGGTGAATGTGGAAGACGTGGCTGAGCTGTTCCTTCGAGTGACCAGCAACCCGGTTGGGGTGTCCCTGCTGGCCAGCCTTGTCGGAATCTACATGCTCATATTCGTGTGGGCTTGGAGGAAGGACCAGGCCGATGCACAGAAGGTGATGAGACTTTGATTCTGAAAGCTCTGTCACAGTGTCTTGAGTATGTTGAACAAGAGGAAGGAAATAAGAGATACCTTTATCGAAAAGAGGCAGGTGAGTGAAGTCACTCAGTCGTGTCCGACTCTTTGCGACCCCATGGACTATAGCCTACCAGGCTCCTGATTTTCCAGGCAATAGTACTGGAGTGGATTGCCATTTCCTTCTCTAGCGGATCTTCCCGACCCAGGGATCGAACCCAGGTCTCCCACATTGTAGACAGACGCTTTACCTTCTGAGCCACCAGGGAAGTCCACTTTATTGAAAAGAGGCAGGTAGCAGATAGTAAAAATTCCAGTGGGACTTCTCTTAACATTTCTCTCCATGTCTACTGTCTCAAGGCCCAGGGATTTATCTCTATTTCTCCATTTTTTTTTTCTTTTAGCCAAGGTTGAATCTTCATATGATTCATTTAGGTCAGGAATAAGCCAAAAGAAAACACACAGAGAATTTAACTATAATCAAATGCACATTTATCTCACTTAATACCTTGGATATGAAAGTTATGGATAAGTCCAAAAAGTTATAATTTAATGTAACTGCAATATGTAAGAAACTTGTATAGAATCTTTTTTTAAACAAAAAATCCTTTGACAGCTTCCTTCTAATTTCTGTTCTATATCTTTCTCATCCTTGCTTCCGTACATGTGGAAATTCTAGAATATGCGAATATACTGTGGGTGTGGAATTACCAATTTTAGTAAATAAAAATACAAGGCACCCAGTTAAATTTGAATTTCAAATAAATAGTGAATGCATATTTAGCATAAATATGACCCCAAATTATTCATCATTTATCTGGAATTCACATTTAGCTAGGTGTCTTATATCTTATCTGATAACCCTTTCTGGGTGGGGGGAAAATGGAGAGATTTAGAGGCCCAAGACCCAATCAGTTGATTTTATGACTGTTTCATTCTCGTGACATAAACCCTGGACTTTCAACCCATAGCCCCCACTTTTATCACTTAACTTAGGTCTGCTTGTCTGTTTTACCTTCTCCCCCATCTCACCCTTGCTTTCCTCGGAGTCACCAAAGCTGCCGTGGTGTATCCTCCTGCTTCTCGCTGGGCTGTAAGGAGTGAAGATCTGCTGGTTTTCTTAACTGTGCTTTTTCCTGCAGGTGAAGGTCACCATCCTGGCTGATAATGACCCCAGCTCTCAATTCCACTACCTTATTGAGGTCTCCACAGGCCATAGAAGAAGGGCCGCGACGACAGCCAATGTGAGCACAATGAAGGTTCTTCCCTCACTGCTCGGCGCTCTCTGCCATGCGAGCTGCACTCCGATACCCTTGCTGACATCCTGGCACCCAGTCATCCTTCACACAGATCCTGGAGGGCGGTCGTCCTGGTTCTCAACTCTCCATCTAGGGCTTCTCTGACGACCCAATGGTTGAGACTCCATGCTTCCACTGAGGGGATGTGGGTTCGATCCCTGGTCAGGGAACTAAGATCCCATATGCCATGGGGTGCAGCCAAAAACCTTTTAAAAATTGTACATTTGAAGAGCCCTTTCTGCTTGTCTAAGACCCCAGGACCTCATCTCAGTACAGTTTTCTCTGTCTTCATCTTTCCCCTTAGACATAAATCAAAAGACTCATGTTATAACTTGCCATATCTTATCTTTTCTTTGTCCTGATTTAGGTAGTCATCACCCTTTATGGATCAGAGGGGCGGAGCAAGCCCCACCACCTTTGTGACTCCCAGAAGGCAGTCTTTGAACGCGGGGGACTGGATGTGTTCCTCCTGGGCACTCCATCCTCTCTGGGGGAATTACACAGCCTGCGGCTCTGGCATGACAATTCTGGCGCCAGCCCTGCTTGGTAAGTACCCGAATCAGGCTGGTGTGCTGCTTCTCTGCAGCATTCTGGGGAAAGACCTGCACGGCATCACAGTAAATAACTATAATGTTTTGGATCAAATAGTAACAAATACCTGTTTGATTTTAATTTATTTTTCTTTCTTTTTAATATTTTCTCGACTGCACCATGCAGTATGTGGGATCTTAGTTCCCCCATCAGGGATCACACCCGTGCCCTTGCATGGGACGTGCGTGTCTTCACCACTGGACCACCAGGGAATTACCTGTTAGATTTTCATTTCAAAGCTGTCTACACAAAAGAAAACCTGGAAAGAAATATTGAAAATTAAGAGATTTTATGAGAGGGAGAATGATAGATTTTTTTAAAAACATCTTTTAAATTATTTATTTTGGCTGTGCCAGATCTTTGTCGCAGTCAGCAGGGGCTACTCCCAGTTGCAGGGTGCAGGCTTCTCATCGCAGCGGCTCCTCTACTCGTGGCTCACGGCCTTTAGAGTGCGGACTTGGTGGTTGTGGCGCACGGGCTTAGCTGCCCCGCAGCATGTGGGATCTTTCCAGACCAGGGATCGAACCCGTGTCCTGTGCATTGGCAGGGAGATTCTCAACCACTGCACCACCAACGGAGTCCCAGATTTTTTTCCATTAAACGTTGTCACTACTGTGAACAGAAAATAATAACAATGAAACATTGCCCCAAAGTACCATAAGTTAAAAGTATCTCTAAATACAAAAAGCATCTTTAAAGAGTATTTAATACATGACTATATAGAGAATATACTTTGGGTCAAAATGAAGAGCTTAAGGAGAGGGGAAGGAGTGGAATTACAGTCGGGATGTCCCGCAAGAGTCAGAGAAACGGTCAGTGCTGAGTGTGCGTACCTGCCCTGTGCTGGGTCCAGACGCTCCCACATCTTCCTTCAGCAGCACTCTGAGAATTATGAGAAGTGAGTGGAGAAAGTAGATGATAAAAATTAATTGAGGATGAAGACCATTGGTTTGTTGGGATTAGGAAAAAGGAAGGCAGTGAAGTCAGAGGTCTCTGTGTGTGTTAGTTGCTCAGTCGTGTCCAACTCTGCAACCCCATGGACCCAGAACTGTAGCCCACCAGGCTCTTCTGTCCTTGGATTCTGGCTTGCCTTTGGATCTTTCTGACCCAGGGATCGAACCCAGGTCTTCCACCCTGAGGGCAGATTCTTTACCACTGAGCCACCAGGGCAGCCCCAAAGATCTCAGACCCAGGTTTGAGAACTGACCCAGAAACAAGTCAGTTGCTAAATATTTCCCACCTGAAAGGAATATGCATCCAGCCTAAAATTGCTAGCACAAGAAGTCCTTCCCAGGAATTCCTTGGCAGTCCTGTGGTCAGGACTCCACACTTTCACTGCCAAGGGTCTAGGTTCAATTCCTGGTTGGGGAACTAAGATCACACAAGCTGCATGGCACGGCCAAAAAGAAGTTTTTAAAAAGTCCTTCTCTGCTAGACTAGAGACACCAACCATAAGGCCAGGACAGCCCGATGATTTTCCTGCTGCTTCCATCCTGTTCAGGTATCTACACAACAGTTGGTTCCACTGTTGTTCCGCTTTCTTTTATAAAGGTAAATAGGGTATAATAAGCACTTGAAAGATGCTCAGCATCATTGGTTATCAGGAAATGCAAATTAAAACCACAGCAATAGCAGTAGACACCCACTAGAATGAGTAAAACTAAAAGGTGGAATGAGGGTGGGGAGCAGTTAAGAGCTCTCACACGCTGCTGAAGGGATGTAAACCAGTACAGCCTCGGTGAAGAACAATTTGGCAGTTTTCTTGTAAGGTTGAACATACGTTTACCCTATGACCCAGAAATTCCACTCCTAGTTATTTATTCAAGATAAGTGAAAACATATGTCCACTCCAAGTCTTACACAAATACTTTGATAGCAGCTTTATGAAAAATAGCCTCAAACTGGAAACAACACAAATGTCCATCAGCTGAATGAATAAACAAATGTTAGTGCGTTCATTTGGTGGAATATGACCCCTGACAAAGAAGAACAATCTACTGATACAGCAACATGGGCGAATCTCAGAAAGCATTATGTTGAGCAAAAGAAGCCAGACACACAAGAATATGTGAAATTCTGAAAAAAGCAAATTAACCTGTAGAGAGAGGAAGTATATCAGTGGTCACCTGGAGCCCAGGGTGAGCCTGAGGAGGGCTGACTGGAAAGGGGGCGCGGGAACTTTTCAGGGTGGCGATGGTGGTGCTTATTATACAAGTGTATACAGTTGTCCACAATGCAGTGAACAGTACTTTTTATTTTATTTTTTTGGCTGCACTCCATGGCTTGCAGGATCTTAGTTCCTCAACCAGGGATCAAACTTGTGCCCTTGGCAGTGAAAGCCCAGAGGCCTAACCACTGAACTGCCAGGAAATTCCCTGAACTATATTCTTTAAATGGGTGCCTTTTATCCTATGTAAATTATACCACAACAGAGTTGATTTTTTTTTCAAGTGTGTTTATAAGGGAAAGTCTAGAGCTATATACACTAAATTATTACCAATAGTTATCCCTGGGTAGTAGGATTATGAATTTTTAAGTTTTTCTTCAGGGTAGTTTTAGTTACTTCCAAAAGTTTTAACAATATTTTATAATTATTAGAAATACATTTTTTAATTTAAATAGATATTTCTCTTTGAGGAAACACACAAAGGAATTCACAACACATAAAGGAATTCACACCTATATGATATTTTCCATTTTTCTTACTTTTATCACTGGTTTATATCAATTCTAATTTTATATGGAGTCTTATAATATTTTTTGACTTATAATGACTTTATGCTCCTCATGGAATAGCAATGTTGACTTAGTCGTATTTGTATTCTCAACAGCACATACAGTGCCAAAATTATAGTAGGACTCAATATTTGTTATAATTGATAATTACAGTCTATTGTAACAATAAATATTTGTTACAGTTCTCAAGAGTTACCTGTTCACTTCTAGACTTTGTTATTAAGGCTCTTTCAAAGAATTTTTTTAGTCAATATTTTCTTTTCTTTGTTTAATTGCAAAAGTAATAGATGTTTGAATACAAAAAACTTGGAAAACACAGAGAAGCAAAAGAACTATCCACCCCCAATAAAAAGCAGACTGCCAGCATATTTTCTTAGAAAATGACTATGCTTTCTGTATCTTTATACTGATCGTACTGAATGTATCAACCAGATTGTTCTGACACACATTAGATTCTCTGTTTCTTTTCTGTATGAAAGGAGAGCAGAGAAAAAAACGGTTGACTAGTTTCTCACCAATCAGAAAATGAATATTTTCTCTTTTTTTATACTTTGCTATTAAATGAAAGCTTTAACAAGTAGCTAAGTTTAAATCAAATGCAACTTAGTCACTTGTGATTATATTAACTGCTTCAAAAGAGAGTCCCAGAAATAATTTTAGCTTTAAAGCGATCTGTGCTCCTCACACAGAAAATAACTTCCAAAAAAAAAAAGAAAATAACTTCCAACTAAAATAAGAATTTTGACCAGAGAGATTTGAATGGTTTCGTATAGACTTTTGGAGAAGTAGCATCCTTTCAGTAAAGGAGATTAGCTGACTAGGTGCAAGGTGAAGTCAAACAGGCAGAGCAGAGGTTCTGCAGGACAAATTGGTTGATGGTTGAAATCAGGGGAGAAGACAGAGACACATGGTTAAAAAAAAAAACGGGTTGAAAAGAGGATGAAGTTTCAGGACCTGTTGCTCTGAAGCCAAGATGAAGCCACAGACCCAAACAAGACAAGTCATTAATATAAACATTAAAGCCCACTCCCCATGTACACCCCCTTAGACCCTAGTGGTGAAAGATGGAGGCAGATGGGATATTTACAAAGGTGGTGGGGTGCTGTCCCTGTAGAAAGAAGAAATCTTAAGGAATAGAAACACACACTGACTATTCCAGGTTATGGAAGTCTGCATTCTGATATTTGGTACGTGAACTCCTTTAGAGGTTGGGAAGGAGAAAGTGGGATCAGATCTCTTTTCTTTCTTTGGCTCTTGCCCCTACAATGAAGCAGAATCTGTTTACTTGGACACCCTCTGTCAATTATTAAGATTTTCTTTTTTTATTTTTATTGCAGTATGATTGATGTACAACTTTATATTTGCTTCAGGTCTGCAACCTAATGATTTGATGTTTGTATGTATTGTGAAATAATCACCATAAGTCTAGTTAACAAGCATCACCATATATAGAGAATTTTTTTCTCATTGTGAGGCTTAAGATCTGCTCTTGTAGCTGTTTTCATATATGCGACACCATATTATTAACTACAGTCGCCATGCTGTATGTTACATCCCCTTGGCTTATTTTATAACTGGCCGTCTGTACCTTTTGACTCTCCTGACCTTTGCCTTTACATTCCACATATAAGTGAGATCATATCTGTCTTTGTCTCTCTCTGACTTATTTCACTTAGGCTAATGCCCTCTATTCATGTCACAAATGGCAAAATTTCATTCTTTTTTTAGTAACTGAATGATATTCCATTGTATACGGTATATATACCACATTTTCTCTATCCATTCAGCCATCAATGGACATTGAGGTTGCTTCCATAAGGTCACTGCTTATTACAGCAATTGATTGATGCCCACCCTCTAACATGATTGTCTTTATTTTACTATAGGTATGTAAGCCAGGTGACTGTCACTGACATCGCAGGTAAAAGGAAATGGCATTTCCTGTGCAACTGTTGGCTGGCCATGGACCTTGGAGACTGTGAGCGCGACCGGGTCTTCATGCCAGTCTCAAAGAAGGAGCTCTTTTCCTTTAGGTACTGTTGAGAAATGATGATGTGCTACCTGTCTCTGAGGCTCTGTTCATTTTCTTCATTATTTTTTCTTTCTGTTCCTTGGACAAGACAATTTCAACTGACCTATCTTCAAGTTTGACCTATCTTCTTTCTCCTGCCAGCTCACATCTGCTTTTGAGCCTTTAGTGAATTTTCCATTTCACTTACTGTATTTTTCAGCTGCACTCTTTCTATTTGTTTTTTTTTTTTTTTAATAACTTCTGAGAACTTCCCTGGTGGTCCAGTGGTTAAGACTCCACACTTCCAGTATAGGGGGCAACGGTTTGATTTCTGGTCAGAGAGCTAAGACCCCCATATGCCTTATGGTCAAAAAACCAAAACATGAAACAGAAGCAAAATTGTAAAAAATGCAATGAAGACTTTAAAAATGGTTCACATTTTTAAAAACTTTTAAAAAATTAGTTAAAAAAAAAAAAATTCTCTGGGGACTTCCCTGGTGGTTCATTGGAAGACTCCACACTTCCAATGCAGGCGGC
>NW_011494869.1:2883120-2888690 GCF_000754665.1 Bison bison bison | reverse complement strand
CTGCCTTCCAATGCAGGCGGCACGGGTTTGATCCCTAAACAGGAATTAAGATCCTGCGTGCCACACAGTGCAACCAGTAATAATAATTTCTGTATCTTCATTAATACTCTATTTAGCAAGACATCATGCTCATTTACTTTCCTTTAGTTACTTCAACATGATTTCCCTTATTTCTTTGAACATATTTAAAATAGCCGATTTGAAATCTTTAGTAAATCCAGTGTCTTGGCTTCCTCAGTAACAATCTGTTGAGTGTGGTGTGTGTGTGTGAGGGAGAGAGAGACTTTGTTTCTTTTCATGTCTTGTGATCTTCTGTTGAAAACCCAACATTTTAAATAATGAAATGTGGCCACTCTGAAGATCAAATCTCCTTCCTCTCCCCCAGTACTTGTTCTTAGTGTCCGTTATTGTCCTGTGTCTGTTTCGAACTAATTCTATAAAATCTGTGTTTCTATCGTATGTGAAACTGAAGTTCTTGCTCAGTCAGTTTAGTGGGCAGCTAACAGCTAGACAGAGACCTCTTTAAAGGCCTGAGCCAGTAAGCCTCCCAGCCTTTGCTGAGGGGTTTTGCACACATGTTGTGCCATGCCTTCCGCATGCAGACAGGTGGCTGACAGCTCTGCCTGAGCCTTCACTTCCTGCTTGCTGAGAGCTTCAGGGTTCTTCCAGGAGTAGAAGTGTAGGGCCTGCTCAGGTGTTTCCTGAGCATGCCCACATCCCCGGGCGTGCACATGGCCTCCTATCATTAGACTTCCAGGACTGTGTCGAAGCTTTTCAAAACTCCTATGAACCTCTGACTTTCTCAGGCTTTGTGATGAGCCCGTTGTTTGCCTGCCTTATCAGGCAGCTGTGAAGTTAAACAGTTGCCTCTGAACATTTTTGACAGTGCCCTCAAAGAAGAAGCATTTTTCACTGGATGAGTGTCCAGTCATATCAAATAAGGGCAGTCTTGCAAGTGGAGTTTTCCCAGGAACTACCAGACAAGTTGGGTAATGACGGATCTCTGGGAAGGATGCTTTTAATCCCCTTCTGCCCCTTCTAGAGACTGCCAGGCTGCTGGATTTCACTGTGATTGAAGGCTCTTGGTTTTCAAGGTTACCATGGAGCTAGGGAAAAGGAGATGGGGAAATAGGTCCAATTAAAATGCCACAAAATTCTCTGTTCTTACTGATATTTAACCGTTTTTCTTATGTAAACACTCCCAGGTTGCTACAAACCTTTGGTTATTTACCTGAGTTCTGAAAATTTGATTCTGACGTTTTAAAAGAAGTTTTATCATTGCTTTTGTGGAAGAATTTTCAGAGGTGTTCCTTCCACTGTTTCCACTGACCCAAATGGATTTAGACAGTTTACTACTTAGAGCAGTAGTAGCAGCCAGAGCAGTAATTTGTGGCAGCTCCCTGATTTGACAGGGTGATGTGATGAGAGCCAGCTGTGAGCTGCACAAGCAGTAGAGGTATGTTACAAAAGAGGAACCCCAAAACCAGGAGACGCTGGTCTATGAGCCGCCAGAAAACCTGTCCATCCTTCCCTATAGAATAAGACCTTATCTTTATCAGCCTGCAATGTAGGCAAATCTCTCAAGGGGTGAGAAGAAGGCATGTCTATCTTTATTACCCTAGAAAGTCTCTGGGAAGCAAGAAGTCTCTGTCTTTATAATCTGGAAATGTAAATTGTCTCCAAAGAGAGTTCCTGATTCTGTCTTTTTAGGGCTGTCTGCTTACACAAAGATACTTGAAGACATAGTCCAGGAGCAAAGTTTGTATAAATGCCTAAATGTGAAGCGTTCGTGGAGGACTGCCTTTTAGCACTGCCTCTGTTGTTATGTCAGTCTACCTGTTATTCTTCTAAAGTATGTTGTCTTTTCTCTTTTTAGTATTTTCTCTTTATCCTTGATGTTCCAAATTTTACCGTATTTCTTTTCACTATGAATTTACCTTTTTTTAAAATCCTGTTTAGCACTCAGAGTGTACTTTAAAAAAGTTTTATTGTGGTAAAATACATGTAAAATGTGCTCTTTGGGGTTGGGGGGTGGCGTGCTGCATGGCATACAGGATCTTAGTTCCCTGACCACTGGAAGCCTGGAGTCTTAACCACCGGACCTCCAGGGAGGGGGGTCTCAAAATGCACTTTTGATATACAGAGTCATGTGTTCAATAAACAGAAATTCTCAAACGTCACTTCTGAAAATACTGCTCCTCTGACATTCCCTCGCTATATGCAAAGTCTCTCTAACGATCCTCCGTGTTTTTAAGCCACTCTTGCATGCATATCTTTTTTGTCTGTCTGTGGCAGTTCACTGATTTTTCTCTTAAACTAGTGTCTCTTTCTCTTAATTATTTTGTTTTGAGGACCATATTTTTCCATTTTAAGATTTCAAATGTATTTTATTTCTGGGTTTTTCTTCATTTTTTATTCTTTTAAAGTGAACATTATTCCTTGTATCATTTTTATATCATTAGTTACTGTCAAGTTCTTTATTTCATAGATGTATAAAATGTAGCAGGGATTGGTTAAATTGACTTGCTCCAGATGAAGCATATAAGAAACAGCAGAGGCTCAGGTCTTATCCCCTCTCCGTTGAAGATTCTTTCTTCTAAAGCACATGGCCTCCCCTCAAGGCCATTGGATCTTCCTGCAGATTGCTGAGACATGGGATACAACAGTAGCAAACAAAACAATCACTACAGTGCAAGTAGCAACTGACATTTTCTTCTTTTTTTTATGTATATATATATATACTTTTTGAACTTTGTTCTGTATTGCGGTATAACTGATTAACAAGGTGTGGTGGTTCCAGGTGGACAGCCAGTGTGCTCAGCCACGCGTACACATGTATCCCTTCTCCCCCAAACCCCCCCTCCCATCCAGGCTGCCTCATAATATTGAGCAGAGTTCCATCTGCTGTTCAGTAGGTCCTTGTTGGTTATCCATTTTAAATATAGCAGTGTGTACATGACCTTCCCAAACTTCCTCACTATCCCTCCCCCTGCAACTGTTTTCTAAGTTGGTGAGTCTCTTTCTGTTTTGTAGCTTTGCTTGTATCTTTGAGCAACCTGAAACACTTCAAGTCTTTGCCAGACTGTCCCACAAAATTAGTTTCTTCTGGCCTGAAATATTGTGTTGGCTGCCTTTTTCAGCATTAGATTTATAAATATGTTTAGGAATTTGGGGTTGTAGGTTGGTTTCATCTTTAAATCTCAATCTCTGTCTCCTCCACATATCCCTGACGAGTACTTTTCTCAATTTTTTTCATTCAGCCCTTCACATCACCAGTCTAGAACTAGGGTCTATTTTATTACCCCATTTCGGAGCCCCTGGTCCTCAGAGAAACTAAGGAAACGACCTGTCACACACCTTGTCATGAGCCAGGGGGTCTCTTGGCTGTGTTCCTGGTTGAGGGGCTGCCCGCTGTCCCCTGCCTCCCTACTTACAAATGTGTAGCCCTGCGGGGGAGCCTGGCGGGCTGCCGTCTCCGGGGTCGCAGAGTCGGACACGACTGAAGCGACTTGGCAGCAGCGACAGCCCTGAGGTAGTTTTTTTGTTCTGCAGAGTTCTTCCTTGAGCTTCAGCCTCAGCCCTGGCTTCAGGCAGTGAAGTTGGCTTTACCTGCCCTTCCTTTCCCTCCTTCCATGAATCACTGTCAGCTTCTCTCTGGGAATCAAACTTTGACCTGTGTATACCTTGGCACCCCACTCCAGTACTCTTGCCTGGAGAATCCCATGGATGGAGGAGCCTGGTGGGCTGTGGTCCATGGGGTCTCGAAGAGTCGGACACAACTGAGTGACTTCACTTTCACTTTTCACTCTCATGCTTTAGAGAAGGAAATGGCAACCCACTCCAGTGTTCTTGCCTGGAGAATCCCAGGGACGGGGGAGCCTGGTGGGCTGCCGTCTATGGGGTCACACAGAGTCGGACACGACTGAAGCGACTTAGCAGCATGCCTTCTTCCAAACCCGGAGCTCAGAATCCTGTGGCTTCTTCCCCACTTACCATCTTTTTTCTCATCCCATCCCTCTTCTTCAGAGACATTTATTTTGTTTTTAAGCCCAGCTAATATTTTGAATTTTTTCTTTTTATATTGTATTTATAGTTTCTTTGGAGAGTAGAGAAGGTTCTCCAAGTATGAGTTTACCTTATATAAGTTTACCATACCTTGTAACTATCTTGAGTGGAAAAAGTGAAAATGTTAGTCATTCAGTCATGTCAGATTCTTTGTGACCCCAGCCCACCAAGGTCCCTCTGTCCATGGAATTCTCCAGGCAAGAATACTGGAGTGGGATGCCATTTCCTACTCCAGGGGATCTTCCCGTCCCATGGATCAAACCCAGGTCTCCTTCATTGCAGGCAGATTCTTTACCGTCGGAGCCACCAGGGAAGCCCCTATATTGAGTGGAAGCTTAATGCAAACTTTCCAAGAATAAAAAAGACTTATCAAAACCTCTGGTAAAGCCAAAACAAGGTTTTAGTTTTAAAATCTCATAAAGTTACCCTTATCCTCAAAAACCTATTACCCTATGGTAACAACAACAGCAGCAAAAATCATACCGTGTCACCTGAAAGCTGCTTCACAAGGGTGTTGAGCAGTGGCTGAGCTGTCGATGTGTCGCTTGCCGCCAGGTGAACCACATCTCAAACGAGGCCATGTTCAGAATGAAATCTCATGCATTTCCTGTTCTGATTTATCTTGTTAGACACCTGTTCTCCTCCATGATCATAGAGAAGTTCACCCAGGATTGCTTGTGGCTCTCAGTCGCAACTCGACACCCCTGGAACCAGTTTACGAGCGTCCAGCGGCTCACCTGCTACATGACCCTCCTTCTCTGCAACATGGTCACCAACGTCATGTTCTGGAAGGTGAACAGTACCACCACTAAGAGAGATGAGCAAGCTCGGGGTGAGCCCTGACGTGTGCTGTTTGTGGCAGGTAGTCCTTCTTCTACACGCCATTCCTTCCTTCCAAGTTAGAAACGGAGTCACCGGGGGCCTTCATTTTTCCTCTGCTGCCCTCCCATTAGAGTACTCATCTAATTCTACTCTTAAATGAGAATACTCATTTACTCTAACAATAGAATACACATTTTCTCATTGATCTCACTCATTAACAAATGAAATGGCCTTAGAGACACTTCAGGATCTTGACTGTCAAAATAACTTGCTATCCTTGGATAATCATAGTCAATTGGTAAATAAATACTTAAACTGCAGGACGAAGAGCATGGACTTTGGACCTGGCATGGGGAGGAGAGGGCGGGATGAGCTGAGAGAGCAGCTGACATGTGCAGTACCACGTGTGAACTGGGTAGCTAGTGGGAAGCCGCTGTAGAACACAGGGAGCTCAGCTCGGGGCTCTGTGCTGACCTGGGGAGGCAGGATGGGAGTAGGGGTGGGAGGGGGGCAATGAGGGAGGGGATATATTAATGTATTCTCACAGCTGATTGACAATGCTGCACAGCAGAAACTAGCACAACATTGTAAAGCAGTTACACTCCAATTAAAATAAATTTTAAAACAACACTTAAACCTGGGAGAGGAGTATCTCGGAGACGATTTTAATGGTTGAGGATGAG
>NW_011494869.1:2836503-2883020 GCF_000754665.1 Bison bison bison | reverse complement strand
TTCAGTGGGCCCGTTTGCTGTGACCTGGTCTGAACTGCTCGTCAGCATCCAAACTGCAGTCATCTTTTTCCCCATCAGTCTTGTGATTGGGCGGCTTTTCCCGTTGATCCAACCACAGGAGCCTCTGCCTGTCTTTCCTCCCATCCAGGCCTCCTGCCCCTCGGATGCTTCTTCAGAGCCTCTCTCTCTCACGGAGGTGGTTGAGGTGAGCGTGGTATCAGAGTTTAAAGGTAAATGTCATGCTGCCCTCCCTGACGTGGTGGAGAAGGCCAGTGAACACGAGGCTCTCCGGCAAGGCTCCGGAGCTCTATTAACTGTAGAGCTGTGCTCTAATTAGAGCTGTACTCTAATCCCTGTGCCCTGAGCCGTCGTCATCCTGCCTCTAGTTCTTTCTCTTGATTCTGGAGTGTTCTCAGCACTGATGTGAGTGCAGAATGCCCTGCTCTGGAGGTGTCTTAGTTTTTTGATGTTTGTTCAAACTCTTCTTCTTTCATCCTAGATTCTTTCCTAAATAAAACTAGTTCTGAAGCTACTGTGAGGTGACTTCTTTGTGAAAAAGGAGAGAGAAAGTGAAAAATTGAGGTCATTTACACTGAGCATAGGGCTTCCCAGGTGGCACTAGTGGTAAAGAACCCACGTGCCAACGCAGGAGACGTTAGGGGACACACATTCCATCCCGGGTCGGGAAGACCCCCTGGAAAGGGAAATGGCAACCCACTCTGTATTCTTGGCTGGAGAATCTCATGGACAGAGGAGCCTGGAGGGCTACGTAGTCCATGGGGTCGCAAAGAGTCAGACACAACTGAAGCGACTTAGCGTGCACACACACTGAGCGTATGCCCCTCCGAGAAGATAAACCGCCTCGTGACTGTCTCTAATTGCTCCCAGGCCTGAGTTTAATGTAAAACTGACTTTTCTCTTCTTGGTTCCACTTTCAGGAATTAAAGGAAACTGTGGGATTCCTGCTCAGGAGAAATACGTACCTACTCTCAGAGTGCGAACCATCTTCATGGCGTTCTGATAGCATAAACGAGCTGCTGAAGCTTTTGTCTAGCCTCATCTGTTCTTACTTAGAGCATCCAGGCTGTCCCCAGCAGGCAGGACACTACTGGGCAAATGGTAAAGTTCAGTAAGTTTCAGGATCTGATCTTTTATCTGCCCCCACCCCACACACCTGACACGCTCTCAGCATAATCAACAGGCATGATGCCAGCTTCTGCTGTTTTTTCATTTCCTTAAACTCCCAGCAGAGGGCAGACAGCTCTGCTACCTCTCAGAGCTTCTGAGACAGCATATCTGGTCTTAAAAAGTAAAGGTTAAAAGAAAAACCCACCAAAAATGTCCTCTGTCTCAGACCCCCCCATACTTCATCTGCTTCGTCAGAGGCTGTGAAAGCGTGTCATTCTCTTTCTTCTATGGAATGATGAGATTGTGTGATTTATGAATTCTTGAATTTAGTTTGGGCCTTCTAAGCACTCTACTTCCCTGGTGGCTCAGACGGTAAAGCATCTGCCTACAATGTGGGAGACCTGGGTTCCATTCCTGTGTCGGGAAGATCCCCTGGAGAAGGAAATGGCAACCCACTCCAGTACTCTTGCCTGGAAAATCCCCTGGATGGAGGAGCCTGGTAGGCTATAATCCATGGGGTCACAAAGAGTCCAACACGACTGAGAGACTTCACACTCACATTCTGCTAAGTCACTTCAGTCGTGTCCAACTCTGTGTGACCCCATAGACGGCAGCCCAGCAGGCTCCCCCGTCCCTGGGATTCTCCAGGCAAGAACACTGGAGTGGGTTGCCATTTCCTTCTCCAGTGCATGAAAGTGAAAAGTGAAAGTGAAGTCGCTCAGTCATGTCCAACTCAGCGACCCCGAGGACTGCGGCCCACCAGGCTCCTCCGTCCATGGGGTTTTCCAGGCAAGAGTGCTGGAGTGGGGTTCACATGTACTGAAGTTCTGGTGAAAAAACTCAATTAGCTTTAAAAATTACTTTGATCCTCTATCAAAGTAATATAGGATTTTACAAATTGTTGCAAATATACCAGCATGCTCAGAGAATACAGTTCTGTATTCTTCAGTCTTCATCGACTAGGAAATTTAACCTCATCATCAGTTAACAGGGGCTTCCCTGATAGCTTAGTTGGTAAAGAATCCGCCTGCAATGCAGGAGACCCTGATTCAACTCCTAGGTTGGGAAGATCTGCTGGAGAAGGGATAGGCTACCCACTCCAGTATTCTTGGGCTTCCCTTGTGGCTCAGCTGGTAAAAAATCCGCTGGCAATGTGGGAGACTTGGGTTCAATCCTTGGGTTGGGAAGATCCCCTGGAGAAGGGAAAGGCTACCCACTCAGGCATTATGGCCTGGAGAATTCCATGGTCTGTGTAGTTCATGGAGTCGCAAAGAGTCCTACACAACTGAGGGACTTTCACTTTCATCAGTTAACAGATTGCTCATTTCTACCAAGAATTTCTGTTTCTTGAAATCTTCCACTTGTTCACATGTCAACCTGGGCTGTATTTTCAGTGGTTGCTGAAAACCACCGTCATTTCTGCAGTTACCTGCTCAGAGTTCTGCAGAGGCTCCAATCTCACTTACAGACACCAGGTCCCACCCAGGCCGATCACCCCAGTGACTTCCTTGATGCAGTCCACCAACTGCAAAAACTCCAGGAACTCTTGGAAACCCATGTTCTTCCCACAGAGCAAGGGCTATCCAGGTAACACATCCCACTGGGCTTTACCACATGTAGTCTTCCTAAACCTCTCTGTCAGCTGTTGACGAGGTTGGTTATTCCTTCAACTTCTGTTCCTAAGGGAGGCAACCAGTTTCCCCATCCTGAGCCCAGAAGAAGGGAAGCAGCGTGTCTCTAAAGGCTGGCACAGATGGTTGACATACTTCTGCTGGCTCCTTCTGGGTGTCACTAGCCTGGCCTCAGCCTTCTTTACAGCACTTTATAGCCTGGAACTGAACAAAGACCAAGCCACCAGCTGGGTTATTTCGATGATACTGTCATTGCTTCAGAACACCTTCATCAGCCAGCCAGCAAAGGTACGTGAGGAACTGTCACACCAGCATGGGAGGAGGCGGAAGCTGGGGAACCAAGGTCTGTGAGTCAGTCCAAGGTGCCTCATGGTTCTGACAGCTTGACGAGAACAAAAAACAAATTGACAGGGTAAAATTTGTTAGGGGTGTGGGTGTAGTCGTCATGGAAAAAACGAAGAACTGGTAAGACTGGTAGAAGTTTAGCAGAAAAGGATGGGGGAGTTAAGAGAGACAAGTTAAAAAATCAATAATAGGGCATCCCAGGTGGCACTAGTGGTAAAGAACCCACCTGCCAGTTCAGGAGACCCAGGTTCAGTACCTGGGTCCAGAAGATCCACTGGAAGAAGGCATGGAACCCGACTCCAGTATTCTTTCCTGGAGAATTCCATAGACAGAAGAGCCTGGCGGGCTAGAGTCCATAGGGTCACAAAGAGTTGGACACGACTGAGGGGACTTAACACACATGCAAACAAAAAATCAATAATAAACTACTAAGTAAGAAAACTTACTTTTTAAAAAATCTTCCTTTTCCTTAAACTTTAAGGAAAATGTCACACACAAAAGTGTAGGAAGTAGTATGCTGCTGCTGCTGCTGCTGCTAAGTCGCTTCAGTCATGTCCAACTGTGTGTGATCCCATAGACAGCAGCCCACCAGGCTCCCCCCGTCTCTGGGATTCTCCAGGCAAGAACACTGGAGTGGGTTGCCATTTCCTTCTCCAATGCATGAAAGTGAAAAGTGAAAGTGAAGTTGCCCAGGCGTGTCCGACTCTTAGCGACCCCATGGACTGCAGCCTACCAGGCTCTTCCATCCATGGGATTTTCCAGGCAAGAGTACTGGAGTGGGGTGCCATTGCCTTCTCCGAGGAAGTAGTATAATGAATCCTAAATTCCTGTTACCCAGATTCAACAGTTACCCCACAATTCATGGCCAGTCTTGTTTCATCTATCTTGGGAAAAAATACCAGACTTCATATCATTTTATCCATAAAGATTTCAGCCAGACAAACACTCTTCTTTTTAAAACATAAATATAAGCCATTATCACACCTAAATAACAATTTCCTGATATCTACACAACAGTATGAATGTATGTAACACTGCTGAACTGGTCACCTTAAAATGGTTAAGGTATATTTTAAACTTAAAATGGTAAGTTTTTTGTTATGTGTATTTTACTACAGTTTTTAAAAATCCAATCAGTGTTCACATTTTCCCAGTTGTCTCCTAAGTGTTTATAGTTTTTTTGTTCAAATCAAGATCTAAATAAGGTCTGTGTGTTGCAGTGAGTTGCTTTGTCACATGTTTTTAATTTATTTATTTTGATGTTTAACTGCACCAGTCTGTGTTGCTGCATGCGGGCCCTTCTTTGAGTCTGTGGGCTCAGTACTCGGGGCACAGCTGCCTAGTTGCTCTGGTGGCATGTGGGATCTTCCTAGACCAGGGATCAAACTCATATCCCTTGCACTGGCAGGCAGATTCTTAACCACTGGACCATCGGGGAAGTCCTGTCTCATGCATTTTTATACTTAATCTAGGAACTTCCCTGGTGGTCCAGTGGGTAAGACTCTGTGCTTCCAGTGCAAGGGGCCCAGGTTCCATCCCTGGTCAGGGAACTAGATCCCACCCAGTGTAGCCAAATAAATAAATAATAAACAAGTTTTTTTAAGAGACTTTAAAAAATAAGTAATCTATAAGTTCTTTGTCCCTTTATCTCTTTCCCTCGTTTTCTGTTCTTGCTACTTTTCTTACAGTGTATGTGTGTTGAAGAAACCAAGTTGTCCTATAGTCTCCAACATTCTAAATTTTGGTGACAGGATTACTTATGCTTTAAGAACCCACAAGCAGACCTGGGGAGCTTTTAAAGCATTTGGTGCCAGGCCTCTCTCCAGACCAGTCAAATCATAATCCCTGGAGATGGGATCCAAGGCCCAGAATGTCATAAACTTCCCAGGTGATTCCAAAGAAGAGCCCCGTTTGAGAAGCACTGATCGTAAAAGATGGACAGAGTACAAGGAATACAAGAGTGGGTAAACTGCAGGAAGAGACAGACGGAAAAAATAACAGGAGCTCTTCAGGAGAGTCCATTATAGCAGACACACAGAGAAAGACTTTGAGGAAATGAAAAAGGCGATTTGCAGATTTTAAGGATTCAGAATTTGAATTGAAGATGTCATTATTGAGAATCAAATTAATGGACCAGGATGATCAAACTTAAAATAATGCAAAACATAAACGAAAATAGACAGTAGATCCAGTTAAGAGGAGTGGTAGTAATTAAACAGTCTAAAAAATTCCGTTGTTGCAAACAAATACTGAATTTGTTGAAAGGCCTTAACTATTTCCGGGCATAACTAATTTAAAAAGATACACACCGAAATGGAGGACAGGAGTTCTGGAGTGGGGCCCAAGGTTCTGAAATCAGCTAGTTGCCAGGTGATGGCTGCTCACCCGTGGATCACACTTCGGGGGGTATCACTGTGGATGCAACCCTAGTTTCTCTGAAAAGTCACTATTACAAGAGAAAGTTCATGAGGGAGGGCTGTTCTAGGTCCTTGAAATAAATGAGCCATTTTTAATATGGATTAGACAGTATCCTAGGAAGTTATTGGTCATTTCCTTAAGTGTAATAATGGTATGAAAATGGCCTGATTATTAGGAGGCCTTGAACCTTGCACATGTGTGCTCAGTCACGTCCGACCCTGTGTGACCCCATGGACTGTAGCCTGTCAGAAAAACCCCATGAGATTTTCCAGGCAAGAATACTGGAGTGGGTTGCCATTTCCTTCTCCAGGGGATTTTCCCGACCCAGGGATCGAACCTGCATCTCCTGAATCAGCTGGCAGATTCTTTACCACTAGCACTACCTGGGAAGCTCCAGTTTTTAGGAGGCACATGCTTAAAAACAGGCAGCCCTTGCCTTGAACTGTTGTAGTTGGTGCATGAATTTCAGTTACCATGGTTCAGCTAGATAACACCAGTTGCCAGCAAGACAGTTCAAATCTCAGTGTGGTATATCAACCATGAGTGATCACATAAAACACCAGCCGCTACTAGACCTTCAGCCCATAATTCACTGTGTACAACATGTATTTTTAGGTGTCTGTCATGATGCATGACCAGTCCTGTCACATCTCAGAGCCTGGCTGACTGCTCGCTGGTCATCCCCTTTATGTATAGACAGCAGATTGTGTAGTTGTGTTACTTTCTTGTCTCTCAGTCATAAACTGTGACATTTGACCATAAAATGGATAACGGAAAGAGGAATTTGGCCAAAAAAGACCAAAATGCAGCAAATTAACAACATGATAATGCAAAGTGAAATTTGAATAGAATGTGAATGGAGTTAATCCGAGAAGCAGCTGGCCGTAGGAAGATTGCCTGTGTTCAGGGGACTATACACAGTGGCCAGATGAATTTAGTGAGGTCAAACTTACCAACTTAAATGAAGAAATTGGTTATGAGGAAAAGGATGATGACATCCTGGAGGAATTAACACCAGCAAAAAAAAAAAAAACTAATATTAAATGAACTCTACGGGGTCGCTAAGAGTCAGACACGACTGAGCGACTTCACTTTCACTTTTCACTTTCACGCATTGGAAAAGGAAATGGCACCCCACTCCAGTGTTCTTGCCTGGAGAATCCCAGGGACGGGGGAGCCTGGTGGGCTGCCGTCTCTGGGGTCGCACAGAGTCGGACACGACTGAAGCGACTTAGCAGCAGCAGGAGATATTTCACAGCATTGAAAGCAGAAAGGATAAGAGGCTGGAAGCCAGTGCAAACTTAAAACAGTATGACAGTTCACCAAACAGATAGAAAAGATGCTGTCCCCAAATTCTAACTTATACAAGAAAAGGAAGGACAGCATTGTTCAAATTAGTCTTGATAAATTTTTCTTTTGAAGAAATAACTTTAATTCTTAATGTTTCTGATGTTTTAAATTACATACTAATTCTACTGCTTTTAAATTTTTCCTTGTATCTTTATAGACCACAATAAGAGATTTTAATGGTTTGACATGAGTCTTTTTTTTCCCCCTAAGGTAGAAGATTGTCTTTATTTTTTGTTTCTTAATTTAGTTGGCTGTACCCGCTGTTAGTTGCAGCATGCAGGATCTAGTTCCCTGACAGGGATCCAACCCAGGCCCTCTGCTTCAAGTGCATGGAGTTGAAACAACTGAACCACTAGGGAAGTCTCCTGAATTTTTAGATGTCACAGAACAATCATACTTTTCTCCACTGATGATTAAGATCACCTTGCACAGTTTCAGCTTGCAAGATCATTTATGTGATCCCACACTGCCATGCAAAGTGAGAACTACCTTTAATTAGATATGAAATGTCATGATGTCTGTTATTTTCAAATGGTTCAAAAAAGTAAATACGGTGAAATGTTAGCTTTTGTATCTTCCAATTTTTATGTATGTTTAAAAATTTTAATAAGGAATTATATACTCAAATGTAAGAGTTTATAGAAGAAAAATTATATAAAACTATTTTTAGAAGAAAATATATGGGAAAATCTATGTAACCTTAGGTTAGGCAAAGAGTTCTTGTGTTGTTCCTTCGCTAAATTGTGTCCAACTCTTTGTGACCCCATGGACTGCAGCACACCAGGCTTCCCTGTCCTTCACTATCTCCCAAAGTTTGCTCAAATTCATGTCCATTGAGTCAGCGATGCTGTCTAACCATCTTATCCTCTGCTGGCCTCTTCTCCTTTTGCCTTCAATCTTTCCCAGCATCAGGGTCTTTTCCAGTGAGTTGGCTCTTCACATCAGGTGGCCAAAGTATCGAAGCGTCAGCATCAGTCTTTCCAATGAATATTCAGGGTTGATTTCCTTTAGGATTGACTGGTTTGATCTCCTTGCATTTCAAGAGTTCTTTTAATTCTACCAAAAGCACAACTCAGAAAAGAAAAAATTGATAAATAGGGCTTCACCAAAATTAAACATTTTGCTCCATGAAAGACACTTTTTTAAATTTAAGTATAATTGATTTACAATGTTGTGTTAGTTTCTGGTATACAGCAAAATGATTCCATTATATGTGTAACCTTTTTCATATTCTTCTCCATTGTTTATTAATGGGATACTGAATATAGTTTCCTGTGCTATAGAATAGGACCCCGTTTATCTATTTTATATACAGTAGTTTGTATCTGCTAATTTATCTTAATTTGACTCCTAATTTATCCCTGCCCGACAGGTAACCATATGTCTTGTCTCTCCTTTTAATAATTTTATTTATTTTTGGCTGCACTTGTCTTCGTTGTTTTGCATGGGCTTCCTCCCGTCGTGGGGAGCCGGGTCTCCTCTCATTGTGGGGCACAGGGTTCTCGTGGTGGCTTCTCCTGCTGTGGAGCGTGGGCTTTATAGGCTTGCAGGCTCAGTAGTTGTGATGCACGGGCTTAGTTGCTCCACAGCATGTGGGATCTTCCTGGAGCAGGGATCAAACTCGTGTACCCTGCCTTGACCGGTGGATTCTCATACACTGCACCGCCAGGGAGGTCCCACATGTCTTCTATGTGTGTGAGTCTGTTTCTGTTCTACATAGATAAACTCATTTGTATAATTTTTTAGATTCCACATGTAAGTGATATACTGGTATGGCGTCATTCTGACTTCACTTAGTATGATAATCTCTATGTCCATCTTTGTTGCTGCAAATGACATTATTTTATTCTTTCTTTAATGGCTAAGTGGAATTCCATTGTAAATATGTGCCGCATCTTTATCCATTCATCCATTCATCTGTTGTTGGACATATAGGTTGTTTCCACATTTTGGCTGTTGTAAGCAGTGCTGCTGTGAACATCAGTCAGTCAGTTCAGTTGCACAGTAATGTCCGACTCTGTGACTCCATGGACTGCAGCATGCCAGGCTTCTCTGTCCGTCACCAACTCCCAGAGCTTACTCAGACTCATGTCCATCAAGTCAGTGATGCCATCCAACCATCTCATCCTCTGTCGTCCCCTTCTCCTCCTGCCTTCAATCTTTCCCAGCATCAGGGTCTTTTCTAAGGTGTCAGTTCTTCACATCAGATGGCCAAAGTATTGAAGTTTCAGCTTCAGCATCCTTTAGGATTTCCTTTAGGATTGACTGGTTGGATCTCCTTGCAGTCCAAGGGACTCTCAAGAGTCTTCTCCAACACCACAGTTCAAAAGCATTAATTCTTTGGCACTCAGCTTTCTTTATAGTCCAGCTCTCACATCTACACATGACTACTGGAAAAACCATAGCTTTGACTAGATGGACCTTTGTTGGCAAAGTAATGTCTCTGCTTTTTAATATGCTTTCAACGTTGGTCATAACTTTTCTTCCAAGGAGCAAGCGTCTTTTAATTTCATGGCTGCAGTCACCATCTGCAGTGATTTTGGAGCCCAAGAAAATAAAGTCTCCCACTGTTTCCATTTTTTTCCCCCATCTATTTGCCATGGAGTGATGGGACTGGATTCCATGATCTTAGTTATCTGAATGTTGAGTTTTAAGCCAGAACAATTTGAAAATGCTTTGAACATTGGGGTGCATGTGCCTTTTTGAATTAGAGTTTTGTCTGGATTTATGTCTAGGAATGAGTTTACTGGATCATACAGCAACACTATTTTTAGTCTTTTGAAGAACCTCCATACTGTTTTCCTTAGTGGCTGCACCAATTGATATTACCACTAATGGTGTAGGAGGGCTCCCTTTTCTCCACACCCTCTCCAGCATTTTGATGATGGCCATTCTGACTGGTGTGAGGTGGTACCTCATTGTAGTTTTGATTTGCCTTTTTCTAATAATTAGTGATTATGATGGCACCCCACTCCAGTACTCTTGCCTGGAAAATCCCAGGGATGGAGGAGCCTGGTTGGCTGCAGTCCACGGGGTTGCTAAAAGTCAGACATGACTGAGTGACTTCACTTTCACTTTTCACTTTCATGCATTGGAGAAGGAAACGGCAACCCACTCCAGTGTTCTTGCCTGGAGAATCCCAGGGACGGGGGAGCCTGGTGGGCTGCCGTCTATGGGGTCACACAGAGTCGGACACGACTGAAGCAACTTGGCAGCAGCAGCAGCGATGATGAGCATCTTTCATGTGCCTGTTGGCCATCTGTATGTCTTCTTTGGAGAAATGTCTATTTAGGTCTTCTCCCAATTTTATAATTGGGTTGCTTTTTCTGTTACTGAGTTGTATGACCTGCATGTATATTTTGGAGATTAATCCCTTGTTGGTCACAGTATTTGCAATTGTTTTCTCTCAGTCTGTAGGTGTATTTTTTTGTTTGTTTGTTTTCATGTTATTTATGGTTTTCTTCGATGTACAAAAGCTTAGAAGTTTGACTAGGCCCAATTTGTTTTGTTTTTATTTCTATTGCCTTGGGAAACATTGGTACCATTTATGTCAGAATGTTTTGCCTATGTTTTCTTCTAACAGTTGTATGATGTCATGTCTATTTAAGTCTTTAAGCAATTTTTAGTTTTATTTTTATGTGTGTGTTCTAATTTTATTGATTTACATGTGGCTCTCCAACTTTCCCAGGACCACTTGCTAAAAGGATTGTCTTTTCTCCATTGGATATTCTTGCCTCCTGGTAGATTAATTGACCATAAGTGTGTGGCTTTATTTCTGAGCTCTCTGTTCTGTTCCTTTGAACCATATGTCTGTTTTTGTGCTAGTGTCATGCTGTTTTGATAACTGTAGCTTTGTAGTATTGTCTGGAGTAGAATGACTAAAGTATTGATAATACTAAATGCTGGTGAGGATGCAGAGTACCTGGGAACTCGCATTCATCAGTGGTAGAATGTGTAGAAATGTAAAAATGGCATAGCCACTTTGGAAAGCAGTTTGCCAGTTTCCTGCAAAATTAATACAGTTACCATACAACTTAGTAATTTCATTCCTAGGTATTTTCCCAAAAGAAATAAAACCCTATATTCACACAAAACTCTGTGAATATTTATGGCAGCTTTATTCATAATTGCCAAGAATGGAACTTTCTTGGCAGTCCAGTGGTTAAGATTCCACACTTCCACTGTGTTAGGCACAAGTTTGATCTCTGATCAGGGAACTATTAATAAGATGCCACATGGTGTGGCCAATAATAATTGCCAAGGATGGAACCAACTCAGATACCCGTCAACTGCTAAATGGATAAACTGGGGAGCATCCGTATGGTAGAAGACTGCTCATCAATGAAACAAACTACTGGTATGTGTAATGACATGGATGACTCTCAAATGTCATATTGTACATGAATCCTAAGTGAAGGAAACGTGTTCCCAAAGCATACTTTCGTTTCCATTTATATGACAGTCTGCAGAAAGCAAAAACTACATGGATGGAGAATCCATCAGGAGTTGCCAGAGATGAAGGCTGGAGAAAGGGTTGGCCACAAAGGGGCAGCATCAGGGAATTTTTGGGTGATGAAACTGTAAGGTGTATTGATTAGTGGTGGATACTCAGTTCTATGTATTTGTCATAAGTTACAGAATTATGCACCAAAAAGAGTGGGGTTTAAGTATGTGTAAATACTTTTTTAAAGCTAAAAAAAAAACTTTGTTATTTCAATGACCCCCCCCACCGCAAAAAAAACCTTGTAAAAAGCTCCTCTTCACCAGTCAAATAAATTAGAACAATAAGATTCAATTTTGCTTTTAACAGTGGCAAAGAAAAGCAAATGAATACACAGTGATTTGCATTGTGTATGTGTGTTTCCGTTTGCCAGGGAAAATAGGCACTTAATGCTGGCTGAGGAACATTAGGCAGCATATATAGTTAAAGCCTTCAAATTCTACATTCCTTTGCTGAATTCCACTCCTAAGGGTCTCCTGAGAAAATTCAGAGTGGTTTGTAATGATAAAATTGACAACAATTTAAATGTTCATGAATAGTTCATTGCTTAATGTGTTATAAGACAGCCATATCTGTGTAATAGGATACTAAGCAACCATTTAAAATGTTATAGAAAATGTAATGATGTGGAGAACTAGCTCAGTTGAAGACAAAAATAATTAATGGATGGCTCAGACAGTAAAGAATCAACCTGCCAATACTGGAGACCAGGTCTGATCCCTGGTCTAAGAAGATCCCCTAGAGAAAGAAATGGCAACCCACTCCAGTATTCTTGCCTGGGAAATTCCATGGACAGAGGAGCCTGGCGGGCTACAGTCCATGGGGTGGCAAAGAGTCGGACATGACTGAGCAACTAACACTTTCACTTTCCAAATTTTTAGTTTCTTAAAGTCTCTAAATTTTTTCAAACTTTTTATAATAAATGTATATCAGTTTTTAAAAGAAAGTATAAAAAGAGGAACAGAAGAGATAGAAAACCAATGTGTTAGCTTAGTTATCAGTATTGCTACAGAGAGAATTTGGTTGAACTCCTATGGCTCAGCTGGTAAAGAATCTGCCTGCAATGTGAGAGACTTGGGTTCAATCCCTGGGTTAGGAAGATCCCCTGGAAAAGGGAAAGGCTACCCACTCCAGTATTCTGGCCTGGGGAATTCCGTGGACTGAATAGTCCATGGGGTTGCAAAGAGTCAGACACGACTGAGCAACTTTCATTTCACTTATGGCTAAGTGTAGTTGTTTTTTTTTTACTGTGCTGGGTCTTAGTTGCAGCACACAGGATCTTTCGTTGCGGTGCATGGAACTCTCTAGTTGTGGTGTGTGGGCTCAGTAGTTGTAGCACATGGGCTTAGATACTCTGTGGCATATGGGATCTTAGTTCCCCGACCAGGGATCAAACCCAAGTCCCCTGCATTGCAAGGCAGAGGGACTTAACCACTGGACTACCAAGGAAGTCCATCAAGTGTACTTTTTAGTAATTTCCCAGTGGTGCTACTGGTAAAGAACCCACCTGCCAATCCTGGGTAGATGTAAGAGATTCGGGTTCGATCCCTGGGTCAGGAAGAGAAGGACATGGCAGCCCACTCCAGTACTCTTGCCTGGAAAATCCCATGGACAGAGGAGCCTAGTGGGCTGCAGTCTGGGGTCGCACAGAGTCGGACACTGAAGCAGCTTGGCACGTCCACCTCAGGTCTAGTCCTAGAGACCGTCCACTAGAGGGCAACTTCAGGTCTGCAGAGCACACACACCTGCAATCGTCCCCTCACAGCAAGGAGTGCGGCAGTGGGCCAGAAATAATTACTCTTATCCTCTGTTCCCTGAGGATTGGAGGACTTCCTCCTCTCCAAGGAAATTTAAGGAGTGGTGGTGGAGGGGGGGTACTTGTTTCCCCTAACAGAGGCTTACTCTGTTCTAAAACTCCATGCCTTCTTCAGCAGAACTGGCACTTTCAAAAGCATAGCTTCTTCAGTCTTGCTCATCAAAATTGTTCCAAAGACAGGTGTTACTGAACAATTTATACAAAGCATCACAAATCATTTGATAGTTTAGGTTTTCCTAGCCAAGTAGATTAAAGACTACAGGCAAAAATATAAAGATTAACATGTCAGCCATGTCTTTGTGGTTATGCAGAAATAACTATGAAATTACTTAATCCTGAGTGTTCCATAAATATAAAGAGCCAGCTGACTGAGATGTCGCAGTCATGCCCACCTTCACCTCTGTCGGTGCCGCCTTCTTGGATACTGTGATATCTGCTCATTATTAGTGCCTCCTCTGACTTTCCTGTCTAGGTGATCTTCCTCACGCTGTTCTACTCACTGATGCTGAACAGGCTGCCACAACTTCACAGAGAGAAGGAACATCAAGCCAGGAGGATCTTGGCACTCTGGGGTAATTCAATTAATCCTTCTAACTAATATCTCATTTTGCAAAGAGCAAATTGTACATCAGAACAGTGCACTCCCAGCCACCTCACTGACTAAGACAAATTTATCCACTCAGGGATCTGGTCTCTAACCAGCCATCGTGCCTCCTCCCTGACCCAAGACCAACCAGTGGGTCATCAGAACTCCTTATGGTCCATCCCTCCGGAGGTCACTCAGAGCTTCAACTCTCCCCTATATTCCAGATTCCTTCCTCGTGTTTCTAGCCTGGAGCCCCACATGCTGTTTCCAGCTGCTCACCCTCTGTATCTGGATGCCTACGGCTATCTCAAACATGCCCCAAGCAGAATTATTTGCCTGCCCCACAAATTCACTTCTTTACTGTTTTCTCATTTCAGTTAATTAATATCACCACTGGCTGTAAACTAAGAATAATCCTAAATCCCACTCCCAACTCAATCACCAAGCCTGAGGAAGTCTGAATAAAACTGACTAGAGCCACTCATTTCACACAGAAGAAACTCACAAAAGGTGGCCGAAAAGCAAATGGCAGAAAAATTAACACAACATTCTGTTTTCAGCCAGGCTGCACCGCATGTGTGATCTTAGTTTACTGACTAGGGATAGAACCCATGCCCCTCTATGGGGAAGTCCCTTAACACAACATTTTAATCATGCAAGAAATGCATGCCTTGCTTAGAGACACATTTTTTAATGAAATGCATAGGAGAATAAACTCCAAAATTTAGGATTAGCTATGAAGAAGAGAAAGAAGGGATACCATGAGAGAGGTGCACAGCATGTTTTATCTCAGCTGCCACTTATTTCTTAAGCTGAGTGGTGGACAAGCTCCTAAGGGGTTGGCATCTTATTCCTTCTGAGATTAAAAAACTAGTAATCTGACTTCAAACTGCCTTCCCAGTCCTCCTTTCATTTCTCCATCTCTTGAATTGCTGTTCCCTCTCCTAAAGTGACTATTTTTCTTTCTTACCTCATCTTTATCCATCTAGAGAATTCTGACTCACTTAAAACAAATGTCCTATGTCACTGCCTCTGGGCCACCTTCTCTGAATTCCTCGAGGTTAATTTTCCCTCCAGTGATCCCTCAGCACTTGGTTCCTACAGGCTGACATGTTTTAGGTCATATTCTAACTCCCTCTCCCCATCTTGATTTACACGTCTCTAGATTCTTCTGCCCACAGTGTGGTCTGGAAAACAGCACTGGCATTTCCTGGAATTGTCAGAAATTCAGGCTCTTAGGCCTCACTCCAGAAACTGCATTTTAACACAATTCCAGGTGATCCCCCCTGCCCGTTTTACAGTGAGAACCACCACTCTGGAACAGAACTCCCATTGGGTAATCCACTGACAAAACTGTTTGGTTCTAGTCCAAGATACGTAGAGAAATTGAGAATAAGCCTTTAGAAACATTTATAGCAATTGGGCAGACTAATTTTAGGCCTATTGAATCTAATTTTCAAAATGGGGCTTCTATTTTTAGGCCTCTATTTTGTGTCATTTTACTTTTATTTTGTAGGCCTCTGTTCTGTGTCAGTTTCTAGTTTTTACTGTATTTTACAAAAGTGTTAGTCCCTGATGGATTGGAAATCTTTTTCTAAGTCTTTGATGGTAGTTTGGGAAGAATTGCTTGTGTAACTTCTTTTCTCCATTTCAGCATTTAATAGGAGATACCCATAGTAGATGCTCAGCAGATGTTGATGAATAACTACTTAATGAAATATAACCTTTTTTTGGCCTACATTTGAATTTTTGACAGCAAGATGTCCTTCTTCATTACCCGGTTCAAGAGATAAGAACAGCTCCATCTATGTAGCCCCCACTATAAACAGTCCAGTTAAGCGCCCAGAAAGAACCTTGAAAGAGAAGAAGTTCTTCAAGTTGACAGGAGATGTTTTAGGTATGGAGAGGAGACGGTAACATGTTGATACATCAACACATTTCCCAGCAAGGAAAGGGGGGGGTGAGAATAAAATGGAAAATCTAGAAGGCGGGGAAAGTATCTTATTCACCTCAAAACATTCTGAAAAAAAAAAAAAAAAACACATTCTGGATGCTATTAAATAAGGCTGTACGGTGCATGGAGGGACTCCTGAACTTATGATCTAACTGTGTGCTTGAGGAAGTCACTTCCTCTGTCTGCAGAATGTAATCGTGAAACTTGGTCAGCATCACAGGGTGGAGGGAAAATGAATATGCTTTGAAAAATAGCTGTCCTGTAAGTACAAGGTCCAACACATCTAGTGTTTGGGTTATTGGATTCTCTGGACCAAAATAGACAAATTCTGTTTTCATCATATGAACAGAGACAATCGATAGATAACTGGGGATGGGAAGAGACCGAGGGAGTTGTTTGGGGGGTCATTTAGACCTTAGAACTAAAATAAAGCATTTTTTTGGTGGGGGATTTTATGTATCTCAAGTATAATTTCTGAGCAGTGGCAAAAGAATTCTGGGAAGGTATATATACATATCTATTGCTACACATACAGGTATCACTAGGAGCCAAATGCTTTGGCTTATCTCTGACCATTATTAAGTTGAATCATGTGAAAGTGCCAATTTTTGACTGTTTTTGACTTGTGAAAGTCTATATGCATAGGGAAAAATGAAGAAAAACATATAGAGGATTTTTTTAAATTGAAGTATAGTTGGTTTATAATGTTCTGCCAATCTGCTCTACAGCAGGGTGACTCAGTTATACGTGTATATATATACACATTCTTTGTTTATATCCTTTCCATTATGGTTTGCCCCAGGAGACTAGACTTCGCTCCCTGTGCTGAACAGTAGGACCTTGGTGTTTATCCATTCGACACGTGGTAGTTTGCATGTACCAACCCCCAAATCCCAGCCCACCCCCTCCCTCTCCCCTCCCCCTTGGCTTCCATAAGTCTGATCATACAGAGAATTTCAAACAAATGAAATTTCAATTTCAAATTCACCTATGATTTTCTCACTTCTGTACTAGCACAAATCCTTTTCCTTACCCTGTTGATGACTACAGTCTACTCGACGCAGAACTCCAATAGATTTTACCTCCGTCAAGCTATCCACAAGAGCTTTTCTCAGCGTTTCTCAGAGATCAAACTTCTTAAGCATTTCTACACCTGGGCCAATAGCACCCTCCTTCCCAACCTGTACGGGGATTACAGAGGTAAGACCACAGTCCAGGGGCCCAGCCCTGCAAATGTGGGATACAGTTGGTTTTCCACATGCCCCTACAGGAACCATTAGAACACTGGAGAAAGTTTCGCTGGCTGTGTCAATATGACTGCACCTCTGTGGGCACCCAAAGCTCTACTCCCAGGGACCCATCTAAGCAGTTTCAGGTTTATGTCTGTTCACCCAAGGGTGATCAGTCCCCGAGGGCTGATTCCCACTGAAGAGGCTCACTAGAGGCTGATAAACAAAGTTGAGAACTTATTCGCTTACAGCATGAGAAGTAACTGAAGTGGTCCTTGGGGTCGGTTGCCTCCTTGTGAAGGAAGGAACCACATGCAGCTGAAGTTTGTTCTCTAAGCCCAGATGTAATCAGAAAGATCTCACACCAGGGTGACCTTTTGCTATATTGCCTGATATGCAGTCATTCCTTTGTGATGTGTGACTTTTCTTGGTTGGTTATCTAGTTCAATTCCATGAATGTCTAGTGAATAACTGGTGTACTGGGAACTGTCCTAGGAGCTAATGATAAAAAGATGGGTATTATGTGGTTTGTACCCTCAAAGAACCTCACCATTAAGAGGAGTTGGTATGAATGCTTCTTCATACTTCAACCAGGTACCAGTGCTTTGTCGTATTATAACTTTGTGTCTTATTAAGTGAGTTGTGTTCTGGAAATTGCTGCATTCATTAAACTCAGGATTGGTGCCTTTCTGTTGAGATTTGAAACATCTCCTAAATTCCTGAAAAAAAAAAATCTGAGTGATGTGTAATCTGAGTAAACATATATACTCTTTTCTTTTTTAATTCAATTTTATTGGAGTATAGTTGACTTACAGTGTTGGAAATGTTGGTTTCAGGTATACAGTAAGGTGAGTCAGTTATGCATATACATATAGCCACTCTTTAGATTCTTTTCCCGTATAGGGCATTACAGAGTATTGAGTAAAGTTTCCGTGCTATACAGCATGTTCGTATTAGTTGTCTGTGGTATACATAGTAGTGTGTATATGTCAGTCCCAATCTCCCACTTTCCCCTTTGGTGACCATGAGTTTGTTTTCTATATCTGTATAGTCTTTTCTTAAACGTGTGTCCTTTCTAAGTTGCTTCAGTTGTATCTCACTCATTGTGACCCTATAGACTGTAGCCCACCAGGCTCCTCTGTCCATGGGGATTCTCCAGGCAAGAATACTAGAGTGGGTTGCCATGCCCTCCTCCAGGGGATCTTCCCAACCTAGGGATCGAACCTGCATGTCTTATGTCTCCTGCACTGGCAGGCAGGTTCTTTACCACGAGCACCACCTGGGAAGCTCTTAATGTGTACATGGTGCATGTAAGAGATTTTGCAGGTGGCAACTCCTTTGCATTGCATGTTCTTTCTAGCTGAGTTTCATTTTTATGTTATGGCTGTGCTGGGTCTTTTTTGCAGCACATGGAATCTTTGTTGCTGCACCTGGGCTTTCTCTGTAGTTGCAGTGCAAGAGCTTCTTGTTGCGGTGGCTTCTCATGTTGCAAAGGGCTCTGGATGCACGGGCTAGACTAGATGCAAAGGCTCAGAAGCCACATCCTTGCTCTCTACTTACCAGCAATGTGTTTCTGGTGAATCACTCAACTTCCTGTGCCTCAGTTTCCCCGTCTATACAATGGGGATAAATCTTAGGATCTATCCTTTAAGATTGATGTGAAAATTTAAAACTTAGTATATCTAAGTGCTTAGAACAGTGTTGGGCACCCAATGGGTCTTAGCTATTAATTTTTTTTTTTTTGGCTGCACTGGGTTTTCACTGCTGCGAGCAGGCTTTTCTCAAGTTGCGGCAATCTGGGACTACTCTCTAACTGTAGTGCATGGGCTTCTCATTGTAGTGGCTCCTCTTGTTGTGGAGAACGGGCTCTTAACACACTGGCTTCCGTAGTTGTGGCTCCTGGGCTCTAGAGCACAGGCTCGATAGCTGTGGTACACAGGCTTCATTGCTCCGAGGTATGTGAAATCTTCCTGGACCAGGACTGAACCCATGTCCCCTGCATTGGCAAGCTAATTCTTAAGCATTGGGCCACCAGGGAAGTCCCAGTCTTAGCTATTATTAATGGGGCAGTTGGAGCTCTGGTTCTTCTAGAACCACAGAGGTTACAGGAGTTACCTGGAACATATTAAGGAAGAGCAACAGCAATCTGAGATGTAGATAAAGAAATAGAATTAAGTAGATAATACTGATAGACATTTAGATTGTTTCCAATCTTCTACTGTTAACAACAGTACTATTAAATATCCTTTTTCATATATAATTTCACTCGTGCAAATATATCTGTAAGATAAGTACCTTGAAAAGACTGGATAAAACTGTATATTCAGCTTTCCCTCCACCATGGAGCTATGCAGAGGTTCAGGTGCATTCAAGATTCAGTTCCACCGCCATGGCTTAGGAAGGCATTGCTGCTGGAGGTATAATGGGCGTTAATACTGCTCTGCAAGAGGTGCTGAAGACCACCCTCATCCACGATGGCCTAGCACGTGGAATTCGCGAAGCTGCCAAAACCTTAGACAAGCACCAAGCCCATCTATGCGTGCTTGCATCCAAGTGATGAGCCTACGTATGTCAAGTTAGTGGAAGCACTGTGTGCTGAGCACCAAATCAGCCTGCTTAAGGTTGACGACAACAAGAAACTAGGGAAATGGGAAATAGCCTAGTCCAGTGTCAAAACACATCTGGGAAGAATCTTTTTGGTAAGATATAAAATTCCTCTTGCAGCAATTTAAACTTGTTTTTTCTCTTGTGACTTTCTTCTCAGATGGAAAACCATTAATCTCACAGTTCTGTAATTGCATACTTTTTATTTAAGGAATACACAGGGAGGCTACCTTTGAAGGTTACATCACCCCTTACCTTCCTCTTACCTTCTTTAGAACCCTTGGTCCTTTGATAACTACTGTAAAACTCTCCCTGCCGGATTGTCTAACATAATCTTTTTCTTTCATGTTAAAACATTTTTTTAATAATTAAAACATGAATATGGAGAAAAACAGTATATACCACAAGGTATGTTGTGCAAGTCTCCTTTATCTCCTGATCCCCCTTCTGTCTTTCTGAGAGGCAACCCCATTCCCAATTGATTATACAGGAATACCTCACTTTATTGCACTTTGCTGTACTACATTTCAGAGATACTGCTCTGTCTGTTTAACAAATTGAAGGTTTGGGAACCCTGTGTCAAGCAACTTCATTTGTGCCATTTCTTCAACAGCATTTGCTCACTTTGTGACTCTGTCACATTTTAGTCATTCTTGAAATATTTCAGCTGTTTATTATGTTTATTATGGTGAGCTTGTGATCAGTGATCTTGGATGTTACTGTTGCAAAAAGATTATGACTTTGAAGGCTCAGATGATGGTTAGCATTTTTTTTAATAGAAATAAAGTACTTTTTTAGCAATTAAGCTTGTAATTAAGGTATATATGTTGCTTTTTTAGACATAATGGTATTGTATACTTGACAGACTATGTTTCAATCTAAACATAACTTTTTTTCTTTTTGGCCATACCACATGACTTGCTAGACCTTAGCACCCAGACCAGGAATTGAACCTGGGTGCTGGCAATGAAAGTGCCAAGTCCTAACCACTGGACAGCCATGGAATTCCCTAAACATAACTTTTATATGCCCTGGGAAACCAAAAAATTCCTGTGACTTGCTTTGCAGCAGTGGTTTTAAACTAAACACATAGTACCTCCAAGCTATATTTGTAAATTCTTTCAGAGGTAATCTGTACATTTGCAAATACATTTGATGATAAACAGCATCCTGCTATAAACACTGTCATGCATTTTTGCCTCTTCCCCTTAGGTTGCCTAGAGATGGTTCCATCAGCATATGTAAAGCTGTCCCTTTCTATGTTTTATTCATTTACTGTATAGTATGCCATTGCATGGATGTACCATAAATTGTATAACCAACTCCCTATTGATAGACATTTAGATTGTTTCCAGACTTCTACTATTAACAATAGTCCTATTATTAATATCCTTGTACATACATAATTTTATACCTATAAGTACCTTGAAAAGACTTGATAAAACTGTATATTCATTTTTTCATTTAAAAAGCTATTGCCAAATTGTCCTCCTCAGTTGTACCAATTAACATTTCCATGAGCACCGTGTAAGATCTGCCCACGTCCCCAGCAGTTCACCATACAGGTAGCTCTGAAATACACGGAAGGTTTGCAACTGCACTGACAAGAAAATGCAAGTCAAAACTACACTGAGGAGACATTTTTCACCTCTCACAGGGACAAAACTTACCTCTGCTCTTGCCCTTCTTCATTCCATTTTCCCCATATTGTTTTTCTTTTTTTTTCCTTTAACATATAAATGTGTTTTTTCCCTGTTCAAAAGCTCCCAATGGATTCCATCAGACTTAAAAGCTTAAACCCTTTCTAAAGCTTACTCTAGGGCCTTCCCCACTCAGGGCTGCTGCACCTGCCTCTGTTCCTCTCCTAACCTCATTCTGCCCCTCATTCAGTCTCCTTCAGCCACATGAGCTTCTGTGCTCTCCCTAACCAGGCCACACGCACTCTTGTTTCAGTGCCTTGGAACTTGCTCTTACCCTTACTGATGTCTGCATCGGGTTCTCCAGACTTTGTTAGGGTCTCTCTCATAATCCACTCCAGTATTCTTGCCTGGGAAATCCCATGGACAGAGGAGCCTGGAGGGCTACAGTCCGTGGATTTGTAAAAGAGTTGGACATGACTTAGTAACTAAACAGCAAATTCTCATAAGCCACCTCCTCAGAGAAACATCTAATCACCCCTGTGAATAAACGTAGCACTGCTCCCTTCCCACAGGACACTGTCCCCTCATCCTACTCAGCTTTTCTTCATAGCACTATTATTACCTGAATATTGTTTGGCCATTGCCTGTCTGCCTCCCTCCTCAAATGTGAGTGCTCTGTGGACAGGGACTCTCTTGCCCACTGCTGTGCCTAGCACCTAGAATAGGACCTGGTGTATGAGCACTCAGTACACACTGACGGAGACAATGAATGAATGAGTGTCATTCTATAACCTTTGCCTGTTTTTCATTGGGCTGCTTGGTTTTGTTTGCTTGCTTTGATAAATGGGAGCTTTTTATATATTATAAAGAGCTTATTTAGTTGTAGATAGAGGTTTAGATATTTATACAAAAAATAAGTATTTACAAAAACTTAGAGAATGGCTAGCGTATCAGTAGCTTAGCTGATAAGCTGTTGACATCTTACCTGGCAGTGTAATATGCTTTTCTGTTCTCATCTTCATTTGTATCCCTCAGTTCAGTTCAGTCGCTCAGTCGTGTCCGACTCTGCAACCCCACGAACCGTCACAGGACGCCAGGCCTCCCTGTCCATCACCAACTGCTGGAGTCTACCCAAACCCATGTCCATTGAGTCAGTGATGCCATCCAACCATCTCATCCTCTGTCGTCCCCTTCTCCTCCTGCCCTCAATCTTTCCCGGCATCAGGGTCTTTTCAAATGAGTCAGCTCTTCGCGTCAGGTGGCCAAAGTATTGGAGTTTCAGCTTCAACATCAGTCCTTCCATTTAACACCCAGGACTAATCCCTCAGTCATATTAAATTTTCTTCATATAATTCTTGTACATCTTGTTAGGTTTATCTTTTGTTTCCTATGGTAAATAAGATTTCACTATACTAACTAGTGTTTGAATATATGAAGGCTGTTGATTTTACTATATTTAGTACCCAGATACCTTGCTGAATTTTTTTTGGTAAGAGTTTTTAGGTTGATTCTCTTTTCTCCCCAGCTTTATTGAGGTACAATGGAGACATTGAAATTGTGTATGTATTTAAGGTATATGTGATGTTTTGATATGAGATATGTGAAATGATTACCACAATCATACTAATCAACACATTCATCTTTTCACATAGTTACGGGCTTTGTTTTTGGTGTGATAAGAACTTTTATTCTCTTAGTAAATCTCAAATATATATCACTATTGCTGTTAACTTTAATCTATAAACTGTAATCATGCTATACATTAGATATCCAGGACATATTCACTTTAAAATTGAAAGCTTCTGTACTTTCACATCCACCCATCCTCCTTGCCACCCCAGTCCCTGGTACCCACCGTTCTGTCTGGTTCTGTAAGTTCGACTTTTTAAAGTTCCACTTATGAGAGATCATACATGCTTCTTTGTTGGCTCATTTTGTATCTTCACTTTTGTGAACAATCCTGCTATGAACACAGGAGTGCAGATGTGTCTTCAAGATGGTGATTTTATTTCCTTTCCATATATATAGCCAGTAGTAAGATTGCTGGATCATACAGTAGCTCTATTTTTAATTTTTTTAGGAACTTCCATGCTGTTTTCCATAATGGCTGTAACCAGTTTACATTCCGATTAATAGAATTCCTTTCTCCAAATCCTCATCAACACTTGTTATTTCTTGTCTTCCTGATGATAGCCATCCTGATAGGTATGAGGTGATATCACAGTGCAGTTTTGATTTTTGTATATCCCTGTGGTTAGTGAGTTTTACATATACCTGTAAGTCATTTGTATGTCTTCTTTAGAAAAGTGTGGTTTGTTTATTTTTTGGTATTGAGTTGTATGAGTTCTTTATAGATTTTTTAACGCCTTGTCAGATACATAGTTTGCAGATATTTTCTCCCATTTCATAGGTTTACTGTTTCCTTTGCTATGCAGAAACTTTGTTGTTTGATGTACTCCCACTTGTTTGTTTTTGTTGCCTAAACGTTTATAGTGTCATATCCCCCCCAAAAAAATTGTCAAGACCAAGTGTCAAGAAGCTTTTTCTGTTTTCTTGTAGGAGTTTTGTAGTTTTAGGCCTAAGGTTTAAGTTGTTGATCCTATGGAGCTGATTTTTTGTATATGGCATAATAAAAGGGTTCAGTTGCATTCTTGTGCGTGTGGAGATTGATTTGCTTCCCCCTTCCCTATTTGGATGCCTTGTAGTTCTTTTTCTTGCCTAACTTGGCTGGTTGGGACTTCCAGTATTGTGTTGAATAGACGTGGTGAATAGGCATCCTCGTCTTGTTCCTTATCTTAGAGGAAGAGCTTTTAGTTTTTCACAACTGAGTATAAAATTTAGCTGTGAGCTTGACATATATGGCTTTTATTTTCTTGAAGTACATTCCTTCTTCCCTAATTTGTTGAGTTTTTTTCATGAAAGGATGTTGAATTTTGTCAAATGCTCTTTCTGTGTCTGTTGAGATTATAAATTTTTAATCCTTCATTATTTTAATATGGTGTATCACATTTGTTAGCTTATGTATTTTGAATCATCCTTGCATCCCAGGGATAAATCTCACTTGACTGTCGTGTGTGACCCTTTCAAGGTGCTGTTGGATTTCGGTTTTCTAATATTTTGTTGATATGCATAGCATTTTTTCCATGCTTCTATTTTCAGCCTATGTGTACCTTTAAAGCTTAAGTGAGTCTCTTATAGACAGCATATTGTTGGATCTTGTATTTTTTTTCCATTTAACCACTCTGTGTCTTTTGACTGGAGAATTTAGTCATTTACATTCAAAGTAATTATTGATAGGTTACGCTTAAAACTGTCATTTTGTTCATTTTCTGATTTGTAATTCCTTTGTTCCTCTCTCGTTGTCTTTTGTGATTAATTTTTTGTAGTGGTAGGCTTTGATTCTCTCTCCCTTTATCTTCTATGTATCTACTATAGCTTTTGTTTTGCAGTTACCATAGTGAAGTCAAGTGAAAGTCGCTGTCATGTCTGACTCTTACAGTCCATGGAATTCTCCAGGCCAGAACACTGGAGTGGGTAGCCTTTCCCTTCTCCAGAGGATCTCCCCAACCCAAGGATCAAACCCAGGTCTCCCACATTGCAGGCGTATTTTTTTACCAGCTGAGCCACAAGGGAGGCCCAAGAACACTGGAGTGGGTAGCCCATCCCTTCTCCAGCGGATCTTCCCAACCCAGGAATCTAACCAGGGTCTCCAGCATTGCAGGCTATTCTTTACCAACTTAACTATCAGGGAAATCCGTAAGGTTACCATAAGGCTTACATAAAACATTTTACATTATTACTATAAGTTATTATTTTAAGCCAATAACAACTTATCTTCATCACATACAAAAACTACACTCTAATCATCCCTTTTATGCTCTTGATGTCACACTTCACTTCTTAATGTTTATCTAGATCATTGTCTTCTTCATTTATTTATTTGGCTACATCCAGTTTTAGCTGCAGCAGGCTTTCTTCGTTATGTCACGCAGGATCTTCAGTTGCTCACACACTCTCTAGTTGTGGTGCAAGGGCTCATTGCGGCACGTGGGCTTAGTTGCTCTGCAGCGTGTGGGGTCTTAGTTCCCCTACCAGGGATCAAACCTGCGTCCCTTGCATTGCAGGGTGGATTCTTAACCACTGGGCCACCAGGGAATTCCCTCATTATATTTTACAAATTGCGATAATTTCATATCCTTTTAAAAAATGTTCATATCTTATTTCTTTTGCTTATCTGATTATATTAGCTAGCTAGCAACTCCAGAAATGTTTTTAAAAATATTGGTGAAAATAGGCCCTTTTTTTGTTACTAACTTATTAAGGCAATTTTTTTAATGGCTGCCTGTATTCTCTCACTAGGATTTATTACTGATGGAAACTCCTTTCTTTTGGGCAATGTTCTACTTCGTCAGATTCGCCTTCCTGGTGCCACATTCTTTCCAACTAAACCATCTCTCCGAGAACAAGTGAAGCCATCTCACCAAGTTCAGGAGGATACAGAGAACTATGGGGTTAACTGGGGGCCCCCTGATATAAACAACACGAAATCGGACACGATCTGGCATTATCAGAATCAGGAGGCACTGGGTGGCTACCCCATTCAGGGAGAATTTGCCACTTACTCTGGAGGAGGGTATGTTGTGAGACTTGGAAGAAACTCCAGTAATGCACACAGGTGAGTGAACCTGAACAGGAGGTCCAAGATATTTGCTGGAATTAAGGACCCTTTTGAGTAGTTTTGACAGCCACTATTATGCTAATATACTATGTATGGCACTGGTAGACACTTTTATTTTAGATTTTTAAGGAAATGTATCTTTAAGTTTAAAAATTCCTTTTCAACCTCAAACTAAAGGTATATTTTGGGTTGCCATTTTGCCAAATCTCCTTCCTTTTCTCATCTGGAAAAACACATCAGTTTCAGTTCTAGCTGCAGTTAAACTCAACTCTAGCTTCAGCAAACTGTATTCAAATAAGGGGAGACACCACGTCTTGAACAATCCAAAATTAAAATGCCAAAATTAAATTGCCAGAGTTAGAATGGTGTTATATACAAATCCTGAGTCTTTGTCATTATGTATGAAAAAGCCCAAATTAAAATGATTATCTCTTCACTGAAATTCTCAGCAAGAAACTAACTTCTCAAAAACAACAATGCCAACCAAATGGCATTTTGACTGCTTACACCTAAATAGCTTAGTTAAAAGTAGTACTTTTCAAATAGAAGTGATTGACACTGTATTATTAGCTATTTCATGAATCTTCATTTTTAGATATTATCTAAAATGTTTTTAAAAGATACTAGTCTAAAATAATTAATTTTGAAGGAAAATTCTCAGCTGAGGTAAAATTAATTCTACCTCAGACCTTAAATGCCAAATACCTTTTCTTGAACATTTAACTTTGGTGTGAATACCGGTGAAAGTTTGGGCATTAGTAAGCATTTTACAGGTGATTGGTAAATGTCACTTCTCACCTCCTCTGTGAGTGATACTAGAAAGGCCAGAGCATTTTCCTCCTCTGCGGAGTTCAGTGGAGAATATAGCTGGCCTGTCCTTCTGTTTTTCCAGAGTTCTACAGCAACTTGAACAGAGCCAGTGGCTAGACCATTGCACCAAAAGCCTTTTTGTGGAATTTGTGGTCTTCAATGCTAATGTGAACCTGTTCTGTGTAGTGACCCTGATTTTGGAGTCCAACAATGTAGGTATGAAGGCCTCTTCTCTCTTCCCTCTGTGACATGGGTATACACTAAAGGCCCCATTTCTTTATCTTATGTCATTAAAAGAAATTATTTAAAACTATTGCACATAATTTTGAAAGTCAGACAATTTCAAGGCAAAAACTAGAAGGCCTCTCTTCATCCTCACTTCATTCCTACTCTCCAGAGGCAGATTTAACTGATTCTTTGGTATTTAAAAATTACTTTAAAAATGCAGCATGCTTATTAAATATGTCATTAATCTTCAGTTTTAGATAGTCTCTTTTTTGGGGGCGGGGGGAGCGTTGTGCTGGGTGTTCAGTGCTGCAGGTGGCTTTCTCTAGTTGGAGTGAGCGGGAGCTATTCTGTGTTACAGTGCCCGGGCCTCCTCTTGTGGTGTGGTGGCTTCAGTAGTCGTGGCGCACAGACTCAAGCGCACAGGCTCAAGAGCACAGGCTAAGTAGTTGTGCTCGGCTAGTTGCTCTGCGGCATGTGGAAGCCTCCTGGAATAGGAATCGAACTCATGTCCCCTGCATTGGTAGGTGAATTCTTATCCACTGTACCACAAGGGAAGTCCCAATAGTATCTTCTTATGATGATAATCCAACTGTTTTATACCCACACATACCCCAACATACACACACATAAAAACATTCTCCCAATAGAGTAGTTATCATTCTCCCAGTATAGTAATGTAACTTATGACTAATATTTCTATTACAGTGATTATATGAATATTTTCTAAGTATGAGCCTGATGGCTCAGTTGGTCAAGAATCTGCCTGCAATGCAGAAGACTCAGTTCAATTCCTACGTCAGGAAGATCCCCTGGAGAGGGAAATGGCAACCCACTCCAGTATTCTTGCCTAAGAAGTCGAATGGACAGAGGAACCTGGTGGGCCAGTTCATGGGGTTGGAAAGGGTCGGATACCACTGAGCAACTAAACCACCAACCTCCGTGTATTATGATTAAATATCTTTTCGCTTACAATATTTTTCCCTAGAGTTTATAGTTACTTCTTTTTCTTTTTCACTTTCTTGGTTTTACATGCATCTATCATTGATTCACCTCCAGACTCTTCCTAGAAGTAAAAATTTCATTCTGTTCAAAACTATCAAGTAACTTATCATTTTGTCTTTTCCTTAGAAACATCCTCTCTCAGGCCTACTATTCTGTTGGTATAGTCCAGATTGGTTATTTTCTAGGCCTGCTTGAGAGCTTTTTGAACTTGGACTCTCCTTTCCCTGTCTCCTCTCTTCTCTGTTGGATCACCTTTCTCCTAAATCCCATGTCTTCCCTTCTTGGTTTACTTTCTCATTTTGCTGGAACACATCCAGCCGGTATGTTTGTTGGTAACTTCCTAGAAATGAGTAAGGGAAGTAAATTTTCTTAAAGCCTTCAGTTCAGTCGCTCAGTTGTGTCTGACTCTTTGCAACCCGATGAACTGCAGCATGCCAGGCTTCCCTGTCTGTCACCAACTCCCGGAGCTTGCTCAAACTCATGTCTATTGAGTTGGTGATGCCACAAACCGTCTCATCCTCTGTTGTCCCCTTCTCTTCCTGCCTTCAATCTTCCAGCATCAAGGTCTTTCCCAAAGAGTCAGTTCTTCTCTTCAGGTGACCAAAGTATTGGAGCTTCAGCTTCAGCATCAGTCCTTCCACTGAATATTCAGGACTGTTTTCCTTTAAGATTGACTGGTTTGATCTACTTGTTGTCCAAGGGACTCTCAAGAATCTTCTCCAACACCACAGTTCCAAAGCATCAATTCTTTGGCACTCAGCTTTCTTTATAGCCCAATTCTCACATCCATACATGACTACTGGAAAAACCACAGTTTGACTAGACAGACCTTTGTTGGCAAAGTAATGTCTCTGCTTTTTGATATGCTGTCTAGGTTGGTCATAGCTTTTCTTCCAAGGAGCACACGCCTTTTAATTTCATGGCTGCAGTCACCATCTGCAGTGATTTTGGAGCCCCCCAAAAAGTTTTTTTTCTGCCATCACGTTTGGTTGGTCAATCATTTGGCTGGATACAGTAGTTTTTCAGAGTTTTTAAAAGTTTAGCTCCACTATCTTCTAGCTTCTTATACTGTATTAACAAGTATGATGATCCCTTTACTCCCAAAAGCTTTTAGAGTAATCTCTTTGTCCCCAGAGTTAGGAATGGAGTTCACAGTGTGTCCTTTCATCTGGAAATGTATCCCTTAAGTTCTAAGAGATGTTCTTGCATTTTTCTATTTTTTTCTTTTTTCTGATATTCTTAGCATTTTGATGTTGGAATTCATAGATGGAGCCTCAGATTTCCTCATGTGTTTGCTTCATTTTCCATCCTTCCCTTCTGATTTCTGAGCAATTACTTCAATTTCCAAACCACTTTTGGAATATTTTGATTTCTAAAAATTGTCCTTGTTTCTTTTTCATAGTTTCCTACTGTTCTTTTTGGATGCAATATCCTCTTCACTAAGGATATTACAGGTTTATGGTTTTTTCTGCTCCTTCAAGGCTTTCTATAATTCCTCTGAGCTTCTTTTTTTTTGGTGTTTTGATCTCCGGTTTTCAATGTTAGAGATTCAAGTGTCCTGTCATATTTAAGAGGGAGGCAGTAAAACCAAGTAAGTGCTAATTAGAAGCACCATGTGCATGGACAGAACTAGTCAGGTAGTATCTGTCCTTTTAGGGAGCAGTTTGCAGAGAGAAGACCCCTCCATTCTCCTGCCTTGAGGATGTAAGCCTTTAAGACTCCTCAGAGCCAGTTAAGGGAAGGGGAATGGGAAGGGTCTCACCATGCAATATTTAAACTTTCTTTGAATTCCCTTTTCCAGTGCACTACTACTCACAGATATCCCTGGTGTCCTGAGTTCAGATTCTCTCTGAGTAAACGTTACTGGGAAGGCAGGATGGATAGTAAATAATGTGGTTGTAAAGGGGAGAGAGGAAATCTGGGTTTTAACTGTTTATGTCCAGACTTACGATTCTGTTAGTTCTGTTTGAACTTCTACCTTCTGAGGTACCTGATGGCTCCAGTTTCTCAGCCTTTGTGGGGTTTTATGCTAAGAACCAGCTGCCTTCTGGGTTTCCTGTGCTGCTGGCTTAGGTTTCAGCTTTCTTGAATCTTCTCAAGCAGTGTCATTCAGCTGTTTTCCAGTTCCAGGCTCATCTGCCCACCTCCTCTTTATCTTTGGGTCGTTTTTTTTATTCCTTTACTGTCAGTGGCATTTTGGAAGGGATTAGAGGGACACTGGGTATGTTCAGTTCCTCCCCATTTAACAGGAAGTCTGCCCTAATTCTCCTTCCTTTCCCCTCTCCCCCATAATTTGCCCACAAGTGTCCTATGACCATTAAGTTTTACTTCTAATCAGAATTGCTTTCCTCCCAGGCCCACACACAGTAGACCACTTCTGCTACTTGTTTCAAAATGAAACATGAAAGCTTCCCAAGAGTCTTCTTAGGGTTTTTAACTACTCAAAAACTAGGGGTAAAATAAACATGGGGAAAGTCCTGGCTTTCCCCATGAGAGCTAGCTATGTAAGGCAGGAATTCCTTTTGTTCTTAAATGTACTTCTACTACAAGAGGTGCATCTTAGTTCTAGTATTTAGAGGCTTTATGAAAAATTTATATCTATAAACATTTCATGATCTTATAAAGCTTTTTGGTCTGTCTTCATAAACATCTTGAGTATGCAGGGTATACTGTCAGTATTCATGGGATAATGTTAGTGCTTTACATATGGTAAGTGCCTAAATTTGGAAAGGTTCAAATCTTTTTCATCATACTAATTTCTGAAATGTATTTTTAAAAGCTTTAACAAAGGTACCACGCTTCCATTTAATTCCATTCACCCCACACTTTACATTGCAATCATCAATTATCTGAAACATCATTTTGCAACAGTACTGCTGGTCAGTTTGTTTCTGTAGCCATTCTGACTTGGTAAGAGTGAAACCTGTTAACAGCTGTTAAGACACTCTCCTCTATGTGGGATCAACAGTATAATCCTGACTTTCAGTGCAATCCACACATTCTTCCAGCAGCTGTGCATACATGATCCCATTTAATATTCATGACAGTTCTAGAGGAAATACTAAGTGACGTGTAGAGACTCAGGAAAATTTGAAACGGATGGTCCAGGAACACTTGGGGTTATCCGAAAGAGAGTTGGAAGGGCAGAAGGCAAATTTAAAGGCTCCTAACTCCAGGTGTTCTTTCTTATTCTCAGGTGCTTTCTTCACCTCCATGAGACTGGACGTTTTAACTTCCCTTCAGATATCAAGGAACTTTGCCTGGTCTGTCACATCACAAGTCATCTACTATCTACTGGTCTGTTACTATGCCTTTGCACAGGTGAACTGAAAATATTAGATGTAAGAAATTCTCAGTGTTGCCAGGTATTACTTGGAGAACCACAGTGAGCTGCTTTTAGGATTATGGCCATGATTTTGGTCCTTTCCGGAAGACTGAGTTCAGTCAAACCTACTGGCTTTCCACCAAGTAGTTCAGTTTTCTAGAGTTAAAAAATTAAGTTTATAGAAAGAATTTTTTGTACAGTTATATGATCCCTATCTGGGGCTTCCCAGATGGCGCTAGTGGTAAAGAACCCACCTGCCAACACAGGAGATGTTAACAGACGCAGGTTCCATCCCTGGGTTGGGAAGACCCCCTGGAGGAGGGCCTAAAACTCCCATGGACAGAGGAGCCTGACAAGTTGCAGTCAGATGCGACTTAGCACACACATGACCCCTATATAAGCTAACACTCAGATGACTGCATCCAAAAGGCATTTCTTAGGCCACACACAATATTTTGTTTTCAGGGTTTTAATTCATTGAGAAACTTTATTATTAAGTTTACACAACATGATGAATGTATACAATTACAGTTGTTTTAAGGAAGGCCAACTCTTCTCTAAGTGGCAGCTCTGAATGACTACAAGGCAGAACTGAGACCAGAACTGATTGTGTCCAAGTTAGGGATCTGAAAGGTCCCTGGCTGAGTGCTTTCCCAGAGTTCATAACACTTCATTGGGAAAAGACCTAGGTAATCTTTCAGGCAAGCAATAGTGACTGTGGTGTCTTATGTTTAGGGTCGCCAGTTGAAACAGCAGAGGTGGAGGTTCTTCATGAGGAAAAGAAACCTTCTAGATATGAGCATAATCCTCCTTAGCTTTGTCATCTTGGGACTTGACCTGACACTTATTTCTCTACATAAAAAACACATGGTACAATACCATTATGACCGGGACAGGTAAGAGGGACCCTGAGGGAGCAAAGGATATTCTCACTTGATGCTCAGAATTTACTGGCTACACAAGTATTCTTTCAAACTCCCCTCTTCCTCTCTGCCGGATCTCTATTTGTATAATATCACAGTTAAACACAGACTACTGTCCACAGTGAAGAACACAACTAACTAGAAACTGGTAACTGCTAATTACATATGAAAAGCTCTTCTGCCTTCATAGTACTTAGGTACATGTTAACCTAGGATAATAAATTTCACATAGCAAGGGCCTGGAATTGGGTCATTTTGCACCTTGGCCAAGGAATGAAGTCCTGACATGACACATGATTATTCTTTGAATAGAACCACAACACATGGAACACCTCTAAATCCAAAGAGGGCTGCCTTCTGGGAAGGGATGTTCATCCTTTAGCTCATCCTTACCAAGCAGCAGTCTGGTGCCCCTTTGGGGTACCCTCTCTGGTCTTTCTCGTGGGAAAGACAAAGTATGTCATTTCCCAAAGTACTGCCACGTGGTGCTTGTCTAACCTTTCAGTGCTCAACAGCCCAGTCTGCAGATCTGTTAAGTCTGAGGCGGTGTCCCAGGAAGGCCTTATAGAGGGTTATTCGTGCAGGGACAGTGGTGTAGTGTGCAGTTTGAATGGTGTTGGCACCGAGGTCCTGCCTGCTGTGTGGCACTGCCTACATCTTATCACAATAAAAGTGCCAGTTCACTCATGTCTGTGGAGGTCTTTCCAAGTAACCTAGTTGCTGCAACGTAAAATTATCAATGCATCTCTCACATAACTACAGAAACCAACCACCCCTTACTTCTATAGTTTAATCATCTCTCTACTCAGCACTGTTAAATCTATTAGAGGATCAATTACCACTGTTGGAGAACAACACAGGATTAAAGTGTTACAGAAAACAGACTGGCATTATTATACATCTCGTTAGGTTAACACATCTCTTCTGAAAGGAGAGATCTGAAACTAGAGCAGTGGTGGAGGCTGGCCCCGATTCTTGATAACTCCAGACTCAGGATAGATAGGATGAATCAGGAGTAACCAGCTAGAGGCTGCATTCCAAGGTTTCTACAGCACTGCTCCCAGTCGAGTATGTGGCCTTGTGCCAGTGTGCTCACATCCACGGGAAGCCCCACTGGAAAGAAGCGTTCTCTGCCAACAAGAATGGGACTTACAGAGCTGCTGCACTTGAGCAGGAGGAGCCCTGGAGACACTGACATCACAGGAATTGATGGCACAGACTTCATACTGAGTGTCTGCTTTCCTTGGTACAGGTTCATCAACTTCTATGAGGCAGTTAAAGTCAACTCGGCTGTCATTCACCTCATGGGTTTCCTAGTTCTTTTGGCAACAGTTCAGCTATGGAGCCTGCTGTATCAAAACCCCAGGGTGCGGGTCATTGGCAGAACACTCAGCAGAGCCTGGGATGAGGTTGTGGGCTTCTTGCTGGTCATCTTGATCCTGCTGACAGGCTACGCCATTGTGGTAAGCACCCGTCCTAGTGTGTTGTCCTGAGTGCTGTGGTCTTGGAGTACACGCTGCTTCCTTAGAAAAGGTTGCTAAATGGAAAGTCACGGTCCAAGCTGGCAGTGTTTTGGAGAAGATAGTAAAGAGCTGGTTTTAGTTGTGTTATGTCCATATTTAACCAGCAGTCTTATAAGCTCAAGACATTTCTCTCATCTTTAAAATGGGGATAACATTTTAACTCACAAGATATGAAAGTCAAGTAAATTTATATGAAAACACTAATCACAAAGGAATTCTGTATAGTTTTTAGGCACAGTAATTTGAATGGCTGCTAAGGATATTCTTTAATTTCCATTCCATTGGGTCTACATTGACCTCATCATTATAATCATCTCAGGACCCAAACTGCAGCCCCCTCTGCTGCTTGCCAACCCCACCTGACTGTTCTTTTTCAGTTTAACCTACTGTTTGGATGGAACATCTCCGACTACCGAACTTTTCTCAGTTCAGCAGTAACTGTTGTCAGTCTCCTCATGGGAATCTCTCATCACAAGGAGGTAAAAAAAACTCTCTTCCTGGTTTCCTTGCAGAATTATGTTTGGTTTAATACATCAAACGAGAACTGCTTATAAAAGCAACCTCTGCTGTACCATTACATGCTGGAAAAGGGAGAAATTTAGAACCTTTGCCATCATTTTATGGTACTACCTATAGATACAGCTTTTGAGTGGCTGTTATCTCCTTTTCTAACCACATAGTCCCACATACATTTCTTGTATCCTCAATCTTACTGCCAAAGACACAGGGCTCTCATACTTAAGACAAAATAACATGATTGCTGCTGCTTTCTCAATAGCCTTTTGAAGTGTACAGCTGGAAATGACCTGAAATAATTAGGGAGGTACATTTCCACAAAGAATTACAGTATTTATGTTTACAAATTCTAATGTCACAGATCTTCTGAAGATCAGCCCTGGGATTTCTTTGGAAGGAATGATGCTAAAGCTGAAACTCCAGTACTTTTGGCCACCTCATGCGAAGAGTTGACTCACTGGAAAAGATTCTGACGCTGGGAGGGATTGGGGGCAGGAGAAGGGGATGACAGAGGATGAGATGGCTGGATGGCATTACTGACTCGATGGACGTGAATCTGAGTGAACTCCGGGAGTTGGGGATGGACAGGGAGGCCTGGCGTGCTGCGATTCATGGGGTCGCAAAGAGCTGGACACGACTGAGAGACTGAAATGAACTGAACTGAATGTCACAGAGGGGTGTCATTTCCCCCCAGAAACTACCTACACAAATCCCTTTCTATTTGACATAAAAAATAAAGTAGGAAACCCAGATGAGGTTTTGGGTCCCCAAAACTAGCATATATAGATTTGATCAGGGAGAAAAAACTCTCTGATTCCAATTCAGATTAGTGAAACTGGCAAGATTTTGATCAAAGCTTATCATTCTGATATCCTATGTTAAGAATAGAAATTGCATGGAATAGCAGAGACCATCTCCATTATCATTTCTGGTTTCTATGTATTCTTTCAATACACTCTTGCTATTCCTCGAAGCTTCTGTATTTAGATGTATTTTCTAGATTTGCCAAAACTCACAAGGGCTTTGAGTCTATTTATTTAGCTGCACAGCTTGTGGGATCTTAGTTCCCCAACCAGGGACTGAACCTGGGCACGCAGCAGTGAAAATGCAGAAAGAAAGAAAGAAAGAAAAGTCAGTCATGGCTCTTTGCGACCCCATGGACTGTTGCCTACCAGTCTCCTCAGTCCATGGAATTTTCTAGGCAAGAGTACTGGAGTGGGTTGCCACTTCCTTCTCCAGGGGATCTTCCCAACCTGGGGTTTAAATCCAGGACTCCCGCGTTGCAGGCAGACGCTTTACCATCTGAGCCACCAGGGAAGCCCATGAAAGTGCAGAGTCATAAGCAATGCACTGCCAGGAAATTCCCATGAGTCATTACTACAACTTACCTGTTATCTTCTTGTGGAAGCCCCGAAGGCATAATTATTTATATACTCTTAGAGTCAGTCACTCTTGCTCTTCTGTCCACTCAAAAGTATTTTCCTTTTTAGTATTTTTGTTTTTCTAGTTTCCACCAGGCAGAAGTATTTTCTTATGTGAATATATCCAAAGTATTAGCACATATTTTACATTTTTAAAGCAGAAATTAAACTATCAGTGTTTAAACCCAAAGTGTTCCATTGTCTTTTCAGGTTACTGCTGTAAACCCAGTCCTGGGCTCCTTTCTTATCTTCACCTATGTTGTTTTGATGGTACTTGTGATCATTAACCTTTTCGTTTCTGCCATTTTAATGGCCTTTGGTAAAGAAAGGAAATCCCTTAAGGTAAGTAACTCAGTAACTAAGCTATAAGCTGTATCATGATTTTTTTATCCCTGGAAAAGCTCAGATTTAGCTCTTAAGATTATAGATTGATATAACACACGGTATCAGCATATTCCCTTTATTAGTCTCCATACTGCTGTCAACCATTTTACTAGGAAACCCAATTTACTAAAAGTACATTATTCCAGTAGTCATGTATGGATGTGAGAGTTGGACCATAAAGAAAGCCGAGCGCTGAAGAATTGATGCTTTTGAAATGTGGTGTTGGAGAAGACTCTTAACAGTCCCTTGGAGGGCAAAGAGACCAAACCAGTCAATCTTAAAGGAAATCAGTCCTGAATATTCATTGGAAGGACTGATGCTGAACCTCCAATACTTTGGCCACCTGATGCCAAGAATGGACTCACTGGAAAAGACCATGATGCTGGGCAAGATTGAAGGCAGGAGGAGAAGGGGACGACAAAGAATGAGGTGGTTGAATGGCATCACCAACTCGATGGACATGAGTTTGAACAAGCTCCGGGAGTTGGTGATGGACAGGGAAGCCTGGTGTGCTGCAGTCCAGGGGGTCACAAGAGTTGGACACGACTGAGCGACTGACATTATGTTCTATATCCAGTGTCCTAAAATATCTGGTTCTCAACTGTTAAGTAGCAGAAACACTGCTGACAAGGCCTGACAATAAACCATTAAAGGAAACTATCTTTATATCTACTTTTAAAAATTACATCTTTGATACTTTTTCCTTCCAACATTAACAACAACTTCAGTTTCCTCACTTTTTTCCTTTTGTCTTCCAGCAGACTGAGAGAGAGGCCACACTGATGGATATGCTGCTGCTGAAGCTGTCAAGTTTGTTAGGGATCCGGCAGCATCAGAGCGCATGTAAGCAAACAGCCCTAACAGCAACAGCCATGGACAAATAAAGGTTTAAAAGGTGAGTTACCTTAATCCTGTTGCCTCCTCACGTGGCTTATTACTTCTGAGTATATTAACACTGATCTTTGCATGGTGTACTTTGGGAAATGTTTATAGTATACTTTGTTAATTTTCCTAGTGAAGAATCAAAAATCCCCTTGGCACTACCAGAAAAGGGTTAACACTACAAGGGTGATGCAGGATGAACCAACTCTGCTGCCCAGCAGCAACTTAGACAGCACTTACCATTCATGTTCCAAAAATACGAGTCACAAGTAAGCTCACTGCAACTTTATAATCAAAGACACAAGCATGAGATCTGGCTCAGGGGAGTGCTGTCACAGAGAAGTAACCATGCCAGCTCCCAGATTACTATCTGGGCTTACATACAGAGATCAAAACGGGCTTCTTACTCCCCAACTGTCCATCCACAATATCCAGGGAGCAAAAGTAAGGTCTGGCTTGTACCCAATATTAGTTACTTGCTTAAAATACTCTCCACTAAAAGCTGAATTTTCCCCTCATCATTTTACCCAAACAGTGGAGAAACCAGGGCACAATATTTTTAACTTTATTAGCAGCTACTGAGCCATGAGATACAAATCAACCAAAAACATTAAAGTTGCTTGAATGGAGTATGTACAGATTTACCACACAGAAGCCGAAGTCATATCTTCTGATCCCAGCGCCACCCTTGTGGGGAAAGATGGCCTTAACTAGGGGGCAAAAGGGTTAGTCTCATCCATTGAGGGAAGCAGCAAAACAATTAGAGCCACACAGGCACCAAATATTTATTTGAGATCAGTTTGTAGAGGTTTTCTTGATCATAAAGTCTTCAAATGAAAACAGGAATCCCTCTTCAATAATCTGTAGGCTTTCCAGCTCACTACTCAAGAGACTTGAATATTTCTAATTAAGGCTACTGGAAGCCCACCTTAGCCTTGACTGGTGACTTCTGCTCAGTACATAGCCAAATGCAATCCAACAGAATGCCACGGGGGAAAAACAGGAATTTACACAGTGCTGCCCTCTATTAAAAGGGAAACATAGCACTCAAAATAAAGCAAAGGCCACAGAGGGCTCCCTGAGAATCCAGTAGAACTAAGAGAGGCCTTCAGCTTTCCAAATAAACTTTGTAACTGGATCCAGATGGAACAGTGCCCTGCAGCAAGGAGTAGTGTGCATGTCAATGAGAAGACCCAGCTTCTGAGAACTATTATAATGGCTTCCTGAGCCATTTTTTTCTCTCCCCCATTCATGTTAAGAGTGTGAAAATACACACCTTGGCCTTGAATCTCACTCACCACAAATCCCTCTGTACAGAGGGTTTGTTTCTAAGTCTGCTACCTCAGCACAGAGCTGAGACGCTTCAGGAAGTCCTCTCCACCACCATCCAGCCATCTCTCCCCACAATGATTTCACGTTCTCATTGCCCTGTGGAGGGATGGTGGGACAGGAAGGAGAGAACCGGGGATCACACTGACAGGAAACGGACAAGAAAGGCTGCCAGGAGCCAGCTGCTCCAACCTCATCATCCCCAGTTGTTAGTCTCTTGGGAGCAATGGAGAACTGGAAAGCAGCAGAATCTGGTAGAGCAGGAAGAGAGCCCAGAGGGAGAGTGTGCTCAGTGATGGTTAACAGATAAAACAATTTCATGGAGATTCTTTGTTACAAGGAAAAACTGCTCAGTCTCAACTCCCAGAACTTGGACCTTGCCTGGTTTAGGAGGCCTATGTTTTCTTTTTTAGCTCCTCAAATCTCCGGGAAAGATCATCGAAGTCAATGTCCTCTGACGCTGAGGTATTGGCACCAGCAGATGCAGTTGGGAGTGTGTCTGGCACAGATGGCAGCTCTGGCAGTACAAAGTTGTCGTAGGTCTCTGTGAGCCTTGAAGCAGGCTTTGCAGGAGGCTCTGGCTTGGGCCCAGGACCTAATCAGAGTAAGGAACATAATGTTACACACACCAGAGAAACAGCTCAAAGCCCAGAAGGAAACACTGCTTTAAAAAAAAAAAAAAATTCTAGAAGTCAGCAAAAATTTTCAGGACAATTAACGGCTAGATTTTCTAATTATAGTTGAATATATCTGTTTTATTTTCCTACAGTGAGAAAAAGTTTAAGGGGAAGTCAAAGTGTGGTGCATAGGGCTTAGGCACACAGGATTGATTTAAATGGACTGTTCCCCTTTCACAAAGGTCTGCTCCCGTAATAAGAAAGTCCAAGGAGTGGTACTAGAATTGTACTGGGAAGAGCAAAAAAATGTATAAGGAATGTTAACATCCACACTGTTCAATGTAATGGAATGTGATCTTGTTTCTAATCTTCCATTTTATATTTAACAAGTTAAAGTCATCACCCTCTCTACCTACTGTACGTTTCCATTTCTATCGAAGTTCTAGAAAATAAGAACAGTGCTTGCCTCTGGGAAGGAACACAAGGTAACTTTCTGGGATGATGGAAATGTTCCCTTTACTAAGGTGGTGGTTACATAATATGTGTGTAGATACACCTAAAAAATGGTAATATACATTTCTGTATTTTTTTGTATGTAAATTATACCTCAATAAAACCGTCCCCAATTTTAAAAAGTGTATGTTTCTCTGGGGAGAATGGATACATGTGTATGTATGGCTGGGTCCCTTCACTGTTCACTTGAAACTGTCACAACATTGTTAATTGGCTATACCTCAATATAAAATAAAAGATTTAAAAAAAAATTTTTTTTTAAGTAACCCTCCCCCCCACCAATGAGTTTCTGGAGTGCTGGTAGTATTTTTTCAGTGAATGACTCCATGAACATGCTTGCTTTGTGAAAAATCATTAAGCCATTCACTCATGATATATGGCCTCTTTCCCCCTCTTTAATGCCCAAACTTAAAAACTTTTTTGGTATTTCCAAGCAAAGTGGCAGTTGAAGCAGCAGGAACATAAAGAACTTGAGGGTGATGGACAACCAGAAGGTGACAAAGAATAATGATAACTATTAACAGAAAAAGGTAATTTGGGAGATCCCTTGGAGCCAGGATAGACCTTTTCTTTTTGGAAGTGGGAAATCCTGAGTTCTGTTTGCACCATACTGCATGTGGGGAGACAATGGGGCATGTGGGTAGAATCCCACAAGCATAAAAACAATCTGAGGAAGGAACAGTGATGAGAAAACACAAACAACAAAGGGTTCAGTACTGAGAAAACCTTCAAAGGATTTCTGACTCACACTCACCAACAATCTGTGTAGAAGACACATTCTTATCAGCATTAATGTCATCAACCTGAAACACAAGAGATCATTACCAGAAGAGAAAGCAATGGCCTCACTGGTGAAGGTAATGGTATAGGCCCATGTGTGTGGCAAAAGCTAAGCTGCTCAGCAAAATCAACAAACCTGCTCCAAGAAACTGCCCCTCTGCCCCCCTGTACTCCTTTCCTGATCTCCTTCCCACCAGACAGATACTATGTTGAACTCTTTAACTGCCAACCAAAGGAAAAGAAAATTCTTACATCATTAACATCTCTCTTTAATCTGATACCTTCACCTTCCAGACAGTGAGAAAGCATTCTAAACCAAATTCACCTCCAAGAATCAAGTCCTCAAATACTAATATAGATCATCTACTTCCTTCCTAGGAACAGTTGTGGGCAAAGCTTCAATGCGTGCAAAGCCAAAACATAAAAACTCAGGCCCAAGGTAAAAACCAAAGGAAAGGACACTAAGCAAGCTCAGGAACAGGGGAATCTCCCTAGATGAGGAAAGAAGGCTGGCAGGAAAGTCATCTAATTCTGAACCAAAGCTGTGACAACCATGTACAGTTCAAGGCATTATTAGCATATTACTGATACCAGCCAGTTTTAAGTATAAGACTAAAATTAATGCTATAGGCCAAAATTTACTAAACTTGGTACTTCTGTTTAATACAAATATCTGGCTGTTATTCCTTTATAAGGTGTTGAGAATTTATAAAACTGGTATTGTAATTATATTCTACCACCAAGACTGTACCAGGTCAAAATGATTCTCAGTCTAGTTACTATTAAAAAAAAAATGATAAAGTGCCTCACTAGAACTTTCTAGGGTCTGCAGCTCCTTCCTGATTCCTGGGCTTTTAACTGCAGACAAAGCATTGCCACCAATGATGCTGCCGCCACCACCACGCCCCATTTCCAGGGTAATATTAAAGCAACACAAAAATCCAAAGCATACAGCAATGCCAGTACTAGGAGTTGATCAAAACTTTGCCTTCCCTGTGGCCATTATTTTGCTCTCTTCCTGGGATTCACTCTCCTGCTGCTTATAAAAGGCTCAGGCACTTACAGATTCATACGATGGGGGAGTTGCTGGAATCTGAGGTGGATGAATATTGGGAAAGGCCTGATAAGTTCCCACTGGCAATCCATTGAAATCCGACTGCAAGAGGAGAAAGGCAACATAAGAGACACTGCCCCATCTGCAATTTTTGAAGTATGTATATGGGAAGAGAGAAATAAATACGTGTGTATACAACTGTTTTCTCACTGTGAATATATTCATATTGAATAATATATATTTAAGATAGTTATTTTAATGTGTAATCAAGAGCCCCAAAAGAAAAAAGTGCCTAAAAGGACATGACAACATGTGATCAGGAAGACCTAGATTTTTAAAGACCTGTAGCCAAAAACTATTTATTCATCAAATTACTAATTGCTTTTATGTCCACAAACAGAGATTACTATCACTTTCTTTGGGGAGGTGGGGGGTGCCACACTACATGTGGGATCATAGTTCCCAACCAGGAATTGAACCCACGCCCCTGCAGTGGAAGCATGAGTCTTGACCAGTGGACTACCAGGAAAGTCCCCAGACTTTCTTACTAGCAGTGACTTTCATCTTTGTGTTTACAACAGATGTTTTTCTACTTGGTAATAAGTGATGATTATTCAATTTTGGAAAAAGCTACTAGTATACCTACAAGTCCCAGAAAACCTACACCAAGTTTTTTCTAGCACCATCTCTCTAGATTTTCCTGCTTCATTACCTGTAGGTTAACCAAAAGACTTTCTCCAAATCCCAATGCTGTTTTTTTCCACAGTATAATCAATAAACTATACCAAATGTTACCTATAATTCCTGAGTGCGCTCACAGACCCAGCTTGTCATCTATTACATTTTCTAGAGTTTACATCCACAGTTATTTGTATGTATACTTACAGGTCCCTTTGGAAGAGGGTATGAGAAAGGAGTGTTTGGAGATGGCATAGGCATAGGCATAGGCATTGGCACTGTTCCGTCAGGTCCACCAACTGGTGCTGTGAAGCCGCCTCCACCTCCTCTTCCAGGACCCCCTTTCTTCACATCATCTGTGAATCCAACATCAATAAGATCTGTCTCTACTCCAGGAGGAGCTTCTGCCTAAGAAAAAGAGAGAAACCCATATCATCAGGCCCTGTCACAGACTAGGTTCCCCAGGAAGCTCTGAGATGGAGACCAGTTTGACCGAAGTTTATTGGTGAGGTCTCTTGGGATAGAGACCTGTGGGATGAAGGAAGCAGGCCTGAGCAAAGTAAGAAGTTGGGCTGCCATGCCTTCACAACAGAGGGCTTGGCTAATTCCCTCAGAGTTCTGGAGCTAGGACAGGCCTACAGCACATGTTCCCAACTGGGGCAATGGGGCAGTCTTTAATCCCCTGCAATGACCAGATACAAGCTTCCCCTAGGAAAGACCCTGGGTAAGGAAGCTCTCTTCTAAGAGGGCCACCACTGGAGGGCCACTCAGCTGTGTGAGCCACCAGTCATCAAAGAGATGGGGGAATAAATGCTTCTGTCCTGAAGTGTGTCTGTAACTGGGGCGGGGAGTAGGGGGGAGGGTCATCTGAGCAGCACACCAAAACATCTACTATCCCCCATCAACCGTAACCTCTGAATTACTACTTCCATATTTGCCTTTCACTGTAAGCCTCTTAGGACAGTGGCCTTGTTTATATCTTTTCTGTATTCTCAGCTTTCTGGGGCACATGGCAGGTGCCCGAAAAATGTTCCAAGATCAATTCTGGGTCTTGGGGCTTTTCTTGCTACCCAGTTCCTTGAACTTCACTGAGAAGTAGCAATAATGCCATTTTATATTTGTATCAAAGTCTGTACCTTTTCAAAGTGCTTTTAGTCATTCATCTCTTCTGATCCTTAAACATTCTGTGAGAGAGATGCAGGCTTATTTATTGCTACCCCAAAACCACTAACTGGACAAAGGCTTCAACTCCCACATGCAAACTTGAGTGCAAAGAATATGCTTCTTTTTCAAAGACAGTGATCTAGAGAGACGCATTTTCTTTTGTATTCTAAGGACTCTTAAACTCACCATGACCACAGAGTCGGGCTCATAGGGCACATTGTAGTTCTTGGCAATTTCAATCAGGTATCTCTCCACTAGGATTTTGGGTGGGGCCTCCACACTCAGTTTGTGCATTAGCTGTAAGTGAAAGATCCAGGGTTAACATGCATCTGTATAAACCAGCCTAAGCCTATCTTGTATCACTTTAAAACTTTGTTTCTCTCATTTTACAAGTCAATGGAGAGAAAAGAAGAGTTCCAACCAGTTATTCTTTTCTTCAGTCACAAAGCACAACATGCATGTATGTCTCACACTCTGGTTACTTATGCCCAAAGACTGACACTGTGGCATTCCACGTCTGAATTCACCCATCTTTCTCCCCACCTCACTTCTACCTCCATCAAAAGTGGCACAAAGGACAGGGGACAGAATCAGGAATGACGCAGGATGACAGAGCTTCACAATCAGAGGTGTCGGGCAGGGTTAAGGAGTTGACCGACTGCACTGCCAGCCAGCCATCTCTCCATGAAATGTGCAATCTTAAATGAATGCTGCATTACAGTGATACCCACTAGAAACACTGCAGGCAGTAAAATAACCTGCTCCCACCCCACCCACTGGTCCATGTTTAACAAGTACATTCATTACCCTATCATTCACAGTTCCAATCTGGTTGGTCCGACATAACTTGCCATATTCCTTGCTATACTTGGCACAGAGTTGATCAGCAACCTACAGAGAAAAAGAACAGTAAATAAAAATGGAAACCACTCCTACAAGAGGCTTCAAGCTTCCTCCAATCAACGGCAAACACACTTCTACTCAGGATTTCCAAAAGACTGGACCTGCAAAGCCTTAAAAGGTACATATTAATTCATTTAGTTATTGTTTATTCATCCATCCACTGAACTGCACAGCAGAGACCAGAAATATCTACTGGAACAGGAGAATTAAATGAAAGTCTTCCCCAAGAGAATGATACCTTTGGCTTCCTTCTCGCCCATGCTCTCAAAAATGCAGCTAGCTAGCTTATACCTTCCATGTAGAAGATAGGAAAATTTCTCTCTGAGGAAAATAACCAACCCACGGAAAGGAAACTAGTTCCTGACAGTCTCGAGGCCCTTGAGAAATGGCTTAAATTATCTAACAATGAATTGGTGCCGGAAGTATCATGCTCCCTGATTTCAAGCTATGCTAAAAAAGCACAGTCATCAAAACACTATGTACTGGCACATGCGCGTGCGCACACACACAAAGAAAACAAAGAGATCAATGGAACAGAATGGAGAGTTCAAGAATGAACCCATAGTTACATGGGCAATTCATTTACAACAAAGGAGGCAAGAACATGAAAAAGATAGCCTTTTCAATAAACGATACTGGGAAAACTAGACTACTCTCTCAACCCATACACAAATGAATTCAAGATGGATTAAAGACTTAAACATAAGATGTGAAACCATAAAACTTCTAGGAAAAAATATGGGAGTATTTTTTCTGACACTGGTCTTAGTAATATTCTTTTGGGTTATGTCTCAGGCACAAGAAACAAAAGCAACATTATACAAATGATACTATATCCTACTAAAAAGCTTTTGTACAGTGAAAGTAACTATCAACAAAATAAAAAGGCTACATCTACTGGTGGGAGAAGGTATTCACAAACAATGTATCTGATAAGGGGTCATTATCCAAAATACACAAAGAACTCATACAACTCAACACCAAAAAACAATCCAATTAGAAAAGTGGCAGATAGACATTTTTCCAAAAACACCTACAGATGGCCAACAGGCACATGAAAAGATGCTCAAAATCACTCATCAAGGAAATGCAAATCAAAACCACAATGAGATATCCCCTTACACCTGTCAGAAGGGCTATCAAAAAAAAAACAACAATTAAGTGTTGGTGGTGATGTGGAGAAAAAGGAACACTCATACACTGTTGGTAGGAATGTAAATTGGTGTGGCCACTATGGAGATCAGTATGGAGATTCCTCAAAAGATTAAAAATAGAACTAATATCTGATCCAGTAATTCCAATCCTGGGTACTTATCCAAAGTAAATGAAAACACTAATTAGAAAAGACATATCCACACCTATTCTCAATGCAGAATTATTTACAACAGCCAAGATATGGAATCAAACCAAGTGACCATCAATAGATGAATAAAGATGCAGTATATATATGCAATGGAATATTACTCACCCACTTAAAAAAAAAAATGAAATCTTGCAATTTGCAACAACATGGATGGACCTGTAGGGTATTATGCTAAGTGAAATAAGTCAGAGAAATACAATATCATATGATCTTCCTTATATGTGAAATTCTAAAAAACAAATGAACAAACAAAACAGAAACAGTTATAGATAAAGTGGTTACAAGAGGGGAGCAGGAAGAGGAAATAGAGGGATTAAGAGATACAAAGTTCCATTTGCAAAACAAATGAGTCATGAGCAGGAAATGTACAGTTTTGAGAATATCAGATCAGATCAGATCAGTCCAGTCGCTCAGTCGTGTCGGACTCTTTGCGACCCTGTGAATCACAGCACACCAGGCCTCCCTGTCCATCACCAACTCCCAGAATTCACTGAGACTCACGTCCATCAAGTCAGTGATGCCATCCAGCCATCTCATCCTCTGTTGTTCCCTCTTCCTCCTGCCCCCAATCCCTCCCAGCATCAGAGTCTTTTCCAATGAGTCAACTCTTCGCATGAGGTGGCCAAAGTACTGGAGTTTCAGCTTTAGCATCATTCCTTCCAAAGAAATCCCAGGGCTGATCTCCTTCAGAATGGACTGGTTGGATCTCCTTGCAGTCCAAGGGACTCTCAAGAGTCTTCTCCAACACCACAGTTCAAAAGCATCAGTTCTTTGGCGCTCAGCCTTCTTCACAGTCCAACTCTCACATCCATACATGACCACAGGAAAAACCATAGCCTTGACTAGATGAACCTTTGTTGGCAAAGTAATGTCTCTGCTTTTGAATATGCTATCTAGGTTGGTCATAACTTTCCTTCCAAGGAGTAAGCGTCTTTTAATTTCATGGCTGCAGTCACCATCTGTAGTGATTTTGGAGCCCAGAAAAATAAAGTCTGACACTGTTTCCACATCTATTTCCCATGAAGTGGTGGGACCGGATGCCATGATCTTCGTTTTCTGAATGTTGAGCTTTAAGCCAACTTTTTCACTCTCCACTTTCACTTTCATCAAGAGGCTTTTCAGTTCCTCTTCACTTTCTGCCATAAGGGTGGTGTCATCTGCATATCTGAGGTTATTGATATTTCTCCCGGCAATCTTGATTCCAGCTTGTGTTTCTTCCAGT
>NW_011494869.1:2832302-2836403 GCF_000754665.1 Bison bison bison | reverse complement strand
CAATATACAGCCTTGACGAACTCCTTTTCCTATTTGGAACCAGTCTGTTGTTCCATGTCCAGTTCTAACTGTTGCTTCCTGACCTGCATACAAATTTCTCAAGAGGCAGATCAGGTGGTCTGGTATTCCCATCTCTTTCAGAATTTTCCACAGTTTATTGTGATCCACACAGTCAAAGGCTTTGCATAGTCAATAAAGCAGAAATAGATGTTTTTCTGGAACTCTCTTGCTTTTTCCATGATCCAGAGGATGTTGGAAATTTGATCTCTGGTTCCTCTGCCTTTTCTAAAACCAGCTTGAACATCAGGAAGTTCACGGTTCACATATTGCTGAAGCCTGGCTTGGAGAATGTTGAGCATTACTTTACTAGCATGTGAGATGAGTGTAATTGTGCAATAGTTTGAGTATTCTTTGGCATTGCCTTTCTTTGGGATTGGAATGAAAATTGACCTTTTCCAGTCCTGTGGCCACTGCTGAGTTTTCCAAATTTGCTGGCATATTGAGTGCAACACTTTCACAGCATCATCTTTCAGGATTTGGAATAGCTCAACTGGAATTCCATCACCTCCACTAGCTTTGTTCGTAGTGATGCTTTCTAAGGCCCACTTGACTTCACATTTCAGGATGTCTGGCTCTAGGTCAGTGATCACACCATTGTGATTATCTGAGTCGTGAAGATCTTTTTTGTACAGTTCTTCTGTGTATTCTTGCCATCTCTTCTTAATATCTTCAATAACTAATCTGTATGGTGAAATATCATAACTGGAATTATCATGATCGTTCTGAAATGTATAGAAAAATCACTAAATTGTGTAACAGGAACAACACAGTGCTGTAGGTCAATTACACTTAAAAAAGAAACACACAAACATGCAACAAACTCATAAAAAAAGAGATCAGATTTGTGATTACAGATGAGAAGGGGAAATTGATGAAGGCAGTCAAAAGGTACTACAAACTTTCAGTTTTAAGAAGGCCAACAAATACATGAAAAGATGCTCAACATCACTAATTATTAGAGAAATGCAAATGAAAACTACAGTAAGGTATCACCTTACCATGGTCAGAATAGCCATCATGAAAAAAAAAAATCCACCAACAATAAATGTTGGAGAGGGTGTGGAGAAAAGGGAACCCTCTTACACTGCTGGTGGCAGCGTAAATTAATACAACTACTTATGGAAAACAATATGGAGGGTCCTTAAAGAACTAAAACAGAATTACCCTTTGACCCAGCAATCCCATTACTGAGCATAAACCCAGAGGAAACCATAATTCAAACAGATACATGTACCCAATGTTCACAGCAGTATATTTACAATAGCCAGGACATGGAAGCAACCTAATTGTCCATGAATTTTGGAATGGATAAAGAAGATGTGGTATACAGATAAAATGGAATACTACTCAGCCATAAAAGGAATGAAGTTGAGTCATTTGCAGAGATATGGATGGACTTAGAGTGTCATACAGATGAAGTCAGTCAGAAAGAGAAAAACAAATATCATATATTAAGCACATATGTAGAATCTAGAAAAATGGTATTGATGATCTTATTTGCAAAGAAGAACAGACACAGAGGTAGAGAACAAATATATGGCCACCAAGGAGGAAAGGGCAGGGGACGGGAGGAACTGAGACACTGGGATTGATACTCTATACAGAACAGATAACTACTGAGAACATACTGTGCAGCACAGGGAGCTCTACTTAATGCACTGTGGTGACCTGAACAGGAAGGAACTCCAAAGGAGGGGGGCGGGGGCAGGATATATGTAGACAAATGGCTGACTCATTTTGCTGTATAGTAGAAACAAACAACATTGTAAAGCAACTATACTCCAATAAAAATTAATTTTAAAATGATAAATAAGGACTAGAGATGCAGTGATAAATATAATTAACACTGCTGTATGTTATACATGAAATTGTTGGGAGTAAATTATAAAGAGTTCACGTTACAAAACTTTTTTTCTATTTCTTTAATTTTGTATCTAGGCTTCAACAGTACATGAACTGAGAACTTTCAGATATATAAGCTCAATTTAGAAAAGGCAGAGGAACCAGAAATCAAACTTTCAACATCTGCTGGATCACAGAAAAAGCCAGAGAATTCCAGAAAAACATCTACTTCTGCTTCATTGACTATATCCAAGCTTTTGACTGTGTGGATCACAACAAACCAGAAAATTCATAAAGAGATGGGAATATCAGACCATCTTACCTGCCTCCTGAGAAACCCATATGCAGGTCAATAAGCCCCATTAGAGCTAAACACGGAACAACGAACTGGTTCAAAATTGGGAAAGGAGTATGTCAAGGGTGTATACTGTCACCCTGCTTGTTTAACTGATATGCAGTGAAATAAGCATATCATGCATTATGCATATCATGCGAAATGCCCAAATGGATGAGATGCTTGATCCTTGGAAGAAAAGCTATGACAAACCTAGACAGCGTATTAAAAACCAGAGACATCACTTTGCTGACAAAGGTCTGTACAGTCAAAGCTATGGTTTTTCCAGTAGTCATGTACAGATGTGACAGCTGGACCATAAAGAAGGCTGAGCACCAAAGAACTGATGCTTTTGAACTGTGGTCCTGCAGAAGACTCTTCAGTCCCTAGGGCAGTAAGGAGATCAAACCAGTCAATTGTAAAGGAAATCAGTCCTGAGTATTCATTGGAAAGACTGATGCTGAAGCTTAAGCTCCAATACTTTGGCCACCTGATGCAAAGAACTGACTCACTGGAAAAGACCCCAATGCTGGGAATGACTGAAGGCAGAAGAAGCGGGTGACAGAGGATGAGATGGTTGGATGGCATCACCGATTCAATAGACGTGAGTTTCAGCAAACTCCAGGAGATATTGAAGGACAGAGAAGCCTGGTGTGTTGCAGTCCACTGGGTCACAGAGTCAGACATGACTAGCGTCTAAACAACAATATGAGATGATGGATGTTTACCAAAATTATTGTGATAATCATTTCATGACATAAGTCAAATCATTATGCTGTACATCTTAAATTTATACAGTGCTGTATTGTCAATTATATCCCATTAAAACTGGAAGGAAAAAAAAAGAAGACAAAAAAATTGGCATCTGGCATTAAGACCCACCTAAGCACACAAGAGGTTCCAATCCATTTTCAGTACCTCAGTCTTTAATAAACAGCCAAACCTTTCAGAAAAGCCTCTACTATAAAAACAGTTTAAATCTAAGAAACAGAAGTAAACAAACATTAGAGAAACAAGAAAAGTTTATGAAAGACTATAATATTCCTAGAGTTAGAAGACAGTGAAGCCATGAAACAACAATAACAAAAAAAAATAGACTATTTAAAAAATAGATATTCGGAGACTTAAAAAGACTCTTAAATATACAGAGGACAAGGAAATTTTATAAGATAGGTGGGAGATAAGACTGAGACAATATCCAAGTGAATAACTGGCAAAGACGTAGAAAATAGGTGAAAATGACTGAATTTGTACCTGAGCAGTCAGTACCATATCCATGTTGTGGCAGGTAATTTTTCAGTTAATGTCTGTCTCTTCCGCCAGACTCTAAGCTACAAGAGTAAAGCTGGTGTCACAGTTTACTCACCACTGCACTCTCAGTAGCCATGTAATGCACAACATTGACTCAATAAATATTTCTGGAACAAATGAATGAAACAAAACATCTGTTCCCTTAATATTACTGCAACTTTACTGACTTACAGTTGTTTAAAAACATACTTAAATGACATTACAATAAAAGTAATTTAAGAAAAAACATAGGTTATATGTAACTTTGCCTCTTAGAAAAACTACTGAAGTTTGGAAAACACTGTGCTACTCTATGAACAGTTCCATTCTATGAACCATTTCACAAAGCCTTTTTCAAAGGCAGCATGAGAAGGGTACAAAATAACCTGGCCAAGTAAGCAGAAGTGACATATATAAACCAACGTAACAACAGGAAAAACTACTGCATCACTGAAACTGGTTGTACTCACAATTTTCAGCTCTGCCACTTCTGACTGGAGTCGAGGAGCAGCCCAAATCAATGTAGACACAGATTCAGCCAGACCAGAATCTAACTCCCTAATTAAGGTGGGGGG
>NW_011494869.1:2819195-2832202 GCF_000754665.1 Bison bison bison | reverse complement strand
GGGAAATCAGTAAAATTTAATATTCTTTCAAACAAACAAAACCCCATCTGTATCACATACTTGATAACCTCCTCTAAGGCGATCTCACAAATCTCACTGAAAGTGAAAAGTGAAAGTGAAGTTGTTCAGTTGTGTCCGACTCATTGCGACCCCATGGATCGTAGCCTACCAGGCTTCTCCATCCATGGGATTTTCCAGGCAAGAATACTGGAGTGGGTTGCCATTGCCTTCTCCAGATCTTCCCAACCCAGGGATTAAACCCGGGTCTCCTGCATTGTAGGCAGAATCTTTACCGTATGAACCACAAATCTCACTGGATCCTCACAATAACTCTACGCTTATAGACATTTCTGTCATCCAATTTTGGGGGAAAATCTCAAACCAAGAAACCAGCACATGGTCACAAAGTCAGCAAATGGTTGAGCCAAGGCTCAAATTCAGGCCTCTTGATTTCAGATTCCACATTTTCAACAGTTGTCTACACTGAGATCAGGCCTTCAAGTGAGCAGGAGGAAAAACATCATTGGGTACATGAAGTGGTAGTCCCTGAGTGCTAGCTCCCCACACATAGGAAGAGGCCAGTAACACTCCTTTCTCAAATTCCAGAGGTGATTTGATTTAATCTTCAAATCAAAATACCTTACTTCATTATAGTTCTACAAAATGAAAAAGATCTAGAGGTCTACTGAATAACACTGTGCCTACAGTTAAATAGTACTGTACTGAGTGCTTAAAAATGTTTAAGAACTGACTTCCCTGGTGGTCCAGTGGTTGAGAATCTACCTGCCAATGCAGGGGATACAGGTTTGATCTCTGGTCCTGGAATATTTCACAAGCCACGGAGCAACCAAGCCCGTGTGCCACAACTACTAAGCACACGAGCTCTCGAGGCCATGCTCGAGAAGCCCCCACAAAGAGAAACCGGAGCACCGCAACTAGAGGGTAGCCCCGCATGCCACAACTAGACAAAGCCCATGCACAGCAACAAAGACCCAAAGCTGCTAAAAATAAATATAAAAAAAAAAAAAAATTTTTTTTAAACAGTTTAAGGCAGATCTTATGTTGTGTTATCAAAAAAAAGGGATACAAGGAAATTTTTGGAGATGACAACTGCTTTTTTAACTTAAGATGACGTGTACAGGTATATATATATGCCTATGCCCAAACTCATCAAATTGTATACTTGCACACACTAAATACGTGAATTTTCTTCCGAAATCAACTACACCTTGATGAAGGAAAAAAATGGACAAAACAGCTTACTTCATAGACTGGATGAGGCCAAATCGAGCCAGCAGCAGGTCACAGTACAGTTCCAGGATCTCCATGGCCTCCACAAGGTAGTCTTCTCGAATAATGTGCTCCACTCGGATTCGAGCTCTTTCATCTTTCCCAGCAGCCAGATAGTCAGCAATCTCTTTCCTTGCTTTCTGGGCCAATTCCGCTAAAGCACAAATCCCATTCCAGTCACACAGCAGTAGTACATGGGCCCTGGCCTGCAGGCAGACATCCACCCCAAAAGAAAAAAGTCGTGTTTCTACTATATCCTAGCTCACTCTTCCTTAGCAAACTTAGTCTCATCTCATCTATTCTAGAATTTATAAAATAGAATAGAATAGTGTTTGTGTAGTCATTTATCTATTCCATAGAAAGAGTATGTCCCTTTCCCTGTTACAAAGTGACTCAGTCTAACTAGTCACAAAAGACAGCAGAAATGTACCCAAAACTTAGAGGATATGGGATCCCTAAGACTTCAGACTGCTAGCCTGAAAGAGCCAATAATAGGGTGCTAGGACTCAACGATGTATTCTAGAAAAAAAAATGTAAGGCAAGCATGCACTACTCACTTTTTTTTTTCTCCAACAGTTTAAGACGGTTTATGACTAATCTCAAATTGACTCGTAAACGCTCAGCTTTAAATCCAGAGCCCAGCATGCTGTGTTGTTCCTCCTGGGAAAAGATAAGAAGCATGGTGATTACTTTCAAGTCAAAATTAGTTCAGGAATTAAGACCAGCAAGATAGTGAATTATTTCACATTATAAACCAGAGTAATTTTTAAATTCAGATAAATAACATCATGTGACTCACATTTTTTAAAGGTCATTTGGCTGTTGTGTGGAGAATTGATTGGGGGAGGATAATAATGGAAGTAAGAGGACCAAGGACAAGGCTATTAGAGCAGTCCAAACAAAAGATGAAAGCAGCTTAGGATGGGATAGTCAGCAGTAATGGTAGAAGTGATTGCACTGAGATGTTTTGAACACAGAGATGAAAGAACTTGGTGATGGATGAAATGAGTATCTAATCTATGTACTGGCATAGGAGTAAGGTGATAAAAAAACACGCAGGAAGGCCTCCTGCTGCTGCTAAGTCGCTTCAGTCGTGTCCAACTCTGCAACCCCAGAGACGGCAGCCCACCAGGCTTCCCTGTCCCTGGGATTCTTCAGGCAAGAACACTGGAGTGGGTTGCCATTTCCTTCTCCAATCAATGCATGAAAGTGAAAAGTGAAAGTGAACTCGCTCAGTCGTGTCCGACTCCTAGCGACCCCATGGACTGCAGCCTACCAGGCTCCTCTGCCCATGGGATTTTCCAGGCAAGTACTGGAGTGGGGTGCCACTGCCTTCTCCAGGAAGGCCTCCTACTCTCCCATAAAACACAAAGGTAGTGATAAGAAGAGATTATCAAATTTATATCCAAATTCAAAAATATTACCACCTTAAGTCCTCAAATCCTCCTAAGTCTTAACCTTTAGAAAAAGCTACAGCCAAAGATCACAGAAATATCATTAATATCGACTCACGAAGAAATATACAAAGGGGTAAAAAGCTAAAAAAAAAAGAAAAAAAAACCTTTATGTATTAATATAAAATTCAACAACAAGGATAAACAATAGGATCCTATTGTGCAGCACAAAGAACTAAATTCAGTATCCTATGATAAACCATAATGGAAAAGAATTTAAAAAAAAAGTATCTATACATACAAGAATCACATTGCTGTACAGCAGAAATTGACACTGTAAATCAACTATACTTCAGTTAAAATTAAGAACAAAAACCAAAATAAAATAAATTCGACAACAGAAGGCTATTATTTACCAAGACTTTTGCTGAACAGATGATTTACAGTCAACAAAACCACTCCTGTATCACCCATAAGACTTTAGGGTATAACACTGTGCATTGACCACTATGCATTCTCTATCAGCACTATTTCTTCTATTAATTAGGGACACATGAACTTCAAAACGTAACATCCCAACAGAAAGTGAAGAGCAAAAGTGTTAGTCACTCGGTCCAGACCAACTCTGTGACCCTTTGGACTGTACCCCATCAGACTATTCAGTCCATGGGATTCTCTAGACAAGAATACTGGAGTCGGTTGCCAAGCCCTACACTAGAGCATCTTCCTGACTTAGGAATCGAACCCGAATCTCCTGTGTCTGCTGCATTGGCAGGCAGGTTCTTTACCCACTGAGCCATCAGTCAATCCCAACATCCAAACAAATGTTAGGTCTAACACCGTAGGAGGGGTGCAATCAAAATAAAATAAAATCCCATAGCCACCAGGTGGGTGACCCACAGACTGCAGAACAATAATACCAAAGAAGTTCTGAGCCCCACATCATGCTTCCCAGCCTGGAGAATTCCCAGGGAATCTGGCATTGAGGGCCAGTGCGATTTGATTATAGGACTTCCAAAGGACTGGGGGAAACAGAGACTCCAGTCTTGGAGGACACAAACAGAATTTTGCACACAGCAAGACCCAGAGGAGAGGGGCAGTGACCACACAGGAGACTGAACCAAAACTAACTGCTAGTGGAGGAGGGCCTCCTGTGGAGATGTGGGTCAGCAGGGGCTGACCACAGGGATAGGGGCACGGAGAGGTCCCCCTTGGTGTAAACCCTTTCATAGCTGAAGAGATAGGAATAATAGACCAGCTTACCTGCCTCCTAAGAAACCTGTATCCAGGTCAAGAAGTTACTGTTAGAATCAGACATGGAACAATGTACTGGTTCCAAACTGGGAAAGGAATACATCAAGGCTGTATATTGTCACTAGGCTTATTTAACTCATATGCAGAGTACATCACGCGAAATGCCGGAAGAAACATCAATAACCTCAGAGACGCAGATGACACCACCCTTATGGCAGAAAGCGAAGAGGAATTAAAGAACCTCCTGATGAAGGTCAAAGAGGAGAGTGAAAAAGCCGGCTTAAAACTCAACATTCAAAAAACAAAGATCGTGGCATCTGGTCCCATCACTTCATGGCAAAAAGATGTGGAAACAATGGAAACTGTGACAGACTATTTCTCTCTTTTCTTGGGCTCCAAAATCACTGTAGACAGTGACTGAAGCCATGAAATTAAAAGACACTTGCTCCTTGGAAGAAAAGCTATGACAAATCTAGACAGCCTACTAAAAAGCACAGACATTACTCTGCCGACAAAGATCTGTCTAGTCAAAGCTACAGTTGGACTATAAAGAAAACTGAGTGTCGAAGAATTGATGCTCTGGAACTGAAGTGTTGAAGAAGACTCTTGAGAGTCCTTTGGACAGCAAAAACTTCAAACCAGTCAATCCTAAAGGAAATCACTCCTGAATATTCATTGGAAGGACTGATGCTGAAACTGAAGTTCCAATACTTTGGTCACCTGATGCGAAGAGCCTCCTCTTTGGACGCTGATGCTGGGAAAGATTAAAGGCAGAAGGGGATGACAGAGGACAAGATGGTTGGATGGCATCACCGACTCAATGCACATGAGTTTGAACAAGCTCTGGGAGATGGTGAAGGACAGGGAAGCCTGGCGTGCTGCAGTCCAGGAAGTCTCAAAGAGTTGGACAACAACAACTGAACAATGACAGAACCCATTGACCTGCAGGCCAAACAACTACAAAGGAGGGAAGGAACCCTACCCATCAGCAGATAATTGGATTAAAGCTTTATTGGGCAAGACCTACTTTTCCCATAGCCAGTCCCGCCCTCTTGAAGCCTCATCAATCAGAGGGCAGATAGAATAAGCACAGTATCCCCTCTCCTGCCTCCTCCCCCTTCTTCTTTCAACCTGGCTTCCTTTCTTCCCTTTGAAGTTTTTGATGTTAGTACTTGGATCTGAAGTTCTGTGTCTCTACAGGAGAGACTGTATTCTTGTATTTAAGGGCTTCCCTGGTGGCGCAGAGGTTAAAGCGTCTGCCTGCAATATGGGAGACCTGGGTTCGATCCCTGGGTCGGGAAGATCCCCTGGAGAAGGAAATGGCAACCCACTCCAGTATCCTTGCCTGGAGAATCCCATGGATGGAGGAGCTTGGTGGTCTACAGTCCACAGGTCACAAAGAGTAGGACACGACTGAGTGACTTCACTTTCACAGTGGCTAAAACAAAAACTATATTACAGAATGTTAATCACGATGAAAAAGCAGAAAGGTATATCCCAGATGAAGGGACAAGATAAAATCCCAGAAAAACCACGAAATGAAGTGGAGATAGGCAAACCTTCCAGAAAAAGAATTCAGAATAATGACAGTGAAGATGATCCAGGATCTTGGGAAAAGAATAAAGGCAAAGATTGAGAAGATGTAAGAAATATTTACCAAAGATGTACAAGAACTAAAGAACAAACAGATGAATAATACACTAGAAGGAATCAACAGCAGAATAACTGAGTCGGAAGAACGGATAAATGACCTGGAGGACAGAATGATGGAAATCACTGCCATAGAACAATACAGAAAAAAGAATGAAAAGAAATGAAGACAGCCTAAGAGGCCTCTGGGACAATGTTAAACACACCAGCATTCGCATTAAACAGGTCCCAGAAGGACACGAGAGGGAGAAAGGACCTGAGAAAATATTAGGAGAGATAACAGCTGAAAACTTCCTGAACATGGGAAAGGAAATAGTCAAGTCCAAGAAACACAGAGAGTCCCAGGAAGGATAAACCTAACAAACACACCAAGACACACAGTATTCAAACTGACAAAAATTAAAGACAGAGATAAAATATTAAAAGCAACAAGGGAAAAATGACAAATAACATACAAGGGAATTCCCTTCAGGCTATCAAGTTGATTTCTCAACAAACTCTACAAACCAGAGGGAATTAGATGATATATTTAAAGTGATGAAAGGGAAAAAAGCTACAACCAAGAATACTCTACCCAGCAAGACTCTCCGTATTTGATGGAGAATTCAAAAGCTTTCCAGACAGCAAAAGTTAAGAGAATCCAGCACCACTAGCTTTACAACATATGTTAAAGGAACTTCTCTAGGCAGGAAACACAAGAGAAGGAAAAGACCTACAGAAAATAAACCCAAAACAATTAAGAAATAAGACCATGTATATTGATAATCACTTTAAATGTAGATAATCACCTTAAATGTAAATAGATTAAATGCACCAACCAAAAGACAGAGGCTGACTGGGTGAATGAAAACATGTGCATGTATGCACTTCACTTACCACACACATCACTCTGCCTGATCCCCCCCAAAATTGTATGTAATTATTTTATATTGTTAAGACAAACAAAGGTTTGTCTAGTCAAGGCTATGGTTTTTCCTGTGGTCATGTATGGATGTGAGAGTTGGACTGTGAAGAAGGCTGAGCGCCGAAAAATTGATGCTTTTGAACTGTGGTGTTGGAGAAGACTCTTGAGAGTCCCTTGGACTGCAAGGAGATCCAACCAGTCCATCCTGAAGGAGATCAGCCCTGGGATTTCTTTGGAAGGAATGATACTAAAGCCGAAACTCCAGTACTTTGGCCACCTCATGAGAAGAGTTGACTCATTGGAAAAGACTCTGATGCTAGGAGGGATTGGGGGCAGGAGTAAAAGGGGACGACAGAGGATGAGATGGCTGGATGGCATCACTGACTCGATGGACTGAGTCTCAGTGAATTCTGGGAGTTGGTGATGGACAGGGAGGCCTGGTGTGCTGTGATTCATGGGGTCGCAAAGAGTCGGACACGACTGAGTGACTGATCTGATCTGATTTTATATTGTTAAAGTTAATCATGTTCCCATTATGGCTTGCAATTGTAATTATCTTTTATTTTTTGTCTGGCTATTGATTGTGAAAACTGATAAACCTCTTTTACTATTGTGATTATGTAACTATTACTCACTTAATACTATTTTATCAAGATTGGTGAACAGAAAAATAATATATCACCAAAACTAGGATTTAACAGAAAAATCTGTAATCACTTCTTAAAATCCAGATACGTATCAAAATTATCTTGAAATTTTTGAAAAATACAAATGCTCAGGTATTGCTTTTTTTCTTCAGAGCTCCAGATATGTTTCTAATGAGCAGTTATGTTTTAAAACAACTGGTATATGATTATCTTTTATCGAGTTTGCTTCACTTTTTCTGCTTCATATTCAGTGCTTCCATTTCATTTAGTTTATGTTCTCCAATTTCTCCATCTCTTTTTTTTGATGTTCTTTCTCAAGCCTTTATCAAGTGAAGCTTGATAAGAAAGGTTTACCAAAGACCTACAAGCACTAAAGAACAGAGATGAATAGAAAAGCTTTCGTATACATATACATATGTATAATATATATATTAGATAGAATACTTATGAATTTTTACCTAACTAAAAATTACGATGTTCTGATTCTACCTGTTTGAGTTAGCAGGAATAGAATGCTAGATTTTTAATTTTAAAAGTTATGCTATGCAAAAAGCAACAAAGGTTTACTGTACAGCATAGGGAACTATAGTCAATATCTTATAAAATCCTATTATGAAAAACAATTTCAAATATAATGTATGTGTATTTGTATAACCAAATCACCTTGCTGTGTACCTGAAACACTGTGTACCTGAAACAACTATACTTCAATAAATATACATCTTTAAAGATGGGGGGGAAAAAGCTAGGTCTAACAAAGTAACCAAAGGACAAATCAAAAAAGATACCCAATGTAAGGACGAACATTAGGAATAGTATGTCCGCCTGTATATAAACCAATACCCACTATCTTCCTTTTGTGAAACTGCCCTTCAGAATCCTTCATCCTTCACTGAATTCAAGCTCTAGTTTACAATGGTAAATATCTGGGATCCATTATACTAAATTATGTTCAATCCATTTAACAAATACTACTGATTATGACAGACAATGGCTAGATGCTGGAGATTAAAACAAACAAACAAAAAAATCCTTGTGATCAGAGAACCTTACATTCTACCGGAAAAAACAGCTAAGAAAATCTGGCAACTACAATACTATTTGCTAAGAACTTTACCTCTAGAGGAGTTGTCAACTGAAAATGATTTTGCCCACAGTCATTTGGCAATGAATGAAGACTTTTGGGTTGTTATGATTGGAGAAGATGCTATTAGCATATACAGTAGGCATCTAGAGATACTAACATCCTACAATGAACAGGACCATGCCTCTGCCCCAGACAAAAAAAAAAAAATCTAGCCCAAAATGTCAAGTGTCACGATTAAAAAACCCACTCTACAGAAAAGACATGTAACCTACTCAGGGATGTTAAAGAATTCTTTCTAGGGAGAAGGAAAAGCCTAAGCCAAGTCCTGAAGGACAAACAAAATTCATAAAGTAAAAACACGGTGTGACTGTCTCGGGCAGAGGGAGTGATGCATCTAAAATCCAGGTACCAGAGAGAACAAGAAGTTTTATGAGAAACACAAGTTCAGTACAGTTGAAGTATGACATTAATTACAGTTTATGCCACCTGCCTCATAATCCTAAACTGAAAACATCAATTCAAAACTTAGAAGACGTCAGGTGCTGCCTAGATCAATACGGTATCCTTGTTCTGAAGGCATTCATAACCAGAGATAGATGGGAAGCAGAAAGACAGGCAGAAAAAAAGTAACTAGGGCTGTCATTTACTCTACCAGGGACTTGCCCAAGATCAGCCAGCAACTAAGTGGTTTAAGAGTTCAGAATAGAATCTAAGTGCATCTGAATTAAAAATCTAAATAAACAATTGTGATAGGGATAGAAGATAGTTACACAAGTAGTTGTAGAAGTCCCAGTAGGGGACTATAAATAGAGAAGGAAACTTAGGAACCTTTGGGAGGCCACTGTAAGTTAAAAAAAGCTACTGGAACAGTGTTCAATGAAGCAGGCTTGTTTAATTATAAAACCATAAACAAAACCACAAGATATGCCCCAGGCCATTGTTGTTCAGTTACTCAGTCCTGTCTGACTGTTTGCGACCCCATGGACTGCAGCACGCCAGGCTTCCCTGTCCTTCACCATCTCCAGGAGCTTTCTCAAACTCATGTCCATTGAGTTAGTGACGCCATCCAACCACCTCTTCCTCTGTTATCCCCTTCTCCTCCTGCCTTCAACCTTTCCCAGCATCAGGGTCTCTTCTAATAAGCTGGCTCTTTGCATCAGGTGGCCAAACTATTAGAGCTGCAGCATCAGTCCTTCCAATAAATATTCAGGGTTGACTGCCTTTAGGACTGACTGATTTGCTCGCCCTGCTGTCCAAGGGACTCTCAAGTCTTCTCCAACACCATAGTTCGAAAGCATCAATTCTTCAGTGAAGATGACGACATAAGAAGTAGACAGCTGATCCAAGATCTGGATCTGATTCGTACAATTTTTCATTACGTTTTCTTCCTGGTTTTTGGACTCTTACACATGAACCAAATGTCTCTGTATCATGGGCATGATCTTATGCAAATTTTATAAATCAATCATACTGTTGGGTTGTGGTCAATTACCTATATCCAGTTTACCTTGGTGGGTTTCTCCCCTCCAAGGCTCTGACTGGCTAGCTCTTAAAAAGTTTATTTTAGAAGAAAGGAATTATAGCTCTGTCTGGGCTACTACTGATAATCATTAGATAAGACCAACTCATTTGGCCAAATAAACATATTTATTCTGACCCTGGCCATAAATATGAATTTTCCCTTAAGGTTACTCAAGCTCAATAAGAACAACAGGCTAAATCCTAGTCAAAAAAAGAGAAAAAGTAAACTCTAGACTATTAAGAAAGATGCTTCCTCAGTTATGGGATGGGTTTATCTGGCTAATACCAGGCTATGGTCGTTTATCCTAAAGGCTACCCTTATGCTGAGAACAATTAATCATACCAAAGATAATCAACCTAATAGCACTAGAAAATTAGGCTGTCTTATGAAAACTGCCAATATACCATTTCTCGTAAAAGACAGAGATTGATATGGAACAGATTGGGTTAGAAGACCAGAAATACACTGGTTGGCACCTAACAGAACTAAATGGCTTTGTGGGTCCAACCTATGACCCTGGCTTCCACCAGACTGGCTAGGAAGGTATACTTTAGGATTCCCCTGGTTCAAGGCCACTTATGTACAAACTTAGATATGACTCCAGCAAATTTACCATCAATACGAACTTGATGGACCAAGAGATCTCTATTTCACTGGTATGATCACTTAGCAGCTATTTTTCCACCTTCCGTAGGAGTGGAGAATGTTATTTCTCACATTGAAGCCTTACCAAAATTCACTCAAAAGGCATTAAACGATTAATGCAACCAGGCTATTAGCCCACGAAATTGAGGTCTCTGTGGTAAGAAAAGCTGTCTTACAAAATCATATGGCCCTTACTATCCTTACAGCATCTCAAGGGGCACCTGTGCTATAATTCAAACTGAATGTTGTTTATATACCAGATGAATCCTCTAATGGGTGCTGTTTTAGGAAGATGATTTGGTTCTGAAAGCTCATGGCTTAAATCCCTATCTGAAACTTTAATCACGTTATTAACTGTTATTACTTGTAACGTGTTTATAAGATTGCAGTCTTCTGTACTATATGATGCATAATCAGGCCTTCATCCAAATTAATGATAATGGAACATCTTGAAGAAATAGATCACATTTATAACACAGAATAATTGCAATAGTGTGATTCTAGGTATGGGAAGAGGCAACAAGGGAAATAACTCCTGGATCCTATATACAGAGACTCTTTTTTTATTTATAAATGGGCCTAAGTCCATTGATTAGGAAATTAACACCTGGAGTGACATATCAACGAAGATGTTTTCCCTGACCTGGGATGAGCCTCCCAGCACCATGGGACGAAAAAAAAAAAAAGGTCATGAAATGTCTCCCAAATATGGTCAAATTTATCACCACGGGGTTCAATTCAGATGAGTCGCTTAGTCATGTCCGACTCTGCCAAATCCATGGACTGCAACATGCCAGGCCTCCCTGTCCATCACCAACTCCCAAAGTTTACTCAAACTCATGTCCATTGAGTCGGTGATGCCATCCAACCATCTCATCTTCTGTCATCCCCTTCTCCTCCCACCTTCAATCATTCCCAGCAACAGGATCTTTTCCAATGAGTCAGCTCTTCACATCAGGTAGCCAAAGTATTGGAGTTTCAGCTTCAGCATCAGTCCTTCCAATGAATATTCAGGACTGATTTCCAAACCAGGACTGACTGGTTTGATCTCCTTGCGTCCAAGGGACTCTCAAGAGTATTCTCCAACACCATAGTTCAAAACTATCAATTCTTCAGCACTCAGTTTTTTTTATGGTCCAGCTTTCACATCTGTACATGACTACTGGAAAAACCATAGCTTTGACTAGATGGACCTTTGTCGGCAAAGTAATGTCTCTGCTTTTTAATATGCTGTCTAGTTGGTCATAGCTTTTCTTCCAAGGAGTAGGCATCTTTTAATTTCATGGCTGCAGTCACCATCTGCAGTGACTTTGGAGCCCAAGAAAATAAAGTCTGTCACTGTTTCCATTGTTTCCCCATCTATTTGCAATGAAGTGATGGGACCAGATGCCATGATCTTAGTTTTCTGAATGTTGAGCTTTAAGCCAACTTTTTCACTCTCCTCTTTCACTTTCATCAACAGTCTCTTTAGTTCTGCCTCGCTTTCTGCCATAAGGGTGGTATCATTGGCACATCTGAAGTTATTGATATTTCTCCCAGCAATCTTGATTCCAGCTTGTGCTTCCTCCAGCCCAGTGTTTCTCATGATGTACTCTGCATATAAGTTAAATAAGCACGGTGACAATACACAGCCTTGACGTGTATCAGCCTTTCCCGATTTGGAACCAGTCTGTTGTTTCGTGTCCAGGTCTAACTGTTGCTTCCTGACCTGCATACAGATTTCTCAAGAGGCAGCTCAGGTGGTCTAGTATTCTCATCTCTTTCAGAATTTTCCACAGTTGGTTGTGGTCCACACAGTCAAAGGCTTTGGCACAGTCAATAAAGCAAAAGTAGATGTTTTTCTGGAACTCTCTTGCTTTTTCCATGATCCAGTGGATGCTGACAATTTGATCTCTGATTCCTCTGCCTTTTCTAAATACAGCTTGAACATCTGGAAGTTCATGGTTCACATACTGTTGAAGCCTGGCTTGGAGAATTTTGAGCATTACTTTACTAGCGTGTGAGATGAGTGCAACTGTGCGGTAGTTTGAGCATTCTTTGGCATTGCCTTTCTCTGGGATTGGAATGAAAACTGACCTTTTCCAGTCCTGTGGCCACTGCTGAGTTTTCCAAATTTGCTGGCATATCGAGTGCAGCACTTTCACAGCCTCATCTTTTAGGATCTGAAACAGCTCAACTGGAATTCCATCATGTCCACTAGCTTTGTTTGTAGTGATGCTTTCTAAAGCCCACTTAACTTCACGTTCCAGGATGTCTGGCTCTAGGTTAGTGATCACACCGTCGTGATTATCTAGGTAGTGAAGATCTTTTTTGTATAGTTTTTTGTATAGTTTCATGCAAAGATGGACACAATAAAGGACAGAAATGGTATGGACCTAACAGAAGGTGAAGAGATTAAGAAGAGGTGGCAAGAATACAGAGAACTATTGCCATGGGGAGGAGATAGGAAATGAAAATACTTCCTGCCCTATCAATAAATAAGAAATGTCACAGCCATCAGCGATTTCTAGCCTCCAAATGCGAATGAGGGCTCCAGAAACTGCCATCCAACAGATGCTGCCACCCACCCCACCCAGGGTGACTGCTGGGTGACTGCTGGGGGGGGGGGGCGGGT
>NW_011494869.1:2793754-2819095 GCF_000754665.1 Bison bison bison | reverse complement strand
AAAAAGCAGCCATCTGCCACTCCTTCAGGTGAACAAGGAAACAATTTAGCCCTGGGTAGATGAGGTGCATGTGAAAGGAATGAATTCAGTTGAGTGATACAAACTTGTTCATAGCCTCATTTCCCCTCCTGCCTCCTTAGAACAGTCTCTCAGAACTGAGGTGCTATCTCCTGGACTGCAGTCATCATTTTGCTCCAAATAAAACTTAACTAGCAACTCTCCAGTTGTGCATATTTTTTAGTCAACACCTATATGTAAACTCTTCAAATCTAAGGAATTTGCACTAACACTAAAACCAAATCTACCTCAGATGTAATTTGGAATTTCTATCAAAAAGCAAGTAATATAAATTCATTTGCCTCCTTAGAAAAGTAAAATGTTAACTCCTCAGTAACATCATCAGAATAGGTAACTAAAGTGGCTAGACACTGAAAGACACAACACCAAGAGACAGGTAATAAAGTGTAGTTTTAGTAACATGAAGAAACTCTGGAGGGTATAAAGACACCTCTATTTCACATATTTGTCAAAGATGGGTCAACATCTACAAATGCTAGTTTGGGACCATGCTCAAAAAGCATGGGAACAAAAGGAACCCAATCAATCACATGATCAGAGACTTAGGTGCTAAAATTCCCTGAAAGAGGAACTGAATGTTTTATGCTACAAATATAAATCCAACATTGCAAAGGAAGTTGAAAATCCTGAAGAGGTGTCTATATTTCACAGTGAGTCTTTTGGCTGGGAATGTGAAGAGAGACTTTCTCTCCCCTCAAAACCCTACTGTAAACCTACTACAGAAAGTAGATAAAAATAAACCTAAATTACTAATCTGATGATTCAGGAATAACATCTTTCAGATTTACAAAAGTAAAATCATAAGGCCCCTTTAAAGGAGTCTAACAATCAGGGTACCAGCTAGAAACACACAGTATCCACACCTGGTTAAAGTGAGGAGAATTCAATAAAGATACTACTTATAAAGATGTGGGTAACATTTAAAGAAAAGAACAAAGGATAATGCATTGCCCCAGAACCACAAATACATCTAGGCCTGAATGGGCAAGATGAAGAAGTGGAACCTGGGGAAGGTAGCTATCCAGAAAGGGCCACCAGCAAAGAATTACACTGGTGCACAGTGCAGACAATTCGCACCTCATTCCTCCTGCAGATCCATCTATTCCTTAACTGGAAGCCAGGAAGCAAAGGGGCCCACACACACAGTACACATGAATAAGCCTCCAGGGATATAGATCAGAGGAGAGAAAAAAGTATGTGGCTTTGGAGGAGAAAACAGAAGATAACCAGCCAAAGACTTGATTTTTACACAAGACCAAAGAAGCCAGAAACTAGATCTAACAAAGCAACCTCTGGTTCACACTGTATTAAGACTTGTTAACCAAGCTAGAAAACTTAAGCTAAATGGTGTTTCTACAATAACACAGGAACATAATTTAAGTTATTACAATATAATCTCTAAAGTCCCTTTCAACCCTAAGGTTCTGCAGGACACTAAATATTCTATTGTACTGAAACAGGCAAAAAGGCAAATAATGAAGATTAATCCTCAAGACAGCTCTTGAACATCTTATTTCTTGAAAGAAACAGTTTGTACACCCATGTTCATAGCAGCATTATTTATTATAGCTAAAAAGTGGAAACAATCTGTCCAATGAAACATGAATGGATAAACAAACATATATATATGTGTGTGAGTACTAATATTAACATACTCCAATAGCCCATGTTGTAGCACATCAAAGAACTTTCTTCCATTTAGGGTTAAATAATATTCTATTCATCTATCAACATTCTAACTGTATTAGCCTATTAGTATTTAATAATATGTATGTCTTAAGAGTAAATGTACACATATTCCTTAGGATCCTGCAATTCTATTCCTGGACATATACCCCCAAGGAAATTTGTACAGAAGCCAAGAAGACACAGGTATATGGATTCTGTGGTAGTAAGGAGGTGGACGAATGCCAAGTCTCCATTACAAAAAGAAAGATAAAATGTAACAAACGTGACAGAATACTATCCAGACAACAGAATTAATGAACTAGCTATATACACTTATAGCAACTGCTGCTGCTGCTAAGGCACTTCAGTTGTGTCCAACTCTGTGCGACCACACAGACGGCAGCCCACCAGACTCCCCTGTCCCTGGGGTTCTCCAGGCAAGATCACTGGAGTGGGTTGCCATTTCCTACTCCAATGTATGAAAGTGAAAGATGAAAGTAAGTCGTTCAGTCGTGTCCGATCTGTGCAACCCCAAAGACAGCAGCCCACCAGGCTCCCCTGTCCCTGGGACTCTCCAGGCAAGAACACTGGAGTGGGTTGCCATTTCCCTCTCCAATAGCAACACGAATAGTCTTTAAAAGCAGAAGAAAAAAAAGCAAAGAACAGGGAGGGTTCTAGGTTCAATTCCTTTCACTGAATGAAGCTACAAATCCTGAAAAGCATATATGGAGCAGCTTTTTGAGGATTCTGAAAAGTAAATAATAGAAGCTAAAGGAAATGGCAACCCACTCTGGTGTTCTTGCCTGGAGAATCCCAGGGACGGGGGTAACCCTGGTGGGCTGCTGTCCGTGGGGTCGCACAGAGTTGGACACAACTGGGGCGACTTAGCAGCAGCAGCAGAGACCAAATTTGATACACCAATAAAGTGGCAGTCAGTTATTAGTTTTTCCCTCTGGTATTTCCTAGATGCAAGGCTGAAACCAGAAGTGAGCACTGACACAGCAAAGTATGAACAGCAAGACAAGCTCAACTCTCTAGTCCTGTCTTGAGAAGCCAGAAAGAGGATCCCTGGTGGGGACAGACTGAGTGAAATACACCAAATCAGTAAAGTCAACTCACAGAAAAAACAATCAACATACATCAATGCTGAGATTATACAGTTGCTGGAATTAACTGACAAAGGCTTTAAAGCAGCTACTGTAAAAATATTTCAACAATTCAACCACACTTCAATAAAAAATAAATTTAGAAAACACTGCAACAAGTAAGGGCAAATACTCTTGAATGACTAGAAAATCTCAGTAAAGAAACAAAAAACATCAAGAGGAAACAGTTTTTTTTGGCCCTCTGTGCACCTTGCAAGATCTTCGTTCCTCAAACAGAGATCAAACCCAGCCCCTAAACCCAGATCCTGGCAGTGAAAGCACAGAGTCAGAACCACTGGATCACCAGGGAATTCCTGAGGAAACAAACTTTAAAACTGAAAAATACAATAATCAAAAGAGGGGCTTCCCTGGTGGCTCAGTGGTAAAGAATCTGCTTGTCAATGCAGGAGATATGGGTTTGATCCCTGACCTGGGAAGATCCCGTATACCACAGAGTGACTAAACCTGTGCACCACAACTACTGAGCCTGTGCTTTAGAGCTGGGGAACTGCGACTACTGAAGCCTGCATGCTCTAGAGCCTGTGCTCCACAACAAAAGAAGCCACCTCAATGAGAAGTTTGCACATAGCAACAAGAGCGTAGCCCCAGCTTGCCTCAATTAGGGAAAAGCCAACACAGCATTAAAGACCCAGCACAATCAAAAATAAAAAAAAAATCTGTTTTTAAAAAATGTTAAGAACTCACCCTATGGGCTGGACAGCAGAAAGGAAATGACAATGGAAAGTGCCAATGCACTTGAACATAGATCAATACTAAGTATTCAATCTGAAAAAGAGATTTAAAAAAAACACTGAAAAAAGTGATCAAAGTCTCAGATATCTGTAAAAATAGCAAAGGGTCTAATATTGCATCATCAGAATATCAGAAGGATGGGAGAAACAGTTTGGTACCCAAAAACTTTTGGAAAAATATTGGGTGAAAACTGTCCAAATTTAGCAAAATAAATAAATCTACAGACTGAAAAACTCAGAGAGCTCTGAAGTGAATAATCCCAAAGAAATGTATGCTCAGAATCATCTTAATCAAACTGCTGAAAACTAAAGACAAATTTTAAAATACTGAAAGCAGCCAAAGAAAAACATATTACCTATAGATCATCTATTCAAATAATAAGACTTCCCATCAGAAACCACAGAGGCCAAAAGGAAGTATGACCAGAAAAGAACTGTCAACCCAGAATTCTATACCCAGTGAAAATACCCTTCAGAAATACAGGGGAAATGAGTCATTCTCTGGTTTTCCCAGGTAGTTCAGTGGTAAAGAATCTACCTCCCAATGCAGGAGACACAGGAGATGCAACTTCCATCCCTGAGTCAGGAATACCCACTGGAGGAGGAAATGGCAACCCACTCCAGTATTCTTGCTGGGAAACTCCCATGGACAAAGGAGCCTGGTAGGCTATAGTCCATTAGGTCACAAAGAGTCGGATACTACTCAGCACACACACAAGTCACTCTCAGATGAGGGAACATTAATAAGAAAACCTGGAACACTAAAATAAAGGAAGAAATGGCAAATATTTATATCTTACATTACAGAAATGGCAAATATCTGGGTAAATACAATAGAAGACTGTTCTCTTCAGTCTCTTAAAATGTATTTGACAGTTAAAAGCAAAACTAATAACACTGATGGGTTTTTTTCAACACATGTAAACATAATACATAAGATAACCACAATATAATGATATAAAGGGGTAGGGAGCAAGGTAAAGGGACCTACATGATATTTCTATTAATATATTCCACAAGAAGTGATAAAATACTAAGTAGATTGTGAAAAGTTAAGTATGTCCACTATAATTCCTAGACTGACTAGTAAAACATACTATATCAAAAAAAGACTAAAAAGCTGGACAAATTTTAAACTTGATGACTAAACTGTTCAAATAACCCAAGATAAGGCATGCAAGCAGAAAGAGAAATGAAAACCATAAAACAAATAATAAAGTGGCAGGCCTAAATTCAAATATGCTAAAATTACATAAGTAGAAATGATCTAAACATGACAATTTAAAGAACAGATTGTCAGAATTGTTACTATGTATGGTGACAGATGTTAACTAGGCTTACCAGATGGTTCAAAAAATGATCAAACTATATACTGCCAAGATTAAATTCACATCGATAATGTAGGAAGGTTAAAAGGATGAAAAAAAGTATATCATGCAAACAGTAGTCAAAAGAAAGCTGAAAGTTGTTACCTTTCAACCCCCTCCACCCACTTCATTACAAACTTCCAGTTATAAAATACTGTAAATGAGTCATGGGATGTTATGTACAATGTGGTATGGTGACTATGATTAATACTGTATTACATATTTTGAACTGTGGGGTTGGAGATGACTCTTGAGGGTCCCTTGGACAGCAAGGAGATCAAACCAGTCAATCCTAAAGGAAATCAACCCTGAATATTCATTGGAAGGACTGATGCTGAAGCTCCAATATTTTGGCCACCTGATGCGAAGAGCTAACTCACTGGAAAAGATCCTGAGAAAGATTGAGGGCAGGAGGAGAAGGGGACGACAGAGGACGAGATGGTTGGATGGCATCACCGACTCAGTGAACATGAGTGAGTCTGAGCAAGCTCTGGGAGATGGTGAAGGACAGGGAAGCCTGGCATGCTGCAGTTCAAGGGATCACAGTCAGAGAAAACTGAGCAACAACAACAAATTACAAAGCTATTAAGAAAAAAAATTTTTTTTCTTTTTTTCTTTTTTTTGGCCCTGCTGCCGGGCATGTGGGATGTGATATCTTAAGTTCCCTGACCAGAGATTGAACCTGCACCCCCTGCAATAGAAATGCAGAGTCTTAACCACTGGATTGCCAGGGAAATCCCAAGAGAATGAATCTTAAAAGTCCTCATCAAAAGAAGAAAAAACTGTAACTATGTATGGTGACATACATAGACTTACTGATGGCATCACTGACTCAATGGACATGAATTTGAGCAAACTCCAGGAGATGGAGGACAAGGAAGCCTGGTGTCGCAAAGAGTTGGACTCAACTTAGAGACTGAACAACAAAAACTTAATGCGGTAATCATTTTGCATTACATACAAATATCAAATCATTGTGTTGTACACCTGAAACTAATATAAGGTTATATATCAATAATACTTCAACTTTTAAAAAAGCTGAAGGGGCTATACTGTTAGACAAAGTAGACTTTAGCAAGAAAAACGGGGATACAAAGGGATATTATATAATCACAGAAGGGTGAATTCAAAAATAAAATGTAACAACCTAATAGTGAATGCAACCTAATAGTGAATGCACAATAAAGCCTCAAAATACAAGAAACAACAAAAGACAGGACAGGACAAAGAAACAAATCCTTAACACTTCAACAAATATGTTGAAGTTGGACACTTAACATATTTCCCTTTGAAATTTCTTAAATTAGCAGACAGAATACCAGCAAGAGTACAGAACTGAACACCAATAATAACCAACTATATCTCACTGACATTTACAGAACACTCCACTCAACACAGCAATGCACAGGGAACACTTATGAACACAGACCACATCCTGGGTTACAAAACAAGCTCTAACAAATTAAACAGAACTGAAGTCACACAAGGTATATTCTTTAACTGCAACGGAAATTAACCTAAAATCAGTAATAAGAAAGATAACAGAAAACCTCCAAACACTTGTAAATTAAACACTATACTTCTAAATATACATGTCAAAGAGGAAGTTTCAAGTGGAAATTATTTTTTTAAGTTTAAACTGCAAGAAAGTGAAAATTAAAATATAACATCAAAATGTGTGTGTGTGAAGCTAAAGCAGTGCTTGGGGAAATTTCACAATTTTAAATGCTCACATTAGAAAAGAAGGAAGGTCCGAGGGGCAGTTTTTCAAGGCAGAAGCCTGGTGTCTCTCTTTGGCTGACAGAGCAATAAAGTTATTCTTTTCTACTTGGGCTTCCCAATGATGCAGTGGTCAAGAATCTGCCAACCAATGCGGGAGCTCAAGAGATATGGGTTACGAAGAGTCCCTGGAATAGAAATGGCATCCCACTCCAGTATTCTTCCCTGGAAAATTTCATGGACAGAGGAGCCTGAAGTGCTACATTTCATGGGGTCACAGAGTCAGACACAATCGAACACAAGTACACACACATATTACTTACACCTATAAATTCAACAATGAGACAAAATGGACAAATCTGTTAGAAATGCAATTTACCAAAACTGACACATAAAGGAACCGATATTCAACATTTGTAATCACCTATAACGGAAAGAATCTGAAAAAGTAAATATATGAATGACAATCACTTTGCATTACATCTGAAACTAACACAACATTGTAAGTCAACTACAATTTAAAAAAAAAAGCTGGACTTCCTTGCTGGTACAGTGACTAGGAATCTGCCTACCAATGCAGGGGACATGAGTTTGATCCCTGGTCTGGAAGATTTCACATGCCACGGAGCAACTAAGCCAGTGCACCACAACCACTGAAGCCTGAGCACTCTAGGGCCCTTGAGTGACAACTACTGAGGCCTCATGCTGCAGCTGCCAAAACCCAAGAGCCTACAACCTGTCCTTCAAAACAAGAGAAGCCACCACAATGAGAAGTACATGCAGCACAACTAAAAGTAGCCCCCACTCATCACAACTAGAGAAAGCCCAAGTGCAGCAATGAAGACCCAGCGCAACCAAAAAGTAAAATAAGTATTTTTTTTCAAACCGACTCAAAAGAAATACAAAATATAACTGCCCCTTACACATGACAAAAATTGAATCTAACATTAAGAACCATTCCAAAAGAAAATCCAGGTCCAAGTGGCTTCTCTATTAAACATTTAAGGAAATTCTATCAAACACTTAAGGAAACTTAGCACCAATATTTACATGAACCCTCACACCTCAAGGGCTTCCCAGATGGCTCAGGTGGTAAAGAATCCACCTGCCAAGCAAGATCCCTGGGTCAGGAAGATCTCCTGGAGAAGGAAATGGCAACCCACTCCAGTATTCTTGCCTGGAGGAGCCTGGCGGGCTACAGTCTAAGGAGTCACAAAAGAGGAGGACACTAGACTGAGTGTCCAAAAACAACAACATACCTCAAAAAGCTAGTATGAGGATTAAATGAAAATTTGTGGATTTTAGGGCATTTCCTGGAGGTCCAATGGCCAGGACTCCACACTTCTCACTGACTAGAGCCAGAGTCAATTCCTGGTGGGGGTACTAAGATCCTGCAAGCCCTGGAAGGTGGCAAAAAAATAAGTGAAACTCCAGTCAACAGACTCATACTAAAAGAAAAGGTCTAATCATCTAAAGATTAGCTGATAGGTTATTAGCTAATAGCTGGTGGCCCACTAGTTCAGAATCTACCTGCCAATGCAGGGGACATGGGTTCAATCCCTGGTGCAGAAAGATCCCACAAGCTGTGGGGCAACTAAGCCCACCGTGCCACAAATACTGAAGCCCGAAGGCCCTAGAGCCTATGCTCTGCTATAAGAGAAGCCACTGTCATGAGACGCCAGCACACTGCAACCAGAGTAGCCCCTGCTCGTTTCAACTAGAGAAAGCCAGTGCACAGCAATGAAGACCCAGCGCAGCCAAAAATAAACAATTTTAAAATAAAGATTAGCTGATAAATGAACTTTTTAAAAACTGAAGACTAGGACTTCCCTGGTAGTCCAGTGGTTAATAATCTGCCTGCCAATGCAGGAGACACAGGTTCAATCCCTGGTCTGGGAAGATTCCACATGCCTCACTGCAGCTAAGCTAAAGTGCCACAATTGCTAATTTAGAAAAAAAAAAAAAATGAAGAATACTTGATGTACAATATAAGTTACAGTATACAATACAGTGGCTCACAATTTTTAGAGGTTATACTCCATTATTACATATTTTATATCTTTTGGATTAAAAGTAAAAGTTAAATATATATTTGCATCTGTTTTCCCTTGCTTTAACTGTTTCAACCTCCCTGGAGGATTTCAGCTGTAATCAGTTTAGCTCTTCTCAAGCTAGCTGCTGCCTTTAGTGTGCCATGTCTGACTCTTCTCAAAGCACACTCTATTTCTAAGGTTCCACTGTTATTCCCACACTGTCTCGTACAATACTTAGTACAAAGCTGTCACTCGTTTATTATGCTAATAGGAAATTTAACTAAAAATAAGTCTTTTTTTGAGTTCCACAAACTTACAGAGTCTAGTTTTGTTTTAGATTTAAGGAAAGGAAAATCACTTGCCAAAATACTTTGTCAACTTGAGTTCTGAGGATTTTCAACTTTCAGAAATTAGACTCCTACAAAAACTAATCATTAAGAACAAGGACACTAACCCACAAGGTATTAACTATTATTTTTATTTAGGACATGTCCAAAATAATTACCAATATATGTAAAAAAAAAATTAGACTCAAAGCTTATCTAATAAAAAAGGTCAATTTAATTATCATTTCAGGATTTTTTTTTCTTTTGGTCCTGCCTCAAAGCTTGCAGTATCTTAATTCCTCAACCAGGGAGCCAACTCATGTCCCGGCAGTAAAACCACCAAATCCTAACCCCTGAACCGCCACGGAATTCTTCCTATTCAGGATTTGAACTTGTGTTTCCAAAGCTACCATCAACTTTGTATCCTGAATGATTCAGAATACTAATTTTAGGAATAACCTAAAAGTAAATAAACTATTCTGGTCAAGTCACTATTTTATACATATACAAATAATTATATACAGGAAAAAACATATATAAATACCATGTATATGTGAGTACACATATATATTACCACATACTAATACTGCCCAATACCTAATTTAAAACTGTCATTTGATTCAGAGCTTATTCTAAACTCATTTTGTACCTCAAGATTTTTACTGCCATTCATCCACTCATCAAACATTTTTGAGTGTGGCTATCAAGCAGGGCCTCCCAGGCGGTTCAATGGTAAAGAAACTGCCGGCCAATGCAGGAGACTTAGGTTTGATCCCAGAGTCCAGAAGTTCCCCGGGAGTAGTAAATGGCAACTCACTCCAGTATTCTTGCCTGGAGGAGCCTGGCAGGCTACAGTCCATGGATTCCCAAAGAGTCAGATACAACTGAGCATGCACACATGCACATATTCTATCAAGTACTGTGCCAAGCAGATGGAGACAACAGACACTTAAGTAATACCCTAGTGTTTTACGGAGTTCACAGTTTAATGGGGTAAGTGACACAAAAACAACTATAAGACACATAAACACCTATAACATAATCGTTACAGGGACTTCCCTGGTGGTCCAGCGGTTAAGAATCCACCTGCCAATGCAGGGGATACAGGTCCAATCCCTGGTCTGGCTGGGAAGATTCCACGTGCCTTGAGGCAACTAGGCCTATACACCACAACTACTGAGCCCATGCACTCCACAAGAGAAGCCACCACCACGAGAAGCCCATGTACTGCAACGAAGACCAAGCGCAGCCAAAAATTAAAAAAGGAAACTATAAATCTTATAAAAGGATTACGAACTAGTGATTGTGAAATTACTTCTCAGTATTTTAATTACATCACCATTATGTCACACATTGGTCAGCAACCTCATGTTCTCTTCTGGGCTCTTTCAAATCCTTCATTTTACTCCAGTCCTTAAAGTTGGAACAAACTGATCTAGTCCTTCTTTTATTACCCAGCTTCAGGAGCCTTTTAAAACTGGATAAACTCTCCATTCTGAATAAGGGAAAGTGTAAAACCATGGATTGGGCCATTCCTCGTGTTACCCCTGGACAGAGAAGGGAGAGACTGTTGCAGCTCACAACAGCTTCCCATATTAGTGAAGCTGCCCAGAGACAGTAATCCTGAAAACTTTAAAGTAGCCAAAAAATAGCAAAATAAACCATTAAGTCCCAAGAAACCAACTTTAGAGTCTTGTAGCTCCAAAAGAACCAATCTGGGAAGGGAGGCAACAGTCTACAGTACACAGAATGTCATTTTTTAGTATATAGGAAAACTGTATTTGAAATGTATTATTTTATTTATCCTGAATACCTCTTTCTTATAAGTGATATGAACAGATTCAGGTATGATTTAGGCATTGCAGATATGAATAAGTGACATAAAAGTACAAACAAGCTAGAAGACATTTCCACAATAATACAGCCCAATTCTTAAAACCATTTCACATACAGAAATGTCGTTTCCTGTATTTTCAAATTGTACTAAAATCATCAGTGACCAAACTAACCAAGATTGAAAATTTAATAAAAGACCACAAAACCAGCAGTATCATGTATAACTCACAAGAAAAGTACAGACTTCAGAATTCAGAGACCATCAAGATTTTCCAGAAGGAGCTATAAATATTGAAATTCATAAGACATTATGACAGTACCTTTATCTTGTTTCTCAATAAAATATAAAAAGCAATACAAAAAATTCGTTGGACATACTTTCACAAAGAGTTTCTCTTAAGGCATACTTTTACAAAGTTGTAATCATGGACTCCAATCACTAGTGAATTCTTTTATCACTTAACATCGTATCTGCTAGTCTTTAGTATTATACTTTAATGGCTGCCTAATACATTGAATAACCATTTTTAATAATTTCCCAATCTTTTTTATATTTACCATATAAAATAATGCTGAAGTTAGTATTCATGTGTATTCTACTTTTTCTGTATATTAAATTATTTCTTTATATTCTCTTCTAGTTCTATTTTTAAATCAGGATAGACTTTGTGTCAATTGGGACTTAATTGTGATTTTAAAGGAAAAGTGAAAAGTCGCTCGGTTGTGTCCGACTCTCTGCGACCCCACGGACTATACAGTCATGGAAATATCCAGGCCAGAATACTGGTGTGGGTAGCCTTTCCCTTTTCCAGGGGATCTTCCAAACCCAGTGATCGAATCCAGGTCTCCCACATCACAGGCGGATTCTTTACCAGCTGAGCCACCAGGGAAGCCCAAGAAAACTTAGTGGGTTAGCCTATTCCCTTCTCCAGCGCATCTTCTGACCCAGGAATCAAAGTAGGGTCTCCTGAATTGCAGGAGGATTCTTTACCAGCTGAGTTACCAGGGAAATGATTTTAAAGGAATGAAACCTTAAATTAAGTAGACTATAAAGAATTGGGGATTCTGGGGCTCCCAATCATTGAAATTCCAGAGGCAAAAGAAGATAGGAAGAACGAAAACAATCTGGACAGAACAGTAACACAAGACTTAGGAAACTGGGTGACTTTAAAATATAATAAACATTAAGGTTTCAAAACAATCTTTTATCTTCGAATAAAAGGATATTACTAAGTCCTCCTATCCCAGAAGATGGGGTGTTGAGAAAGCTGTAAAAACAAAATTTCCGGTGGAAATTTCTCCTAAGTACAGGAGTCAAAAAGGCTACTACTTGCGCGGGGCGGGGATTGGTGGGTCGACGACGACACATATATTAACTATTACTTTATTAAACGAATACATAACGGGGGTATAAACGAAACAAAATTGGCAAGAAAATAATCGTTGATGAAGCTGGGTGAGAAGGGAATTCATTAGTCTTTACCTTGGCTTTAAATTTTTATAATAAAAAGTTTAGAAAAATAATGAATACGCTAGCATAATAGAAAAACTATGACCAGCTCTTAATTTCAGTTTTACTACTACAGTGAAAGTGACTCTTTCCTATTACCTAATTATTAAACGGGCGCTCTTGGGTCCCGATCCTTGTAAAACTTTATGCACGTCGAGTTTCCAGTCCTCTCACCTGCAGCACCGCGGAAGGGGAACAATGAGAACTGAAAGAGGGGCGCATGGACAGGACCACAGGCTCCTCAAAAGACCACTCGTCAGACAAGAAGGGGTCGGCGAAAGGGGTCAAAGGTCGCGTTTTGCTTCCGCTAAAGAAAAGGGCAATTTCGCCCAGGGCCCCCAGGTACGTTCCCTGGAGGCCGCGCCGCCCAGGGGAGACTGCCCGGCTCGGACGCGGACTCCCTCGGGCACGAGGGACACAACCGAACCGAAGTCTCTCTGGGCCAGAAGAGATAGGGTGAGGGGAGTGGCCGAGAGCGCCAGCCCGGCCCTGTCCGCGTCGGGCGCCAAAGCCCAGGCCGCGGCAGCTTCACCCCGGGGTAGAGATGGCTCGAAACTGGGAGGACAAGAAAGTTTGGCGGTGTCATATATCCACGACTAGCGGTCTCCAAGCTGCTCGCGGCCCTGCCACGCCCCCGAGCCCGGCCTTCTGCGGCCTTCCGCGCCGCAGCCCCTCCGGCCCGACCTCCGGCCTGACCCAGGATGATTCTGTTTCTCCTCACCTGCCACGTCAGAGTCGTCCAAATCCCTGGCTAGGGACTTAGAAGCCCGGAGCGCAGCGTGGGGAAGAAAACAAAGACGATCGACCCTGAAAAAGCCCACTCACCTGGCCAAATCCAGACGTAAAAACGGCAGAGACGCACTTAGGAACCAAGACTCAGCATCCAAAATGGCGGCTCCCTCTGCCTCAGCACAGCGAGCACGGGCGGAGGACTCCGCGGGCCCGAGTTAGCCACGCCCTCTTTCCAGGGATTGGCTGCACGCCCGCCGCTCCTGGGACTCATGCCCTGAGGGCCTCCGGGCTCCCCTGCCCAGATTCCTTCGGAGCCGGCGCAGCCGGGGACTACTTCCCGCAGCGGAGGCACGGAAGGAGAGAGCAGACTCGTCACGCCTACAGAATCACCTGCTGGGGCGTGCCCGGGTTTCGCAGGTTACTCCCTGGGCGCGGGGAGGCTGGCCGCTGAGGCTTGTTTTCCGAGTCCGCGCCCAGTGCCTTGTTCGGGATTGTTCCAGTCCGTGGAAAAACCGGGTTCAGCACGGCCTTCCAAACATCCGGAGTTAGTCTTCTGCTTTCGTCCCTTGCTCGACTTCATTCGCCACAGGGACTTTCCTCCTGCGTCTCGGTTCATTTCGTCAAATTACCTGCTAAGCAGGTTTCCACTCTTCTCTGGCAGCTGACGACTCTCTTTCCGGCTCTTCGCCCTCCTTCCTTAGACGTCCAGCCTCTCTCCTGCCCCGCTTTTAAACCAAGTCTGATTGCTCTTTCAAACAGAATACCGATAGTTTTTTAAGTAAGATGTTTCCTCTCAGCAGCACATTCTCTGGGAATTTACCTTATCTCTATTCAGAGAAAGCTTTTTCTTTTAGTTATCTTTGTGCTTAAGTTGAAAACCATTCTCTCTGATTAACGTTAGAAGGGGTTTCCTAAGCACTTGGCTTCTAAAAGGAGGTAATCCTGCCCCCTGCTGTACTGGGTGCATCTACCAAGACCAAAATTGTGGTTTGCTAAATTGTGATGAGGCAATGGCACCCCACTCCAGTACTCTTGCCTGGAAAATCCCGTGGATGGAGGAGCCTGGTAGGCTGCAGTCCATGGGGTCGCTAAGAGTCGGACACAACTGAGCGACTTCACTTTCACTTTTCACTTTCATGCACTGGAGAAGGAAATGGCAACCCACTCCAGTGTTCTTGCCTGGAGAATCCTAGGGACGGGGGAGCCTGGTGGGCTGCCGTCTATGGGGTCGCACAGGGTCGGACACGACTGAAGCGACTTAGCAGCAGCAGCAATCTGACAAAGATGGAACTAAGAGTAACCATATGAGGTTTATATGAATTTATAAGTAATGTGTCTCTATAACTACTTCCAGTATTTCTAAATTAGAAAAAGCTTTCAGAACCTCAGTATACAGTGCGTGGTTCCTTTAAAATGTATGGATTTTTGTTGTTGGGAAATGCATGCATATAAGAATTGAGTCCATTCTGCAATAAAGCAATAGCGTCTAGAAAAAAAGTGAGCGAATTGCTTGGATCTAAAAAGGCTTAGAAACACAGCAACCACATGTTATATGGACCTTGTTTAGATAGCCTGAAACCAATTTATAGTCTTTTATGGGCTTCCCTGGTGGCTCAGACGGTAAAAGAATCTGCCTGCAATGCAGGAGACATGAGTTAGATCCCTGGGTTGGGAGTTGGAAAACCCACTCCAGAAAAGCCTGGCAGGCTACAATCTATGGACTCGAACAGAGTCAAGACTGCAGGATTCCAGTTATTTGAGGAATTTAAAGACGTCGGCTCAAGACAGAAGGTAGAATGGGGTGGGAAGGGAGAGTGGGGAGTTACTGTTTAATGAGTACAGAATTTCAGTTTGGGATGATGAAACCGTTCTGGTGACGGATGGTGGTGATGGTTACACAACCGTGAGTGTACTTAATGCCACTGAACTGTACAACTAAAAATTTTTAAATGGTAGCTTTTATGTGTATTTTACCACAATAAAAAATGTTCATTGTAAAAATTTTCAAATGATGTCTGTGTCATGCTGCTGCTGCTAAGTCACATCAGTCGTATCCGACTCTGTGCGACCCCATAGATGGCAGCCCAGCAGGCTCCTCTGTCCATGGGATTTTCCAGGCAAGAGTACTGGAGTGGGTTGCCATTGCCTTCTCCACTGTGTCATGGGAGAGAATTAAATAATACACTAGTGAATTAAATGGAAAATGTGGCATCTTCAAGAAAACTGGCTTTACAGAAAGAGGGCTAAGAGATACAATAACCAAATGAAATGCATAAAATTCAATTGGATCCAGATTAGGAAAAAAAATACATATTTGGGAGAACAACTTGGGAAATTTGAATATGTATTAGATAATAGATATTATGGAATTATTGTTAACTTTCCTTGGTATAATCACGTCACTGAGTGGAGAATGCCCTTATTCTTAGAAGATGCATGCTGAACTGTGTAGAACCAAAGGATCATGGTGTCTACAACTTAACTTTCATATAGTTCAGAAAACAGGAAGTGTGTGTGCACAACTAGGCTATTATATGTCTTAATGGGAATTATTAGGTTTTCCCCCAGAAACTACCAGACTAAGCTAAGATCTCAGCAATAAGTATATATATAGGTAATATGCACACACACAGATATATATATTTGGATGTGCCACATGGCATGTGGGGACCTTAGTTCCCCAACCAGGGATCGAAAATGCACCCATAGTCTTAACCACTGGACCACCAGGGAAGCCCAAGTATATTCTGATTCTGTTCTGCATTTAGTTTAAAAACAGAATAAAATGGACTGATTTCAATACTCTGTTTTTTAAGAACAGAAATATGTTTATTGTTTTTCTAGTTTGAGAATATATATGTAAAGTAAACTGAAAGGCCTGTGCACACTCTACATGCCATTGTTAGTTTTGGAATATATTCAAAATTTTATTTATTTAAAATTTAACACAAATAGGATAACAATATACACTCTATTCAGTACACTTGGGCTTCCCTTGTGGCTCAGCTGGTAAAGAATCAGCCTGCATTGTGGGAGACCTAGGTTCGATCCCTGGCTTGGGAAGATCCCCTGGAGAAAGGAAAGGCTACCCACTCCAGTATTCTGGCCTGGGGAAGTCCATGGACTGTATATAGTCCATGGGGTCGCAAAGAGTCAGACACTACTGAGCAACTTTCACTTCACTTCTTCAGTAAACTTGCTTTTATCTTTAAGTTGGAAAGATCTTTATTCCTTACTGGATTGATATGCAAGGTTGTAAAGTACTTGAAATCACCTTTTTTTAATTTTACTTTTTATTTTATATTGGAGTATAGTTGATAAGAGGGCTTCTTAGGTGCCACAGTGGTCAAGGATGCATGCCACTGCAGGAGACCCGGGTTCAAATCCTGGGTCAGGAAGATCCCCTGGAGTAGGAAATGGCAACCTGCTTCAGGATTCTTGTCTGGACAATCCCACGGACAGAGGAGCCTGGCAGGCTACAGTCCATGGGTCGCAAAGAGCTGGACATGACTGAGCAACTAAGCACACACACAGAGTTGATTAACCATGTTGTATTAGCTTCAGGTGTACAGCAAAGTGACTGAGCCATACATATACCTATATCTATTCTTTTTAAAATTCTTTCCCATTTAGGTTATTACACAATTATTAGGTAAACCTGCTTTTTATACTTAATATATTCTGCATATCTTTTTATATCAATGCATATCAATCCATATTATCTTTAACAACGGAAGCAGGTATATCATTATTTCGCCAATCTTTTACTGATATTTAGGTAGATTCCAACATTCCAATAGGTGCCATTGTGGATATCCTTCTAAAAATATCTATGCATACTTTCAGATTATTTCTTAAGGACACAGTCCCATAAGTGGCATTGCAAGGTTAAAGAGTATGCATGTTTGAAATTTGGATACCCATGTTATTTATGGGTTGAATTATGTCTCCCCACCAATATATGTGTTGAAGTTCTAAGCCCCAGTATCTCAGAATGTGACTTGACTTGGAGATAGGGTCTTCACAGAGGTAGTCAAGTTAAAATGAGTTCATTAGGGTGGGCCCTAATCCAATATGACTTGTGACCTCTAAAGAAGGGTAAAATGTGGAAACAGACACAGGTATGAGAAGAAAACCACATGAAGATGAAGGCAGAGACTGGCGGAAGAGTCTATGCATGGAGCAACACCCAGGATGACCAGCAAACCACCAGAAGCTAGGAGAGAGGCCTTGAACAGTTTCTTCCTCACAGCCCTCAAAAGGATCTAATCCTACTAAGTCTGATCTAGACTGTCCAGCCTCCAGAACTATGAGACAATAAATGGCTGTTGTTTAAAGCACCCAGTTTGTGGTACTTTGTTATAGCAGCACATGCAATCTAGCACAACCCAGCACCAGACTGCTCTCCAAAAAGGTTCCATGACTGTATCTACGTTGGGTCCAGCTTCTACTCTCGAGCTGTAGGCATTATCAACCTTTCTCATCCTTTGGAAGCTAAGAAGTTACGTTAATTGGCACATCTTTGAAAATAAGATTGACTGTCTTGTAAACAGCACTCATGAGAGTCTTTTTACCATTTTCCTAAGTTATTTTAAAAATAATTTTTTAAGTAATGCATAAACATGGCAAACCACACACACACAGCTGAAAAAGATGGACAGCAAAAATTAAGTCTCTCTGACCTTTAGTCCTTCAGTCTCTTGACTTTGGAAGTAACCATTGTTACCAGATTCTTGTGCCTTTGAGCAAGTTACTTAATCTCTCTATGCTTCAGGTTCTTCATATGTAAAATGGGAATAATATCACCTACATTAATAAAGTTATAAGAATTAAATGTGTCAATTATAAACAGCTCTTAGAACAGTGTCTGACAATGTTAATGCTATTGAAGTCCTTCCAGTGATACTATCTGTAAGGCCATATACATAAATATGACTTATTTTTAAACATGTAGTAGCATACTACACCAGAGAAGGCAATGGCAACCCACTCCAGTACTCTTGCCTGGAAAATCCCATGGACAGAGGAGCCTGGTAGGCTGCAGTCCTACCAGGGGTCGCTAAGAGTCAGGCACGACTGAGCGTCTTGACTTTCACTTTTCACTTTCATGCATTGGAGAAGGAAATGGCAACCCACTCCAGTGTTCTTGCCTGGAGAATCCCAGGGACAGAGGAGCCTACTGGGCTGCCACCTATGGAGTCGCACAGAGTCAGACACGACTAAAGTGACTTAGCAGCAGCAGCAGCACACTATACATTCTACAGTTGTCCCTTGGTATGAGCAGATTGGTTCCAGGAACCTCAATGATACCAAAATCTCAAGTCCCTTGCGTAAAGTGCTGTAGTATTAATATTCTCACATACCACCTATGATCCCCCTTGCACACATGCTCAGTCACACCTGACTCTGTGCAAGTCCACAGATGGTAACCTGCCAGGCTCTTCTGTCCATGGGATTCTTGAGATAGGAATACCTGAGAGGGTTGCCATTTCCTGCTCCAGGGGATCTTCTCAACCCAGGGATCAAACCCGTGTCTCTCTCACACTGCAGGTGGATTCTTTACCACTGAGTCACCAGGGAAGCCTCACACAATCCTCCAATCTACTCCAAATCATCTCTAGATTTACTTATAATACCCAATACAATGTAAAGTCTATGTAAATAGTTGCCAGTGAGCTGAAAACTCAATTTTGCTTTTTGGTACTTCCTCCAATTTTTCTTCACAGTTGTTTCAAGCCAAGGTTGACTGGCTGCATGGATGAAGAACTCTTAGGTATGGAGAGCTGACCTTGTACTGTAACTTGTTTAGTACTATAGCTTGCTTTAAGATACATATCTCAGAGATTATACTATAGCAGCAATTATCAATAACTCTCATTCTTTTAAAGAGCTGCATAATATTCCATTTTATGTGAACCATATATTTTAAGCACTGCTCTATTTATGGGTGTTTACATTATTTCTAATATTTTGCCTGTATAAACAATGCTGCAATGCTTAAATATTTGCCTGTGTGGATTGTACAAATTGGGTAAATTCCCAGAAGCAGAAGAACTGGGTCAAAGTGTAGGTATATTTTTAATGCTGATAGATATTGCCAAATCACCCTACAAAGAGGAAGTGTCAATTTACACCATCACCACCAATGTGTTGAGAGTTTCTATTTCCCCATGCCATCAGTAATAGTGTATTTACATAACTTTTGGAATCCTTGACATTTTTGCACCCTTGAACAAACCGTAACAGTAAAGATGAGTGAAAAGTGTCATCAAGCCACTGTCTTGCTAAAAAATGATGCTTCACTTAGAAAAATTGCTTCTAACTCAGCAATTTCTTGGATTCAGCAATCGTCACCTGTGTCCTGTCCTGTCTAATTATTTAGGTCCTATAATATATCAATGTGAATTGTACCACAACCTGCCAATTATTCAAAACAGTATCTCTACCCCTGGCTGACTAGACCAGTTTTAATCAAAGCAAAACATAATCCAAAAAAAAACAAAATGACTCACACTGTTTCAGTTGAAAATCCTGCTTTGCTGTTAGGATAAAAATTAACACATAACATTTCTTTGGTTAACTAACCAGTAATTCTATTTTATGTATACATTATAACTAGTGGCTGTAAATAAAACTTGATATAGTACTTGAAGAGTCTTACAAGCTTGTAAGACAAAATGCTAGGCCTGTTTCTGTACAGACCTTCCAGCTAAGAATGGTTTTTACAGTGTTAAGAGACTGTGAATAAAAAAACCAGGACTTCCCTCTCTGTCCAGTGGTTGAGAATTTGCTTGCCAGTGCAGGGGACATGGGTTCAATGCCGCTAGGCAACTAAGCCCATGCTTCACAGCTATGGTGGAGGAGGCAAATGGCAACCCACTCCAGTACTCTTGCCTGGAAAATCTCATGGACGGAGGAGCCTGGTAGGCTGCAGTCCATGGGGTCGAGAAGAGTTGGACACGACTGAGCGACTTCACTTTCACTTTTCACTTTCATGCATTGGAGAAGGAAATGGCAACCCACTCCAGTGTTCTTGTCTGGAGAATCCCAGGGACGGGGGAGCCTGGTGGGCTGCCATCTATAGGGTCGCACAGAGTCAGACACGACTGAAGAGACTTAGCAGCAGCAGCCACAACTATTGAACCTGTCTTCTAGAGCCCAGGAGCTACAACTACTGAAGCCTGCGCCCTAGAGCCCGTGCGCTGCAATAGAAGCCACAATGAGAAGCCTGTGCACTGAAATGAAGAGCAGCCCCCGAGCCCTGCAACTGGAGAAAGCCTGCACAAAGCAACAGAGTCCAAGCACAGCCATAAATAAATAAATAAATCTTAAAAAAAAAAGGTGGAATAATATGTGGCAGAACCCTTATATTGCCCACAAAGCCTATTTGTAAACTTTATAGAAAAAGTTTGCTGAGTGCTGGGGCTTCCCTGGTGACTCAGCTGGTAAAGAATCCACCTGTAATGCAGGAGACCTGGGTTTGATCCCTGGGTTGGGAAGATCCCCTGGAGAAGGGAACTGATACCTACTCCAGTATTCTGGCCTGGAGAATTTCATGGACTGTATAGTCCGTGGGGTCACGAAGAGTCAGACATGACTGAGCGACTTTCACACACAACAGAAGAAGGGCTTCCCGGGGCACTAGTGGTAAAGAACCTGACACAGGAGACAGGGTTCCATCCCTGGGTCACAAACATCCCCTGGAGGAGGGCATAGCAACCCACTCCAGTATTCTTACCTGGAGAATCCCATGGACAGAGGGACCTAGTGGGCTACAGTCCATGGGGTCACAAAGAGTTGGGCACGACTGAAGCAACATAGTAATTTGCCTTTTTTTTTTAAGGACTAACATTTATAAAGGGGCAAGTCTCAGAAAGTTTTTAGGCTAAAAATTGTAAAGTGAAATAGAAACCACTCTGGATATCTTCCTAATAAGGTCTAGAAAAAAAACAAGTGCATGTTTTAGAGCACTTAGGAAATGACTCCTCAGAGAACTTATGAACATCAATAACTTGGGCTATATACAGATATTAAATATCTCCATGGCACTTTGCAGTTTATAGGGTACTTACAAGCATATTAACTCAACCTGAGGCTCACAACATTCCTGTGAGGAACTGTAGGTCAGAAATGTCTATTAACTTTTATAAGAGGAAAGTGAAGTTTAGAGCTGTAAAGTGACCAATCCAAGATCAACAGCAGTAAGTGCCAGGATCAGATCTTGATCCCAGATCTTGAGACTCGACATGATATAATTTTCATAGGTCCACATTTCCATAATAATTTGCATCCTCCTTTTACCTTCAATTTGTGTATGAGTTTATCAAAAAAGAAAAAGAAAAATGCAATAAATCACAATGATAAACTTTCATTTGAGTTCACATATCAGATCAAAAGGAAATTCTCAAATCAGATTCTTTTCATGACATTTATCCTGATTGCAATCATCCTATAAAACTTAATTTTTCCTTAAATGAATTCAAAGACATGAAAACTTATAACTCTATATACTAAATATAAACTCCATCTCCTTAAAATATGATGATCTTATCAAGACTGTATGAATCTGCATATGGATAGACATATAGGACAATAAAATAGAACTGAAAATCTAGAAATAAATCAATATATTTATTTTCACTTGATTCTGAACAGGGATAACAAGAGAGTTCAATGGGGAAAGAATAGACTTTTCAACAAACAGTGCTGAGAAAACTAGATATACGCATAGAAAAGAATAAAGTTGAACATTCCTGCCTAATACCTATACAAAAATTAACTCAAAATTAATCAAGGAGTAAAATATAAGAGCTGAAACTATAAAATTCTTAGAACAAAATATACATGGAAATCTTTATGATTAAGGACTAGGAGATAGTTTCTTAGATATGACACCTAAGTCAAAGGCAAACAAAAATAGAAGAACTTTGGTGCTTCAAAGGACATTATCAAGAAATTGAAAAGACAACCTACAGAATGGAAAAAAATTTTTGCAAATCACATATGCTATAATAGTTTAGTATACAGAATATTTTTTAAAAAACACTTCTAAAACAATAATAAAAAGGCAAATAACTGAACTCAAAAATGCACAATGCATTTGTGAAGACATTCTCCAAATTGTTAATGATAAGCCCAAGAAGATGTTCAACATTCTTAGTCATCAGGGAAATGCAAATCAAAACCACAGTGAGATATCACTTCACTGTATTACAATGTCTATAATGAACAAGACAAACATTAACAGGTGTAGCACAGGACATGAAGAAATTGGAACTCTCATTCATCACTGGTAGGAATGTAAAATGATGCAGGCTTTTTGGGCAAAAGTTTGACAGTTCCTCAAAATGTTAAACACAGAGTTACCATATGAACCAACAATTTCACTCCTAGGTGTACACTTGAGAGAGCTGAAAACATGACCACATAAAAATTGTACACAAATGTTCACAACAACATTATTCAGAAGAGCCAAAAAAGTGGAAACAACACAAATATCTATCAACTGATGAATGGAAGTAAATGTGGTATATCCCTACAATGGAATATTATTTGACCAAAAAGACAAAAAGAAATGAAGTACTGACACACACATAGCAACACGCATGAATCTTGAAAACTTGGTGCTAAGTGAGAGGAGCCAACCACAAAGACCCATTATTGTATGATTCCATTTATGTGAAATGTTCAGAATAGGTGAATCCATAGAGACCCAAAGATTGAAAGAGGCTGGAAGGAGGAAGAAGAGGGATTGACAGCTGTCTGGGGTTTCTGTTCAAGGTGATGAAAATGTTTTGGAATTAAATACTTGTGATGTTTCACAACCTTGTGAACATACTAAAATCCACTGAGCTTTACTTTAAAAGGGTGAATTTCATGGTATGTGAATTATAAAGTATAAACCATAATAATTTTTAAATGAAATTCTTTAAGTTGTCCTATCAATATTGTTGTAATGTAAAGCCCTAACAAGGTTTTTGCAGGAGCCAATAAATATAAACAAGAGGATATTTCAAGGGAAAGTTAATATAGTTAAAGTGGCAAAATAATAGCATTAGTTCGTAAGTAGACTGGGAAAGTAAAAGTAAAAGTGAAGCTGAAAAAAAACCCAAGATTAATGAAAAAGTCTTCTAGATCCAGAACATGTTTAGGTGACAGCAGAGAAAAAATAAATGAATTTCTTATTTAATAATTTTTCCCTTATTTGACTATAACCCTGAATCATAACACCTCAGAGGCATTTCTAGGGTGTATGTGTGTGTGTGTGTATTAGTTGCTCAGTTGTGTCAGACTCTTTGTGATCCCATGGAACTATAGCCCACCAGGCTTCTCTGTCCATGGGATTCCCAGCCAAGAATACTGGAGTGGGTTGCCATTTTCTTCTCCAGGGGATCTTCCCAAGCTAGGGATTGAATCCATGTCCCCTGCAATACAGGCACATTCTTTACTGTCTGAGCCACCAGGTAAGCCCATTTCTAGGGTACATGAAGGTTTTAAAAATAGCATTATTATGACTCTATTTTACTTGCAGTTCAAGTAGATGAAACCAACCACCCAGTATTACACATTATTATATGATGAAGCCAAGAAATATCCCTGGAGGCTCTTTCCTAATGCTTTGAAAGTTGAAAGTGAAGTCGCTCAGTTGTGTCCGACTCTTTGCGACCCCATGGACTGTAGCCCACCAGGCTCCTCCGTCCATGGGATTCTCCAGGCAAGAGTACTGGAGTAGGTTGCCATTTCCTTCTCCTAATGCTTTACCTGCTAGCTATTTTCATATTGAAAATGTCAACTATGTCAATTTTAAAGTGACATAATACAGCCGTATTTGTATCCCTCAGTCTAAACTCATGAAGAATTACTGTTAAGTACAAAAGCCAGTGTTTATTCCAGCTTACATTCTTACACTGTCTACAAGCCTTCTGGTTGGATGAGACTATTCCATTTTCTGGTTACCTACCCAGAAATTAAAATTTTAAAGGAAATTTTAATTTTTTATTTTAAAATGAAATTTAACTGAAGTTCAAGAATAATAATTTCTACCTCAAATCCCAGCCACAATGAATGAATAAACCATTTACCAAAGAATTATGAAGGAACAAGATCCTCTCACATTAAACACAAGATGGAGAGAATGATATCATCTCTTGAGAGATTTCTGGAAAAGCCATTTTGCAAGAATGCTTTATGCAAATACCAGGACTTGTTGCTTTATAAGCAAAGGTCAGCATTCTCTTTAGCCTCCTCTTTGTGGGGTCAATGATCATACGGGATACATGCATAACGCTTTCATACATTCATTTTACTTAATCAGCACACCAACCCTACGACAGTAGAGACTAGGAATTATTACACTATTATCCATTTCACATTTTAGGAAGCAGGGGTTCAAAATAGAGAAGTGACTTGCCCAAAGTAACCGGGCTTGTAAGCCACACACTCAAAGCTGGATCTTCTAATATCAGATTTCACCTTCTTTCCACCGCATGCCCTACTTCTCCATGTGAGCCTTATCAAAGGCAGACTTACACATTCTACAATGAGAGGGATGACAGAATGAGAGGTAAGGAAGGGAAGTGGTGAGGAAACAGAAGGGAACGATGAGAGGGGCAAGAAGTGTTTTATTAGGAAATGAGTCTAACCATTCTCAATTGCCCCAAATGTCCCTTAAGTGGCAACAATGCTACAAGTTACCCTTCTCTGAATTAATTTTATGCCGCCGGTGTACAGCTACTGTTATTAGTCGAGAATCATGTTCGAGACTTACATGTCTAAAAGGAATTAAAGATCTGTCTCCTCCGAGTTTCTGACAGCTGAACCTAGCCCCTCCCACAGTGGTCCGTGGCCCCTAGGTCTCGGTCACATTTAATGCCTTAGGGGCCCGAAGAAACCATGAGATGTGGGGAAATTAAGGGACGAGTGTTTGGGTTTGGGGAAACGGGGAGGCTAAGGTTGGGCTAAGGAGAGGGGGAACCTGTGGTGGAACTGTGGTTGGGGGATGTGGGTTTTGTGGCTGAACTCGAAGGTGGGGTAGGAAACCAGGATCAGAGCTGACAGTCAGGGTGAAGTTAAAAGGTTCAGGAGACGATAAGGGGAGCTGAGGAGCTGACAGGACCAGAGAAAAACCTTGGAGAGTGCGAGGCTGGGTGGTCTGCGCGGCGCGAGGATGCAGAAG
>NW_011494869.1:2793292-2793651 GCF_000754665.1 Bison bison bison | reverse complement strand
CTCAGTCTGTCTGTCTGCTGTTGGCTTTGTCCGTCTGCAGCGCCGCCCCTCGGCTCCCCACCACCGGCACGACCCGGAGCTGCCCTCTGCTCGCCGGGGCCCAGTCGCGGAGAGCCCCGGCCCGGCGGGCCCGAGCTGCGGCTCGGGGCCCATTGTCCGGCGGTCTGTCTGTCCGGAGGCGGGGCCCAGGGACCCGGAGCGCCGCGGAGCGCCGAGGCGCCGGGTAAAAAGACCCCCGACTCTTTCCATCCGGGACCAGGCTGAGGATGCAGGGGCTCCTCGCCCCCTCCCTTGGTCGCCGGCTGTCGGTCCTTTTGTCAGTCTGCGTCTGGGGAAGGGGCCAGGGGCTCATTCTGGCC
>NW_011494869.1:2776997-2793149 GCF_000754665.1 Bison bison bison | reverse complement strand
GGCTCCCGCGACGCGGCCGGACCCGGCTGACTCCCCACCGCGGCCGTTCCTCTTTCCCGTCCCTCTGGCGATCTCGGGCGCGGGAGGGGTGTCCGCGCCGCCGCCCTCTCCGCGTGGGCCTAGGTCGGTCTCAGCCGGGCACCGCCGGGACGGCCCCGGCGACTGACAGGCTGGGCTGGACCTGGGGGAGGGAGAGGATGGGCGTGAGGGTGCCGACCCGGGTATCAGTCCGGAGCCGCCGTCTCCAGAAAGGCTTCTAAATTTAGATTTCTGAGAAGACTGTATTGTCTGAGCGTTTGTCTGAGCCGCCTCGGAAGCCCTCTGGCTCTTGGCTGATAATTCCCGGGAATCTACCTGTGCTCCTGCTTCAGGAAGCCAGAGGGACCGTCTCGGCTGAGTATACACAAGCTCCGGACCAAACAGAAGCGGGAACAGGGTGAACCGGGAGGCGGCTACGTGACTAGCTTTCTTGTCCTCTCCTTTTTGGCAGGTACAAACCACTGGGATTCAGGCGAGTTTACTTTGCTCCGTGGGAACTGCACCAGATCTGGAGGTGGGAGTGAACCCTCTTTTCTTAAAGCTTGGATTTCACCCATTTTTTTCCTTGCCGAAGTCTGTGGCGTGTCCTGGAACCTGCAGCCTAACACCTGTGAGAGATCAGGGACAGTGTTAAGAGGAGTTGTTGGCCTCCCTCCCAAGGATTCTTAACCTTGTACTAAAGATGGACAAAGTTGCCTCCCTTTTAAAATAGGATCTCATGTAAACCTGTATCTCACCGGTTACCTTTCTTCTCATCCTCTTTTTCTTCCAGATGGTGATGTTCAGGCTATCCATTTACATTTTTGTGTGGGTTTCGGATTACGACTTGGGAACTGAGTCAGTGTTGAAAGTAAAACTGAGTTAGTGAACTTTAGGGCACTGTGTCTATGGAATTCTTTAGCTTTTACTGCTGTAAAACAATTGGCTAATCTCTGAGATCTTGTTGTGCAGTCAAGAATGTACCTCCAGTGCTAGATTTTTTAATTGTTAATTAATTAAATGACATTTATTTTCAAGAGTCCAAAACCCCACAGGCTTTCTTTTTTTTTGAGGGAGGTAAGAATATTTGCTTCTGTTTTCCCTTCAATCCCTCAGGTGTGAAGTCAGTCCCATTGGGTACCATCTGGTTGGTTCCTCATTTGACCACTAGGAGGACTGTGAGATGCAGTGGACACTGGAGATTTAAATATGCAAATACTGATCTCTGTTTCAGACTTGTAGCTTTAGTATTGTTTAGTATTTAGTATTGTTGCCTCACCAAGATGATCTGAATAGAGCCTGTCTCAAATTATTTGGCCTTCTTTTGAAGGATCTTTATTGCCTTTATCTCATAGTTTCAATTTCAGATCTTGATGGGAAGAAAATATAAATATTAGTTAAGATTTCGTTTCTTCCTTATACAATAGAGAGCTATTCCTCTGCAAATTTGGGGGGAAAAATGATAGGCAACCTGCATTTCATTCAACTTTCTGTTTTGTGATTCCACAGACTTATAGAAAAAGACCCAAAGTGTAATATTCATTCACCGCTTCAGTTTATGACATAACTATTTGATTAAAAAGAAATCATCTAAACAAACAAAACTTAGAGAACACATTTCATTAACATCAGCACTCAGCATTCTACCTTAAAATTGATTTTTACTGTATACATTTGGAGTTTTTTTTTTTTTTTTTTTAATTAAAGGTCTGAAAAAGAACTGTGTTTGATATGCAGATATGATAGAAGACTGCCTGAAAGCTGCTTCCTTTGCCACTTCCTGTGGAGGCCTGTCTTTGCCATTTGCGGTTTCTTTCTTCTTTTGGTAAGGGGAGGCAGGATCTGATTACAGGTCTGAGGTCCTTTCTAGCTACATAGAGGAGTTAGTTGGCATAACAGGAGGCAAGTCTTCACTAACTTGAGTGCAGAGTATAGATGGTAGTAAGTAACCTCTTATAATGCCTCTTAAGGCAGTAAACTACAATTTTATATTTGCTTATTCAGTGTGAGTACAATTTGAGAAGGCAGGAACTGAAAGAAAAGTTCGAGGGTGATCAGGTCCACATTCTTATCTTTGGTAGGAAAGAGAATATCTCTCTTTTCAATCTGTGTCTGTTTATTCACTCTGTCTTTCAAAGAAAATTCACAGCTTCCTCTACTAATCCATTTCAGACTCTCTAACAACACTTAATGCTGGGAAAGCCTTTCTTATAACTAACCAGGAACTGTAGGCGTAAGTATCTGTTTCCTCCTATTTCAGGGAAGCAGGTGCATGTCTCTGCAACACTCCTCATTTGGGGACTTTTTCTCTTTGTTCTTCCCACTCTTTGCTACACAAAGGCTGGATTGAGAAGAGGCACTACAGTTATTAACTTTGACCGCCACCTGGAAGCATGTGAGCAGGGCCAGGTTGATACTTCACACTGGGGTATTGAATTAGTACTCAACAATGTGGACGGCGCCCAGCTCTTCTGGTGAAAGCCCATCTTCAGCATTGGAAGTCTGATTTGCTTTAGTGCCCTGTCATCCACAGTGCCTGGCACTGTGCCTACATCACTAGTAGAGGCTCTACTTCCCATGTTTTCATTGACAGGTGCCCAAGAGTTTTGAGATATTTCCTGTTTCACAGGAATGTGGTGCCTTTGTCCCCTCCAGGAGAGAGAACCTCTTGAAAAAAACATCTGGAGGCTCCCACTGGTGCAGATTGCAGGGCTTGACTTCCAGAGGGCATGTGACATGTGAGCTGCCACCCTTTTGAGCTTCCTTTGCTTCCTTTTACAATTTGTGGGGTGAGCCCACAGTGTGTCTAACGCTGGTTGCCTGAGTTTTTCACTTTCCTTTCTACCCTGTGACCTTGAACATGATTACTTAACAGTATTCTGGATTCCACAAGTGGATTTAGAGTGAAATTCTCTAAATCCTTTAGAGTCCCATCTCAAACTTCTTGGGACCTTAATGTTATGCCAGAGATTTATTCATTTCTCTCTTTAAGTAGTACAGTAATTTATAAATGGTGAGTTTTATATGCTCAAAAACTATTTTAAAAAGTCTTTTATCTTTTAATTGTGTATAATTTCCAGGCTGAATGACACATGCTAACATTATCCTTTTTATTGTAGGTCGGCACCTTGCAAGGAGGTGGTAACATCCAGTCGTGAAACTGGGAAAAGCCAGAGCTCTTGGATCAGGAAAACATGTCCCGTCGGAAACAGACAAATCCAAATAAAGTTCACTGTGAGTATGGGACTTTTCTCTTCTAAAACCTGGGAATGCTGAGGGTTGGAATGGAAGAGTAATCTGAATTTAGGTGATTGGCTCACACTAATTCTTGAAGCAAAAAAGAGTCAAAGGTGTCAAATGTGATGGATTTAAAGTGTGTCTGTGCTAGGCGAAGTCTTGGAAACCTGTCTTAGGAATAGGTGTTCTTGATTCATCCTTAGTATTCACATTAACAGACATTTATAGGGTTCCTACTCTGTGCAAAGCTTTGTGCTAGATGCCAAGGCTATAAAACAATAAAATGATATGTGAGACTAAAATGTAGCCACAGATATATAGAGAGGTAGATGAGCATATAGCAAGATAATCTATGCTAAGTGTCAAATAAGGATGCTGTACACTGTGTGTACTACAGAAGGTAAGAGGAGGGAGAGAACTCCATGGACTGAAGTAGCGAGGGAATGCTTGATGGAAGAGGCCCCACAACATGACTTTGAACTGGGCTTTAGAAAGTAGAAGGTGGGTTTTTTTAAAACAGAGGAAAGGAGAGTTTTGTAAAATCAGGTAGGGGAAACTGCATGAGCAAAGATACAAAGAGGGAATGCACATGATATGTTCAGGGAACAAGGAGACTTTGTATGAAGCAGAAGTTTCATTTGTTCAGAAACCACAGACCATGAGGTTGGAGATGTTTAACTCTACATTGCAGAGGCCTGAAGGCCAGGCCAAGTTCATACTTCATTGTGACCGTAAGGAGATACTGTAAGGTTTTTAAAAAGGGAGAGTGGAGTGACATTTAAACTACAAAGTAGTGCGCGGGATGGATCACATGAAGGAGAGACTGATAACAGAAAACAGCTGTGCTTTACTGCCTTGCATTATTTCTCATCAGGTTCATATCTTTGTTTTAGTTCAGTAATTGGATTATAAACTTCTGGAGGGCAGACACTATGTCCCATATATAATTACTGCTATCCCTTTCAACTTTTAGCACTGCTCAGATTTGTTGTTTACTTACCAAGTCATATCCAACTATTTTGTGACCCCATGGACTGTAGCCCGCCAGGATCCTCTGTCCATGGGATTTCCCAGACAAGAATACTGGTGTGGGTTGCCATTTCCTCCTCCAGGGTAACTTCCTGACTTAGGGATCGAACCCATCTCCTGCTTGGCAGGTGGATTTTGTTTTTACCACTGAGCCATCAGGGAAGCAGCACTCCTTAGAGTGGGTGTTCAAAAGGGCCTTATTAAATGAGCATTGACATATTTATGCAGATTTGAGACAATTAACCAATTTCCTTTGTTCTGAGCAGATAAACATCTTCATTCAAACGTAAAAAAGAGACAAATAGCCCCCTATTGTTATGGAGGACTGACTAAAGCACAGCAACATTTGAAGGGAATTCAGCGTTAGAACATTTGAAAGATTTTTTTTTTAAGGAAAGAAATCCTACATTTGAGAGGTTAGGTTAGTCAAGGAGTTAAAAGGACTAAAGTTTATTAAAAAGATACTGTATGCCAAACAGTGTGTACCTTATTTTATTTTATTGGGTAATTTCAAGAGTAGGAGAGAAAACCATAGGTACAGAGGAATTAAGAGGACTTCAGTATGTTATAGATTAAATGAGATTAGGGTGGTAAACATTCATATACAGTTAATTCTTCTATTCAAGTCCCAGAAGAGTTGTATAAAACAGAGCAAGTTTGGATGCTTCTCAGAGTGTATTTTATAGTAAGTGGATCTGGAAGGCTGCTTAATATAAAAGTGAGTGGTTCAGAAACAATTAAAAATTGTTTCTGAACAATTAGAAATTGTTCAGAAGCAATTTAGAAATTGCTGCCAAAACAGTGAAATTTAGTGGCCCTAAATGTGAGGATTGTCAAGAGAGACAGGATGAAGTATCTGTAGCATAGGTAATTGAACACAGAAGTTCAGGATTGTCTTCTCTGCTCTGGTTTGAAGATGAATATTGATAAAGATACAGATGTTTCTCCAAGAAGGCAGGGTAGGAAAAGGAACTCTTAGTAAAGTGATGAGTTCACAAATAAGGCAGTCACTGGAGTTGGGATTTACCTGTAAAAGCCACCTGTCCAAAGAGACTTGGAGGAATGTAGCTCACAGAGATGATATATGACTGTGATCAGTCCAGGGGAGCCAGTAAATGCTTGTGTGGCAGATTCCTACACCCACATAGCATAAATCCATAGCCGCATCTCTTCCCACCATAGTCACTCAAAGCCAGGGTGAGCTGCTACTGGAGTTGGAACACGCCATAGAGAAGAAGGGAATACCATATCCACGGCTGCAGAAATGCAGTTTTCTAGAGTTGAGCTAGTGAATATCGTAGTACAGTGGTGGAACGGGTAGGACTTTGCAAGCTCTGCACTGGTAACCATTAAGAGGGCTATGAACAGCAAGGTTCGGGTGCAACTGAAAAGCAGACCTTCAGGGAGGGGCTGTTTTCAGTGAGACCTTTGGGCAGGAAATTGTGAATGCATCTCACACGATGGACTAAGAAAGAAGAAAGACCCTGAGATTTGCTAGTCTCTCGGAACCTTCTGCTTATTTACTATTTTGGGACTAAAGCTGATCCTCCCTTTTTTGAAAGCTCATTTTCTCATTGCCCATGATAATAATGACAAGTGGAAGTTAGTAATTTCAGTCTTCTGACCACGTGAGCCTTCTATCCCGTTGCAGCAAAATAGAACCAATCAAATATATTGAATTTAATGCCTCTCCTCTATTTAAAGTAAATGGAATGGATTCAGGTTCTGGGAGGAAGGAAGGTCTGCAGAAGCTTTGCTTAAATGTCAAAGCCAATCGGCATTTGAGCAGAGTAATGGCTGAGCTCCATCAGATCTGCCTTCTGGGAAGAAGAGGATTGTGTGGCATGAAGCTCAAAGCCCGCCTAAAAGAATATATTAAGAATTGCACTGCTGTAGCCCAGCAGCATCTGTCAGATCTACTTTAGAAGCCAACGGGCAGGATGCTCTGGCATATACTTGGCTTTTCTTAGGACTGTCTCTGGATCTAAATTATCGTCATGATCTCTCCTTCTCCCAGAAACATCTAGGCACTCTTTATGTTTTGCCCAGTTGGTTAATAGACTTGATGCAGAGCTTTGGAATAGAAGTCCAGAATTATTGTTAGTTACAGAGGAACTGCTGATAGCTTGAGATCTCTGTTAGATCTCTTCCCTCCCTTCTTCCTCATCTCACCCCCTTCTGAGTACAAACTTCTGTAAACTGTTTCTAGAGTGGTTTCGAATACAGTCCTTTGCACACTTTCATTTGATGTGTTTATACCAAGCAAACCACTTAAATAAAGGAAAACTATTTCTTAAGAGACTTTTGTTTTCAAACTATATATGAGACTGAAAACTTCCAACTTCAATTAGTTTTTTAACTTTTACAGAGAAGTAGGAAAAAAGGCTTTAAAGTCCCTCATCTTCTAAAAAGTGCAATTTGTTTTGTCTTTATTCATTGTCAGCATCTTTGTAAGATAATGGTTCTGTTCCCAACATGTAGCACCTTAGTTACGGAGACTGTCAGCTAGAAAAAGAATCCTAAGCACCTCACTCCTAACACTAACTTATTTTATTTTGAATTCGACATCTGCTCTCCTAGAAAATGTCTCAACTGCTATACTTGATTTCATTCCACCAGACATTGCATTTATTTAACTGCACCAAAGACTCAAGAAAGAGAATTGTAAAATCTTTTTCTTTCTAGTAACTTTCATCTCAGGCTTCTCATCTGTTCTACAGACTTGCTTGTGTGACTTTATTCTTATCTGGTCTAAAAAACCTTAGCCAGATCAGACCAACAGTATCTAGATTTCATACCATAAAATGAGAGGTAGCACCTTGCTTTTTACTGTTGAGCTTAGATGACTTTTTCTCAACTATCAATAGACAAATAAATACCCATGTTAATTAAATAAGATGGTTACTTTACATTGATATCTAAAACCAGAGGATTTTTTTAACCTACTCCAATAGTCTCAAGACAGAAGGAAATAATAATTCTACACTGTAAAAGCAGGCAATTGTGTAACACTTCTTAATCACTAGTATCTGTATAGATCATATTATACCTGAGTTAATATGACATACTTTTAGCAAGTATCACTACCTTCTTATGAAAGAATCCTTTTTAATAGTTTTTATATAGTTTGCTTTATGCTGATATTTAAAATAGGAATATCCCTGAGGAGTAAAGTTTACCTTAGCCTTTTTCCCAAGTCAGGAGTGGAATAAAATATGGGACCATAGCTTTTCTTTCCAAACTGCCAAAGGAAAGAATAACAGAATTAATATAGCCCAACTATCCAAGGTGAGAATGCTCCCAAAAGTCCTGGATAGGACGGCTGTATTATTCAGACTCTTCTCTGTTCTGTGAAGGCCTAAATATTTAGATAACGTCAAGAGAAGTAAAATATTAGCCCAGGTTAATGGAGACTAGACTGAATTACTAGCTGATCTTAAAAAGTACATATCCTTTTAGATGTCCTTCGAATCCAGTGGTGATTCCCCATTAAGAAAGGAGGGGAAAGTATAGATTCTTGGTGTGTTAAAAACCTAGCTGGTTTCTAGATAGGCTTCTTTAGAGATATCTTTGATGCGGATGGTCTGCCCTTGATAATTATATGCTAGTACATAACTTATTCCTTAGTGTCATACCTGCCACGGCCACCATGTCCAAAAACATGCATTTACCCAGAGTTCATTAACTGTTCCAGTTGGCCATGGTCTTGTGGTTACAGAGGAACCAACAAGGAGAAATTCAATATTTTACTCCTACAGAGAGGAAAGAGGAGGCACTGTAACAAAGAATTCATTTTTTGCTCTCCCTTGCTATAATTTATACCCAGTGTGTCATCCTGAATATTATGAAAGTCGACGTGAAGCAGCTTATTTTTCCTTTACTTGAGGGCTGTGTATCTAGAAGTGCACGTAGACTTTCAGCATCTCTGTTCCCACTCATAGCGTCATTCAGAGTAGCATAATATCACTCTAAGCCAGGCATGGTAACTCATCACATGGCGTCAGAACTGGAAAATGATGGTTCCTTCCGGCATTACTGGCCTTGAGAATATTATTTTGATATTTGCATTGTGTATATCAGTTTCTCCTAGAAGGAAAGTAACACTGACGGTAGGATCAGAGCTATTCTTATCACACAAAGACAACCATTTGTTTTTGGTAAAATCACTCTAATGAACCACTTAAAGTTCTGTTTACAACTATGCTAGAAAGGAGTTGAAAAATATAGTTATTAAGGGTTGGATAGACTGGAGTTTGAATCTTTGTTTCCACCATAGATCTTAGTTTTTCTCCCAAGTAAAATATGGATAGTAATTCCCACAACAAAGACTCTTGCAGAGAATTAAGGTGAAGTAGCAACTATAAAGGAGGAGAAGGGGGCAAAAGAGGATGAGATAGTTGGATGGCATCACTGACTCAACAGGCATGAGTTTGAGCAAACTCTGGGAGATGATGAAGGACAGGGAAGCCTGGAGTGCTTCAGTTCATGGGATCGCAAAGAGTCAAACACGACCTAGCGACTGAACAACAAAGCAACTATAAAGCACCTAACACAGCCTGGAACTTGGAAGTGCCAAATAATCACTATTATTAGCATTCAGCACTTAACATATAGGACATGTTCACTGAATATTTGCTGAACAAATACCTGAGTGAATCACACAAAGCCCGTGTGTGTTCTCAATCGCTCAGTCATGTCCAACTCTTTGCGACCCCATGAACTGTAGCCCACCAGGCTCCTCTGTTCATGGAATTATCCAAGCAAGAATACTGGAGTGGGTTGCCATTTCCTCCTCTAGGGGATCTACCTGGCCCAGGGATTAAACCTGAGTCTCCTGTGGCTTCCTGCATTGGCAGGCGGGTTCGTTACCACTGAGCCACCTGGGAAGTCATACTTCACATCAGTTTTTTCACTGCCCGAAGACTAGTTGTTCAAGTCATTTGACCAGGTTATTTCTCCTAAATCATTGTATCAGCCTCAGAATCTGAGCCTGTTTAATTTCCCTTTTCTCTTCATTAAGAAAGCACCGGGCCTATTGTCAGACATTTCACTAGGGCTTTTATTATTCTTCCTTGGTGGCTGTAGATTCCACTCTGACTGAGATAATGGAAACCTTGAGAAACCCAATTCTTTTTTTTCCTTATGCCTGGCCTCTTGGAAATAAAAGAGCACTTAAATGTTAACTCTTCAATAACCACACAGACACCAGGCGGAGTTCCTTGGGATAAATGCACAATCAAGGATGGTTCCAGGGCTTTTGGATACTCCATACAAAGAGGAAAAAACCATACTAAACCAAGGAGACTAGATGAAATATTATCCTGTTGTGAACTGGTTGGCATGTTTCGGAAGTTTGTTCCTCAGCAGAAGTGGGTTCACATATTATCCATTTTCCTTTTAATCAATCATTCTACCAGTTTTTTATTTGCTTGTGACTAATTTTTATAGATGTGAGAGAGTTAAGAGAAAACTTCCATAGTATGTCTTGTAAGGAGAATGGATGAAAGATGGAGTCAGAGATACTGTTTTTAGATGGATCATTTGAAGCATTTGTTTACATAGTCAGAAGTTGGCAGTCAGGGCCATGTCACTAATACACTAAGATTCGAAATTATGCCCAGATTTGTCACCCTATCTTCATCCCATCGCTTTGCCTCCTCTTGTCTCTGTCTCTCCATTCCTGATGGAACGTTATAATAGCAATTTATCACCTCTAAAAGGAGTCAAGAGTAGGAGGATTTAAGAGAAGCAAATGCTGCTTTCTAGAGCATCTGGCTTCTTGCCCAGGAGGAGTAGCTGTGCCCAGAAACCACTGGAGGCCACCAGCTGACTTGGAGATGAATGACCCCACCACAGGGTCCCTGCCTGTCTCCTACCTTTGAATGGTCTGCCTTTCCAACCAGCTTGCCTGGGGATGTACCGCCCAGCTGGTGGCCTGACTATTTTTCCTTGTGACCACCAGGGGATCAAGTATTTGCTGGGCTAGAAGAGCAAGCCCGCCAGGCGATGATGAAAACTGATTTTCCTGGAGACCTTGGCAGTCAGCGACAAGCTATCCAACAACTAAGAGATCAGGACTCCAGTAGCAGTGAGTTCTGCACCTTCTGGTAATGACTCAGGGCAATGGGAGAAGAATTATCAGAGTGTGTGTGCTCTGGGGATTGTGCATGGGGGTTGGGAGGAAGACCTGAAGGAGATTTTTGGATCCTCAGTGTTCCCACAGGTGTTTTAAGGTGTATGGGCATATGCTTGTTCAGAGAGATAACAGGTTTGACATTATGTTTTTGTTTTTTTAAAAAACTCAAGGACTGCAGTACTTGGCATAGTGCCATACATAGATAGGTTTGTGATAACTCTGATAGGGGCATAGGGATGTTTAGGGATGTTTAGTATGCAAGGAGCCCCTGGGCTAGATCAAATGAGAAGAAAAAAAAAAAATCCCTGTCCTTTAGAATCTATTTATTCATAATTAATAAAATATAAGCATGGTATTCTTGAAAGTTTTGCTTGAGGACCCAGTTTTAATGCTCTGTAAGAGGATTTGCTTGTTAGTGAGATTACATAGCATATAAACTGCTAATGTGGAGGTCTTTACACCCCACGTCCTGAGTAGATCCCTTTGATTAAGAGATTGAAAAGACAGTGGCTGGTAACTGGTTGAACCTCAGGGATCATCTGTTCCATGACTTGCTTGAACAAATAAACTTTGAGATGTATTATTTTCTAGGATGATACCCTCACTTTACTAATTTGATCCTTCTGATATTGGTTGTTATTAGTATCAATTCAGATTGACATTTCTGATTTTTCTCCACATTTGGGGTTGGAAAGGAAAGAAGAGGGAGAGAGTTCTGCACTCTTCTACGTACATTTTCTATTTAAACTAACATGTTAGCAATGAAAAGTAATTTAGCAAGTCATTGCTCAGGTACAGAAAAATAAACCCAAATATTTCTAGAAAATCTGTGGGAGCCACCAGTTTTAGTAGTAGGTGGGAATGCCGAATCTATAGAGGTCTGGTAGGTTTCCATTCTGGAAAAGTTGTATCATCCCTTTACATGGCAGACTTTTTTTTTTAACCTTTCTAGTACATATATTTGAATTTTTGAGAAATTACAAAAAGTGTTTGATACAGTATTGTCTTAGACTACAAGTATTCTAAATAAGCTGATGAGAAAACATTGTATCATTTAATCTATGCCAATCCTTATTTACTGAAGTGGATTCAAACTAAACCTTGGGACTGAGGAGTAGTGCACGTGTACTACAGATCTTTCCAGGGCTCAAATCCAGGCCACTAACCAAGTGGGATATCTAACAGAGACACAAGTAACTACCAGCAGGTGACATGGGTAGATTTTCTTTGGAAGAAAGGGAATGTGACCAGTTTTGCCCAGTTACTGGTAGACTTAGAAATTACTTAAGGCATAGTAGAAGATAAGCGTCGTTAGTTAAGAAAGCCGAGTCCCACTGCCGATGCAGAGAGCCTGGTGAAGCTCCATCCTGTATTCTTCTCACTGACATTCAGGCCCAGGAGTCCAAGACCCAGGTGGTGTTGGGACGGGACTAGAGTCTGACAGCTTCCCCAGGTTTGGCTTCCTCTCGGGATCTTCAATGTACTAGCACTTTTTTTTCCCCTTTCAGAAAGAACTCCTTACATTACTACGTTTAAAAAAAATTTTCTTTTCCTATTTTATAATAGAGAGGAAAAAAAAAATCAGCTCACACAAACCTTGCAGATCCCCAGCCACAGGCAGACCTCTGCACAGCCACATCCTACGCCTAAACTAAAACAAACTCAATTCTTACTTCAGTCATGAGAAATGATGTTTCATCCCGAAGTAAAGAATATCCTGTTGCCTCCAGTTAAGCATTCAGTTATCCATCAGATAATCCAAGGAACCACCAGGAATAATGGAGTTATTTAGCCTAGACTGCTGAGTTCCTAGCAGGGTGAGGACACCATGAGTCAAACACCACTGCAGAATGCCAGAGGTTGGTTGCTGTACTAATTCTTGCACTGTCCTGAGCAGCTTTTCCCCTAGAAAGTGACATTTTTACCTAATTTCTTACTACCTCCTTTATTGATAAAAAGAAAGAAAAACTTGGTGTTTCTACAAGTGCGCCTTGGGGTTTGTTGGGAGAGAAAAGACTAGTGGGTCTCAGAATAGAACAGAGTATATGGAGAAACTGCAGCGAGGTTAGGGACAAAAGTAAGTAATAAAATCAGTGATAAGTGTTGGTAAGTTGGAAGTGGTGTGTTGTCGGAATAAGCATGGTGTGAGGTGCATGGGAGGTGTGATTTGAAGTGTGAGATATTTGGGAACCGTGTGTAAGAAGTTATCGCTTTTTTGATAATATACACGGCCTAATAACCATTTTCCAATGCAGTTTTACCTCCAATTTTCTCTTTTGTGTATATGTGACAATATAAGGAACAGTGAGAGCTGGCTTCCACTTAACATGATTTGTACTCAAAAAAAGCTCTGATACCAGCTATATTATGGAAGATCTGGGGGTGTTTTCCATTTTAGCTGCAAACTCTTGGGTGGAAAGCAACACAAGATGCACTCATGCAAAATCAGAACCAGTGACCAGTTTGTGTGTTCCAGGTGACAGTGAGGGAGATGAAGAGGAGACCACACAAGATGAAGTCTCTTCCCATACGTCAGAGGAAGATGGAGGAGTGGTCAAAGTGGAAAAAGAGTTAGAAAATGCAGAACAGCCTGTTGGTGGAAAGAAAGTAGTAGAGCATGAGGCAAGTGACAAATGGCTCCTGAGTCTGGGCACCCCTTCCCCTTCTGCTCTGTCCAGATGCCTCTCTTCCACCTGAAGGCACTCTCGCCTCTGAGGGTCTCCCGGGTTTTCAGACGTAGCCTCTCTTCTTTCACAGCACCAAGTACCCAACCCTCAGGCACACAGTTCTCATCACACCCAGCCTTCCTTTTCTACCCGCCCACATATCACTTTACCCACACGCAGCTCCTGCTCCCAAAGCTCCCCACTTCTTTCCGGCAGAATGTCCATCTTTGTAAAACTATTAGCTGACTTGCTGAGATGTACTCTTGAATACACTTGCAAATTTCAGTCACAGTGTTAAATGAGGTGCCATCTTTTCACTAAATTGTCTCTTGAGGATTTTTGCAAGAGGCATGGCAGGAGGGAAAGCTAGTTTTCTCCCTACAGAGTTTACCTTAGGGTGGAAAATTAGATAAGCTCTCTGGAGTAATTCTATGTCTTCATGGCAGGAAGCCTTGGAAAAAATGAAGATGGGAACAAATTTAATTCCCTTTCCCCCGTCACTCTCCTTTGACCCATGATGGGAACCTGAGAATAATGGATGATAAGAGGTTGTGTTCCTTTTAACAGGATACCCTTTTAAAAGAAGCAGGGGCAGGGAAGAGACTGGTAAACCATCTTAGTGAATTGCCTACTTGTTGTGTTGCAGGTCACGGAGAATTTGCATTCTGACCCGTTACTTGGACTCTGCCAGTGTCCCCTCTGCCAGCTCGACTGTGGGAGTCGGGAGCAGCTGATTGCTCACGTGTACCAGGTATGGTTTGGGGAGCCACATGCTCTGGAAAACAGGCGCCAGTGACTTGTTTAGCCTTTGCCTCCAACCCCAGAAAGAACCTTGGGTTGTTTTTGCTTCCACCCAGATTCCACTCTTAGAGAATAAGTAGGATACATTGAGTGAATATGTTCTGGGTTCCCAGGCAGACATTGTGAAAATTAAGTATCATTTTTTTCCTAAAGTAATTAATGTATATTTTATATAGTGAGAGAGAAATGGGCTTTGTTTTAAAGAAGAAAAAAGTGAATTAACAGATGTTTCTGAAAGACTGGAGAAAGTTAGTGTAAACCAACACATCAGAACAAGACAACCGTCCAGTTGCAGAACACATGTGTCATGATTTGTAGTGAACAGGCATCAGCACACATGGCAGCCTGGGTTTTACCATAAAGATCACTGGTTCATGAGGGGAAGCATTTCTTCAGAAGACTGACACTGAAAGATGGAAGGAAAGGCTGTGCATTTAAATACCTTTTGGGTACCAGTCTTCCCAGCCAGCTTCTAGACTTGGCCTTCAGTGCTCCTTTAAAGTGTACTTCTTGGGCTTCCCTGGTGGCTCAAGATGGTAAAGTGCATTTGTACCTACACAGCATGGGGCAGACAGACCATGAGAAATTATCCTGAGCAAAAATTCTTCTCTGGCTCTGAAGAGGAATGTGGCATCTCATTGTTCCCCAAGCCAGCCCCACATCCCAGAACAGAGTCAGAACTCAAATCAGTGAAATCTGAGCAGTGGTGTGGATGGCCTCGCCCTTCTGAAGGCCCTTTAACATGAGCCTGTTCCTTTTCTGGATGCTAAATAGGGAGAAGAGTTCTTGTTCTAAGACTAAGAGGAATGTTTCCCAGAAAGTAGTTCTTCAGTGGGTAGAACTTGTCCTGGAGCTGGTGTGAGTTGACAGATGAGGCTCTCTTTTCCAGCACACTGCAGCCGTGGTGAGCGCCAAGAGCTACATGTGTCCCGTCTGTGGCCGGGCCCTCAGCTCCCCAGGGTCACTGGGTCGCCACCTCTTAATCCACTCGGAGGACCAGCGGTCGAACTGTGCTGTGTGTGGAGCCCGTTTCACTAGCCATGCCACATTTAACAGGTGAGCCGGGCACCTAAACCTCTATGTTGGGAGCAGATAACTGGGTGTGGGTTCTCCTTTCCCAGTCAAAGACTTGGCATTGCAAAGGCAACTGACTCTTGACTCTGGAAATACAAGGAAGGAGGCTAGTAAATATGTCCATTCCGTTAAAACACCCCCAAAGGGAAATGAATTCTCGTGTCTTTCCTCGATCAGAATATCTTCATCTGGAAAGAGACGTGGGAAGTCCAAGAACCTTCATGATAAAGCTTGGAGAAAGAAGTTAGAGAGGCCATGAGGACCCTCACAGGAGGACAGTCTCCACCGTGTCCAGGAAGACTGGGGCTGTGTGCACTGTCCGCACCGTTTGCTAGTTACTGTACAAGGCAGGGTCGGGCAGGGGGAGGTGAAGCCAGTGGACCGGACCTCCCCTACAGCAGCTGCCACCTCAAGGAGGACTGCCCTGCACAACTCCTAAAGACACCATCAGTTTGGCTTGAACAGGACTGCACATCATAAGGGCTCCTCCTCTGATTTCTGGTGCTTGCTGTGGCAGTTGGCTCAGTCCCTAACTCCAGGTGGGCTTCAAGATTTGGTAGACACCCTGGCCCAAAGAAGGGCAAGAGTGGAAAGGTGGAGTAGGTCTCCCAAGTACTCAAACTGACCCCTAGTGGTGAACTTGGAGTGACTGGCCTGGCAGAACAGAAGAAATCAGGGCCTTGTTAGACCATGGCATTAACTGTACAAAATTTTTGCTTTCCAGTGAGAAACTCCCTGAAGTCCTTAATGTGGAATCCCTACCACCAGCCCACAGTGAGGGCCCCTCCAGTGCCGAGGGGAAGGACATTGCCTTTACTCCTCCAGTGTACCCTGCTGGAATTCTGCTTGTGTGCAACAACTGTGCTGCCTACCGGAAGCTGCTGGAAGCCCAGACCCCCAGCGTCCGCAAATGGGCCTTGCGTCGGCAGAATGAGCCTTTGGAAGTCCGGCTGCAGCGACTGGAACGAGAGCGCACAGCCAAGAAGAGCCGGCGGGACAATGAGACCCCCGAGGAGCGGGAGGTGAGGCGCATGAGGGACCGAGAAGCCAAGCGCCTGCAGCGCATGCAGGAGACGGATGAGCAGCGGGCACGCCGGCTGCAACGAGATCGGGAGGCCATGAGGCTGAAGCGAGCCAACGAGACCCCTGAGAAGCGGCAGGGCCGGCTCATCCCGGGGGGGGAGGGCAAGC
>NW_011494869.1:2776583-2776897 GCF_000754665.1 Bison bison bison | reverse complement strand
AGCGGGAGGCCAAGCGGCTCAAGAGGAGGCTGGAGAAAATGGACATGATGTTGCGAGCTCAGTTTGGCCAGGACCCTTCTGCCATGGCAGCCTTAGCAGCCGAAATGAACTTCTTCCAGCTACCTGTGAGTGGGGTGGAGTTGGACAGCCAACTCCTGGGCAAGATGGCCTTTGAAGAGCAGAACAGCAGCTCTCTGCACTGAAGCCACACCCTCCTGCCTGCCTTCCCCACTCACCACCCACCCAAGCCCACAGGGATCTGCACTCAGTCACCCTCAGATTCTGTCCTTGCGGCGGAGGCAGGCCCGGGTTTG
>NW_011494869.1:2763231-2776483 GCF_000754665.1 Bison bison bison | reverse complement strand
GGCCCGGGTTTGTTGCAGGTGGACCTGCATACCCCTTGCATGTGGGAGCAGGATGATGGAGTCAGGAGGGACCCGGCTCCAGGCAGCTGTGGACGAGGGAGCAGGCACTCCAGACACTTCAACTCTCCAGCCCACTGCTGCAAGGTCTGCGCGTGGGACTGTGGGGTCCCGGTGCGGCCCACGGAGTTACGAGGGCAAATAAATTAATTTTATCTTTACTGACCTTTCCTGCTCTTCTCTTGATTTCATTCTAGCAAATGAAGTGATCTAAGACCTGGATGGAAGTTTTCAGGCAGGAACTTCCAGTGATTGTCTTTTTCCAAGGGAGGGTGCTCCTCCACTTAGGCTCTCCAAGCACAGATCCCTTATCTGGCCCTTCACAAGTTAATGACAACACCGAGAAAGAACCGATGCCGGCTTTGTGAGGGTCCATGCCCACAACCCTAATGAGCCTCGCCTGTGGTCCCAAGAGCTATTTCAACCTAGCTTTCCTTTTCCAAACTCAGAAGTAGACACCTTTCCTCATGACTGGGGCTTCCCTGATAGTTCAGTTGGTAAAGAATCCGCCTGCAATGCAGGAGACCCCAGTTCGATTCCTGGGTTGGGAAGATCTGCTGGAGAAGGGATAGCCCACTCCAGTATTCCTGGACTTCCCTTGTGGCTCAGCTGGTAAAGAATCCACCTGCAGTGGGAAACCTGGGTTCGATCCCTGGGTTGGGAAGATCCCCTAGAGAAGGAAAGGCTACCCACTCCAGTATTCTGGCCTGGAGAATTCCATGGACTGTATAGTCCCTGGGGTCGCAGAGTCAGACGTGACTGAGCAATACTGAGCACACATTTTCCAAACTCAGAAGCAGACACCTTTCCTCATGACTGGCACTTGCTAAAGAGGATGTAGTATTTAGACTAGGTACCAACTACTTTGCCCAGCAGAATTCAGTCTGCCAAACTTAAAATTCTACCCTAGACAGCAGTCATTTGCATTTAGGGATACAGTCATAAAAACAGCTGTAATATTAAGGTACATAGTGCCAGGGAACTCAATATTTGAGAGAAGAGGTAACAGCTTATCTTTTTATGTAGTCCCCAGAGCCAAGGTAGGATAATAAAACCCACTGAGGAAAATTCAGAGTTAAGGTGATACCGAGAGCTCAAGTCAGGAGCGGTCAAGACCGGAGCAAAATGACGACTATGGCAGTTTGTATGTCTGCCAAACCATGGAGGAGACAAGAGCTGAGGTCATTTCTAAAAAGCCGCCTATGATGGTACACAATAAGCACAAAACTTTCCTTAGCCTGCACCAAAGGTTGTGTACAGTTTAGATAATTATAGATCCTGAGGTCCAGAAGGAAGTGCCCTAGTTAAGTTGTAGCCAGAAAAATAACTATGCCAGGAATGTGGACCTCTTCCAATATCATAACAAGGAAACTTGGACTCCTCCCTGACCTCTGTAGGTTCAAGGCTACTTAAAAGAGTGTTAACTGACCCCCCACCAAACTAGGGTTAATTCCTACCAGGCTGGCTGAAATACTTGTTTTGAAAAATTTTAATAAGCCTATTACAAAGTACTGGACATTTTAAAGAAAATACTTGAGCCGAATGGCTTCCTCACAGAGCCCCACACTGGAAGTTCTACCTGGGATGTTTCAAAAATGGTTGAGCACTCATTATGTGTCAAAGATTGTTCTGAGCACTTTTATGGATTATCTCATTTAATTACAACAAACTATGAGTTAACATAAACTCAGGAATTAGGTGCCTGGATTTAACATTCTGTACCGCTAATTACTGCTGTGTAACTTTGGGCACATACTTAAACCTCTTCATTTTCCCACCCACAAAATGGAAATAATAGTACTAGCAACAAGTAACTGTTAATACATAATGTACGTAGATTTTGTGGCACACGCCAAGTGCTCAATAAATGTGAGTAACTATTATGTATCTTGAGTGTTTCACCCCTTACTAGTGGCGAGCTAAGTTAGAAGTGGTAGCTGGGATTGGAGATGACTTACTCCAAAAGTTTCTGGCAGTGTTTCTGAAAATAGAATTAGAAAAAAGGCCAACAGTGAAGGCATCTACCGGTCCTTGTGGTTGTGCGAGTACAGAATCTGAGTCTCCAGGAAGACTTCTGGGTCCCTGAGATACAACAGAACATGTAGACCACGGTTCAGGACTAGCTCACACAACCTGCCCCGAGCCCACCACATAAAGATGGGTGCCACTTGCTCTCCAGTTCAAGCTCTGCCACACATGGCTTCGGTCCCCAACCCAAGGGCCACCATCTAAGGCTGGGATACGAAGAAGGCGCAAACACCAAAAGGAAAAGCTAGTAGTTTATATAGATAGATATATAGATATATAGATATTGATATATATTGTGTTTACATAGTCCACAAGTTAAATGCAGGTATCCATAAGAAGAGCATTAACAATAAAAATACAATCTGTGTGTAGCCAAGTACAGAGACTTAAAATGGTAAAACAGCAAAAAGGATCTCACAAAAGTACAAATATACAGTACAAATTGATTTATTTAAAACAGTTACAAAAAAGCACAACAAAATAGAGATTATCCTTAGAATTATTAATGCTTTGTTAAAGATCAGGTAGGATTAGAGGGTAAGAAATGGTATTGGGTGGGGGGAGCACCTGACTAGTTCTAAGGCTTTAGATACAATGCAGTTGATTACATATTAATTTAGCCATTACATACTGGGGATAGTAGTTGGGGGATCAGTAATTTATCTACAGGGAACTCCTACACAAATCAGATCCATCCATCAGACCTCCCCAGTGCCGTCCTCTACTACTCCTCAGGACCCTAAAGCCACCTGGATGACAACATCCCCATACTCCCTTCTCCACCCCATTCCCTACCCATATATTCTTCCCTCCCCTAAGGTGCTGTGCAAGCTGAGAGCAGTCTGCTCTCTGCAGCTGGAACATATACTGTTTTGGCTACGGGATCCTGTGTGTGACGAGGGAGGTTGTAGGGGACAGCCTTATATTTAATACTTTTAAGTTTGCCAAGAGTACTGTAGTCTCTTCCCCAACACAAGCTTCTCTTGAATGCGAGTGTCAAGCAAATGAGAGATGAACCCTCCCTTTAGCAACCTCAGTGATGCACTAACCACTCGTAGCTCCCAACTATGTGCAAACTCCCTGTGCGGGGAGTGGATATAAACCACTGTGTCATCAGCTCGTTCACACTCGCACGTGCGCTTGCTCTCTCTTTTTGAAGAATCTCAGTCCCCGTGACAGTCATAAAGACCAAAATAAATGCTTGCAAAGTTTGACAATAGGTAAAGGCACATGGGCTGCCGCCACACACACTGCAGACAGGAACTCAATTTGAGGCCATCTTCACTGCTGGGCATTTGCAGTAGAATGGCTTGGGGGAATCACACAGATTTTTGAGTTTGCAGTCTACCAGGGGAGGATCTAGGCTTAATAGGAGAACTAATAAAGAAACCTTAGTGTGAAAAGTGCATTTATTACTACTGTTCCTGCTGGGGAGGCTCAGCAGGGCACACCGCACCACCTCTCCTCCTTCCGCCCCAGGCACTGTGCATAGTCTGAAGGTAAGGAGAGAGTGCAGTCGACTCTAGCATCTCAAGGGCCAGCATCATCCCAGGCCCAGACCAGATGTGTGGCCCAAAGATGGATCCTAGAGTTGAAAGAGCAACTGACAGCTGCAAAGACCCAGATGCGTTTTTTTATTATTGCATAATGCGGGAGGCCTTGTCTATCCCAGGGAAGTTGGAGGGTGAAGGCTTCCCAGCAAAGGGCTAATAGGTTCCTGGTCAACATCCAACCTCACGTGGTTCAGATCTTCAACTGTAGTGTACACTTCTTCCCATCTGGAAAGTATTGTAGCTTCAGTGTGGTTTAGTAAACTTAGCCTCAGAGGCCAAAAAGTCTCCCTAAAACTTGGCCTCTGCACTATTTAAGACTGTAACTTAAATCTCCCACGGCCAATTCAATCAACCAGGTTGTCTTTACTCCAATGGACCCAAGCCCTTTCCCAGTCAACTCATGTCTACCCTTTATCTCCAGTGTGATCACTCAACTTTTCAACATGCCTGCTTCTTGCAGGCTGAAATCATACCACCACCCTGTGCATCTTCTATGGTGCCCAGTGGTAAAAATAAAACTAAACCCCACCTGAGGGTCTATTTCAAACCCTCCCCCAACCCCAGAATCCATTTAACTGGAGCCAGATGAACCTCCCTGGGATGCTGACACAGGTCCTAACCTGGTTCCCCATCATTTAATTTTTAAAACAGGATACAAGGTATTATAAAGGAAAGAAGCAAATACACAGAAAACACCACTTACAGGACCCATTTGTCTCTTCTTCAAGAGTCAGATTATTTGGAGCCAAAGGGCTCCCAAGATGCACTGAAGCCACATCCCTTTGGATTCACCAGCCCACCAGCAGCATTTTATACCATCCCTACTCAACATGACTTTGCTACAAAGTAACCCTTGCACAGGTAAGGATGGACAGGATGCCTGGGTCTCACCTATATGGCCAAAGACACAGAAAGAGTGCTGTGAAGGGCAGCAGGCAGGACAGTGAAAAGACAGCAGCAGTGGCAAAGCAGCACAGACCAAAGCCCCTGATGTGACAACCAACTGAACCAAGAGTATAGAAGATCAGTCCAGATCTACTGGCCGCCCCTCCTCAATGGGCTACCAGTGCTCAGCTCTGACCTCCTAGTTTCCCCTTCCCCCATGCCAAACCCCCTCCTTGTACATTAATCTTGATAGAAATGGTTATCCAAGACTTGGATGTCTTACTTGTCCTTCACCTGGTCCCTCTACTTCCCAAACCGGTGTAGGCATTTCTGTTTAATGCCAGAGTTAGCCATCTTCCTATGTCTAACCTCTAGGATGTCCTACCCCTGACACTGGCCTTCTTCAACTGCCCATTACCCCCTAAAGCTGACAGCTTCCCACCAAAACACTCACTCTTTCAAAATGCTCTTAGGTCTCTTATAATAACACTTATGAAATCTTCACAAGGAAGAATGGACACACCATAGGTTATTCATTTCTCATGCCTGGAAGAAAAGACTGAACCAGAGGGAAAAGATAAGGGGAATGCCAGTGCTCTGACCAGGATCTAGAGCACAGAGCTTCTTTCCCTGGGAGACCATACTTTACACAAGACACCTCTGCAGCTCAGCAAAGTCAAGTAATCAATATATTACATATGCATGGCACAGTATCAGGGGAAGTGCTGGTATTGCCTTACCAGCAAGATGCAGAAGAGGAACAGCAGCAGAAAGCTCAGGACCCAGCTCGCCAAGGTGCACAAGATTTTCTCTTTCCAGAATTAAGTGGAAGTTACCAGGCTAGGCAGTGAGGGGTTTTTGTATTTAAACTACTTGGCATGTTTCTGGTTAGACAGAGGTTTGCTCCCTTAAGAAGCAGCTCGGTTGGTATCTGTGGTGGGTATTTCTTTTTTTTTTTTTTAAATATGGAACGCTTCACGAATTTGCGTGTCATCCTTGCACAGGGGCCATGCTAATCTTCTCTGTATCGTTCCAATTTTAGTATATGTGCTGCCGAAGCGAGCACATGTAGTGGGTATTTCTTGAGTGCTTACTGTGTGCCTGTCACTATATTCAGTGGATGAGCCTTCCTAATAAGAAAGGAGGTTTCTGAGAAACCTGGGTATGAGAAACTGGGAATGAATTTCTTGTGGAGCAGCCAGAAATGAGGCCTTCTCTGGAGGCCTCCTCTGAGAGGATTCCTCAAGACTCAGTCCCACAGGGCCCCAGTGTAGAAACAAGCCAGAGAAAGCAGCATTGAGAGAGAACGGGGACAGAGAAGGGAAAGGACATGATCCCAAATGTGTACAAGGTTGAGTGTTCACCAGACATGGCTGGTGTTTGGTTCTGAGGTGAACCGGAGACTGAAGTGATCAGGTCAGCAGTTTCCTTTGGACAGGCCTCCAGAAGCTGACTGACCAGGAAACTGCTTGCAAGGAATGAAACCGTGGAGCATAGGGCTTGGAGCAAACAACCCGGTCTCAATCACTTTGTTCCCCCAGGAGAACCATCTTTAGCACCTGAACACTAAGAATGACTCCATTCTCAGAACGTCCCCTCCCCCAAGGAGGTAGGTAAGATTATTTATCCCCATTTGGCAGCTGGGGAGGAAGTGAAAGAGTGAGAGGTCACTAGACTTGCCTAAAGCCTATGACAGAGCAGAGATCAGACCTCAGAGGATCGGGACTCCGGATGACAGGCCAGGCCTCAGCCAGTCCATCTTGAAAGGCCAGGGTCATAGCCTGGGAGAAGCCTCACCAGAGAACTGAGTGGACAATACCCTGAGTTGTTTCAAGAGTCTAAAGACCTCCCCCCGCCCATACAAACAGAACACCCACCCACCCACCTGAAAGCTGATGGGGGAAGCCTAATTCTCAACATCCACTGGAATCCCACAGTCCAAGCTGATGCTAAAAAGTCATGAAGAAAAAAATGGGCTTAAGACACGGGGGCACATGCAACTAAGATCGAAAAAACTCTTTGCAGAGGAATACTCCACCACAAAATGAAATCTAGGAGACTTTTCAGGTATTGAAATATTATCAAGAGTATCCCAGGGAATTCCCTGGTGGTCCAGTGGTTAGGACTCCATGCTTTCACTGCTGAGGATCTAGGTTCAGTCCCTGATTTGAGGAACTAAAATCCCACGGACAAAATAAAAAAAAAAAGACTATCCCAACACCTTAGAGCTCGCTGTGGGAGAAGACGGCTTGGGGAAGCCCAAATGCTGGGAGAGGGAGTGGAGTAAGCTGGGAGGGACTCTGTAAAAACCTAAGGATGGGCACTGCCCAGCCACTGATTCTGGCCCCGACCCAGGGCATAGTTCCATTCTTGTTTCCCCAGCAAACAGTTCAACTACAGGAGAGGAGGGGACATGACTCTGAGTTTTTAAAACTAGAGAATAACTGAAAGGGAAACCAGAGAGACCCCCTACACAGCAAAAACTAGAGGTCTTGGTCAGAGTGGACAAAACCAGTTTTGTAGAAAGGGAACGGCAATGCAGCTAAAAATTAGGCCCAGGTCAAGATACCAGACAGGTTAGGTCAGCAGAGGGTGGGGGCAGCACAGGCACTTAGGCACAACAAAGACAGACAGAGGAGCGGGTGTAGGGGCCTGGGGCAAAGGATCCACTGGTTCTTTTGAAAGTCACCATTACCAACTCAAGATTCAGGACAATTTCAAAGTGGGTCTGGAACACTGAGTAGGAGGGGCTTTGTTAAGTCAGCTGCCCTTCCGGAAGCTCTGCCTAGAGCCTGGTCAGTATGGCCATCAGGTCTTTCTCCTCATATCCCGCAACTGGGTCCCCACCAAGGTAAGTCTCCACTCTGAGCCTTGGAGGGGCTTCTCTCTCCTGGTGGGATGCTAGAAGCCTTGTGGGAGGAACGGTGGGGAGAGACGGGAAACGGCTGGAACAGAGGGTCACGCAGAGTCCCCTGCAAAAATACCCAGCCTCCAACATCTGTAACAAAACTACCCTTTAAAGTGCACAGCTCTCAAAAGAAGAGTTCTGGGTGGGAACCCTCTTACTTCCAACCATGGGGCCTCCTGCCCTCCCATCACAAAAAAGAAAGGAAAAAAAAAAAACTTCAGACAGCTGAACTGCTACTATAAGCTGTGGATCATCATTTTTGGCTCTTTCTTTGCTCCTTCCCTCTGCCACCTGCTCCCAAAGCCTGACTCTCTCCTTGCAGGAGCCAGGGATGAAGAGGAAAGAACAGGGGGCCCTGATATTTGGAATGTTTCTTATCCTGCATGCACCCCCTTCCTTCCTTGGCCCAGGCCTGCTGCTCCCCGTCACAACACCCCAGTGGGGGCTGTTCTGAAAGGATGCGATGGGGTGACAGGTAACAGACCCTGCCTCAGGAGGCTGCCTTCGTGCCACCTCTTCCCCACCAACCTCACTGCCCAGAGAGCTACCCACTGCTCGGCATGTGCAAATCCTCTGCTCTGCTCGCTCACGGTGAGGCCCAGCTCTGGGGTGGAGCCCCAGGCTGGGTCTGGGATAAGTTCATTTCCCCGCATTAGAGCGCCCTTCGATGGACAGCTTCACCTCCTGCGGAATGAAAGAGGGACGGAGCAGTGCAGCCCGCGCCTCCTCCCCTTGCGTGCTGTATCTTTGGAAGCTCGGGGCCGACCAGCAGGCCTGAGCACCAGGCTCCGGCTGCGAGGGCTCTACCGACCGGGAGCCCTCGCCTGACGGCTGGCTTTTCCCATCACTGTCACATTGCTCTCGGGGTCCCAGGACTGTCCTTTCAGGTCTTTCTCGGGGAGGACCCAGCTGGCCTGGGGGAGCACAGCTGGACTGAGAGACTGAGTTACTGTTCAAGCTTTGTAAACTGATAGAGATGCAGACATCTCCCACCTGGAGCCGATGGCAGGGCAGAGAGAAGAGTTGTGCAGTCCGCCCGGGGCTGCAGGAGGACCAGCCCTGGCCATAGACGAAGAAGGGGTGCTCGGGGGGCACCTCGATGCTCACTTTGCTCTGCTGCTCACCCACCACGAAGTGCAGCATGACAAATCCAGGCCACTGGCTCTCCTGAATGTCCACAACTGTGCTTGAGTCAATCTTCAGCCCCCCGCTCACTTCGGCACTGCGAACAAAATCCTGTGTCTGGAGGTCCTCCACCCGCTTCAGCTCCCCCGTAGCCAGCTGGATGATGGCGCCCTTCATGAAATGGGAGGGCAAATGGGAAGAGGTCACGGGGGGTAGCGTCGACTCCTTGTCTGGGAAGGTGGCTCTGGCCTGTATGTCCAAACTTGATGCCACCAGGATCTCCGAACCCACAGGCAGCAGGCCTGGGTCAGTTCCAGCGGGCACCAAGTTGCCATTGGCTACAACCACTGCTTTGGGGAAAGGTCTATGCTTCAGCGGTTCCTGATGGGAGTGAGGGGAGACCCCTCGGGCCTGGTTTTTCTCGGCCATCTCGGCGGCGCTCCTGGCTGGCCCTCGCCCCCCGCCCTGGTGGTCAGGGTTATGGTGGGACAGGTTGAGGGGGCTGGGCTCGTCCTTCCTCTGAGCTGCCACCGCCCGGTAGTCCTGAGAAGCTAAAGCACCCACCACCCGCTGGACCTCGAGGTCAGTGTCCGGGGTCCCTCGGTGTGCTGGCACTGCCACCTCCACCCGTGCAGACTGAGAACCTGAAAACAATTGTCCGTCCACCATGCATTCGACCACTGGCGCCAGTCCCTGGCCCTCGCCCTTGTTGCTGGGGGAGTCAAGGGCTTCGCTTTCCCGTCTCACTAAATTCCGATCTCGCGGTCTCTGTCCATTGGCAGCGGCTGCTTCCAGAGCAGGCTGGCCCTCCTGAGGAGTAAGAACTGGGCTGGCACCTGCAGGGGCAGTTTCATGCAAGGTGTACCCAGCAGGGAGCCTGGACATCTGATAATAAATGGGCATCCGGCCTGGAGCGAGGTCCAGTGGCTGAGTACTCGAGTGATGTGGCAACTGCCCAGGCGGGGAGCTGGCAGAGGGGGCTTTGCTGAACGAATGGGCTGGGGATGAAGCCGGGGGAGGAGTGGCTCCTTCTGCCAGGAGTGAGGCGTATGGCACAAAGTGTGGAAGGTGAGAGGTGGCGAGGTTGGCAGAAGGAGAAAGGAGGGGACTCGGGAGGAAATTAGGTGGCACGGCATAAGGAAGGCTGTACGGAGACCCGATGAACTGCAGAGAGGTGGACGGGAGCTGAGCATAGTGGATTGGGGGATAGTGGATTCCCGGATGTTGAATCAGAGAAGACGCTACATTAAATGTGGGGGGCAAGGGGCTCATGTTCACCACAGATGGGAGGCCAGTTGGGGAGAAGGTGGCAGGTGGCATAGCCACCTTATACAGCATGCCATACTGGTCCACCGTTAGACCAGTGATGGCCTCGGCTCCATCACCCCCCAGGCTGACTCTGGCTCCTGCCTGGCTCTGCCCGGCCACCACAACCCCTCGAGACCATTCAGAAGCATCACTGGAGGGTGTGTGGTTAGTTGAGCAGCTGGTGGTTCTCCCCATATCCTCGCTGGTCACGGGGAGGTCTCGTTTCTTTGGTGGAAGGCATTCCTGACTCCTCTCATGAACAGGTTTCATATTGCTTTGTGGTGTTCCTGGAGCCTGGAAGGGGTCGGCTTGCTCCTTGGGGCATCAGAAGGGGCTTCTCTGTAGCTCCCCTGCACCCCTCTGTGCTGTTGGCTGGGGCGCCCACATCTGCTAGGGAACAAATCAGAGGCAAAGAACAGTAACCCAGGGGTAAACCAAGTCAAATGGAAGAGCAGGAAGTGCATCCATAGAGGAAGATGGAACCAAGGGGACTGCTGGGAAAAAAAGAGGAATGAGAAAGCGGCAGACAAGGATGCTACACCCCTCACTCATCCAGCCAAGGACATGAAAGAAACAATCACAGAAAGCACACAGCTACAAGGTCAAGCATTCAAAAATGTGGAACATAACCTGTTGGTCCATGACCCCAGGGAAACCAACAGGGTCATGATTAGCTGTGTCTCTGATGCGAACCCTGACTATTCTGAGTCTTTCCCCCTAAGGGGGATTTGAACACATGGTCTTTGCTGCTCGGTCCTTAAGTTTCTCCTTTTGTCACCAAACACTACTACTGTGCTATCTTCTTTCCTGAACATATGAGCTCATCCTTGCTTCCTTTCCCCAGCCTAATTTGGGTTATGATATCATCTATCCCCCTCCTCCCTCCCAGGCCTTACCTCCTTTGCTTCATATCACCACCACCTCAAGGACCCAGGTGTCAATAGGTCCTGAGGTCTGCTTGTTTTTTTAAAAAAATGCTGTTCCCTAATTATGTTACGAAAATAAGTATCTTCTTTGCCCCATAAAATACTACCTTCAAACTTGGGCGCTATGAGGAAAGTGACTGTTCTAGCATTTTCTAGAATTTACTTATTTCTCCTTTTCTTCAAAGAGCAACAAAACTCTTCTGACCTCACACAGACTTTGTGTTCCCTAGTCTGGCAAGACTTCTTTTCCTCCCATGGACCACCTTCAATTTGCCTTCTTCACCCATTCCCTTTCTTTTTTTCTTTGCCATTGGCTCCTTTTCTTTGGTAGGGAGGTTCTAGGCACCACTTCTTAAGATTCTGGTTCCATTCCCCAAAACATGCCTCTTTATCACTATCTTAGGTCTATGTGATTCATAAGAAAGTTCTCTCTCCCCTTTCTCTATCACCTTTCATACACGCTTTTGGCCACTGTCACAACCTATCATTTTGGTCTGAATACTTGAACACCTATGAAATTTGTCACCTATTTCTTCCAATCAGGCTTCAGTTCTTTGGCTCTGGAAAAAGATTTGATATTACACTCTGTTCTGCTTTTCCACTGTTGATTCCAGATGTTTTTCTGCAACAAGGTATCCAAAGCACCTCCATTACCTGAGCTTCCAGTGGTGCTTCTGAGAAGTTGTAATAAGAAGCAGTGTCCTCCCCACTGGCTTGGGAGCCTAGAAGACAGAAACAGGAATACATAAGTGGGAGCCTAGCCTCTGACCATCCCCAGGATCATGAAGAAAGCGAATTCTAAAGCCACAAAGACATTAATATCCAGGAGTCCCTGCCTCAGCCTCTTCTCTAGGGGTAACAACACATTAAATTCTAATTTGTTGGAAGACATTTCTGGGAAAAAAATTTCCAAGTGTCAAACTTCACTGTTTTCCTTAACATCGTATTCTTCATTCTCTACCTGTACCTATTCCACCAAAGGTTAAATTTATTTCCAATCCCAGTTTCAGGTAAATGCACAAAGTGGAAGACTCAGCATTGTTCCCATGTGAACAAAGGGAAGCAGGAAAAAAATCAGTCTCACGGATTTCACTTTTATTCTGGGCTAATGAAAACATAGATGTGGAGGTTATTTAAATGAGAAAAGAGGCACTGGAGGAAAAAGAACAATTATTTATGTTTCTGGGGCAGAAAAAGAGGTCAAGGGGGAGTCACTCAAAGGGAAGCCTTATTAACAAATTTCCAGGGTAAAAAAAAAAAACAAAACAGGCTCCTGTGTGTGTGTGTAAAATTTCTAAGTGACAACTTTGTATCAAGTGCTGAATCAGGTGTGACAGAAACTGAAAGTACTGCCTTCATCCTCAGGTACCGCAACAATGGAAAACAAAACTGCTAACTGTCAACGTCCGAATATACACCTGTCAGACACATCATGCACTGAAGACCAGAGCCTTAATCTCTAAAAACAAAGAAAGTAATACTGACCAGTACTTGGAGACACTGTTGATACTACCCACTGTGCTTTCCAAGTCCTACTTGGATTATACTGCAAGCCTCAAACCAAACTCAAGGTATTTCTCCCTTAAGATCGGCAAGGTGCAGATATATCAAAAAAAAAAAAGGAAGAAGACAGGAAAACAAGGTGGAAAGACAAATTCTTCGTTCCATAAACACAAAGTTACACAGAGGGCACAAGTCTTGCATTCCTTCTTTGCCAGCAGTTCCAGTAACTGAAAAGCTGTTCGCTTTCTCTGTCATTTCCAACAGAAAATGGGTCACATCTTCAATTCTAGAATGATACTTGCCTCTCATGACTAAAACATTAAAGAGAACCTGCCTCTAGGTCCCAGAGGGGTTAGCCAAACAGAGGCTAATAAAAGGACAGAAAGAGGCAAAAGGTCTGCGGGAGTAACAAAGAGCCAAGACTGTGCACCAGGTTCCCACAACGCAAAACACATTTTGGAATCTGAAACGTTAGTCTCTTAAGAGGCTCAATGAGGATTTCTCCAGGGCAAGACGCAGCCTGTGGCCCTAACGGAGCTAACGGGAAACGACCATTCCGGAGAGCTGCTGGAGCTGCCAGCACAGCCCAGAATCAAGAGGTTGAATCCAGCCCCAGACTCGAATTCGCTGAGGGCGAGGAGCTTAGAACAGACAGGGGCTAAGGCTTCCCTTGTTCCCCCAATCACTGCCCCAAAAGGGGTAAGGCCCGAAATTGGGAATTCTGCGTTTAAAGAGTAGAGGGTCGACCTTTCAAGCAGAGGAGTAAGGGCGAGGCCCCGCAGGCGCTGCTTCCTTGTTTGGGGGCCCCTTCCCGCCCCGAGGGCTCGGACAGCCCGGGCCGCCAGGACACAGCCGCGGGGGCGCAGGAACCTGAGGCAGCTCTCTGGGCCGGGCCGGTGAGAAGCGATCCGGGGTCTAGGCGAGGCCTCTTTCGCTCCCTCGGTCCGCGGGGCAACGGG
>NW_011494869.1:2751389-2763057 GCF_000754665.1 Bison bison bison | reverse complement strand
CGGAGGGGAGGGGGCTGGCTCCCCGCCTGTCACTTGCAGCGCCCCCTCTGGTGGGAAAACGAACTTCTCTCCCTGGGGCCGGGTCACGTGAATAGGACTGCGCCCGGCCTCCACACCCTGACCCCACAAGGACCCTGCAATCGCTTACACCAGTCAATTCTGGAGGTTCCCAAACAGAACCCCGAAGCGTGGCCATCAGTGACCCGCGTTTCCTGGACCTCGGGAACTGACTTTGTGAAACCTTCTCTTGGGAACCTCCGGGAACACTGAGGCGACCCAGGTCCGGGAGAGTATTGAGATTCCCCCCTAGAGACCCAGGATGGAGAGGGAAGCTCTTTAAGAGTTGAGAAATGCCTCTGAGGGGGGACGAGAAACGGACCAGAGCCAGGATCTAGAGGAAAGTGAAGTTAGTGACTTGAAAGTCTGTGAAGAATGAGAGGATGGGGGAAGTACAGTGGGAAGCAGCTTAGTGGGAAGAGGGCTTGACTACTAGAGGAACTGTTTGGTCACCAATCATTGACAATTAACTTGTCGACTTGATAGTAATATGAACATCTGATTAACTTAAGTGAAAAAAGGGAATTCCTTGATGGCTCGATAGTTAGGATTCGTGGCTTTCACTGAGCAGGAAACTAAGATTCCGCATGCTGCAAAGCCCTGCAGCGTGGCCAAAATAGAAAGAAAAAAAAAAAAAAAAAGGACACCAGTTGATTTATACTTTGATTACAACTATGTAAAAAAGTAGTTCTGCATACAGACAAAAGCTGAACAGAGGAAAAAAAAAACTATTGGAGAGACTGGATTCTGAGTAGAGTTTGTTCCTTTTTAGTTTCTGCAAACTTTGTTTAGTAAATAATCACTGATTTTTGTTTGATTTTGAAAGTTCTACTGGCTGGGCTCTTGCTACTAAGCCTTTGGAAAATTGTTTTACTACTTTAGGCTTCAATTTCCTTTTATGTGAAATGAAGAGCTTGAACTGGGTGAAGCTGCTGCTGCTGCTACTAAGTTGCTTCTGTTGTGTCCGATTCTGTGCGACCCCATAGACGGCAGCCTGGGATTCTCCAGGCAAGAACACTAGAGTGGGTTGCTATTCCCTTCTCCAATGCATGAAAGTGAAAAGTGAAAGTGAAGTCGCTCAGTCATGTCCGACTCTTAGCGACCCCATGGACTGCAGCCTACCAGCCTTCTCCATGCATGGGGTTTTCCAGGCAAGAGTACTGGAGTGGGTTGCCTTGGCCTTCTCCCGAACTGGGTGAAAGGGCCGGAGTAAAACATAGATAGGAGAGATCGCGAAACATTTTAAGTGAAAAAATAAGCAAAGATATACATTGTGAGATCATGTATTTATTTTAAACAACATAATGTTACAGTTGCATATATTTATGTATCTGTACAGAAGAGGAGTGGAAGGATATGTATCAACTAGTTAACATTGGCTATCTCAGGAGAGGAAAGTGGAACTGGGTGGTGGCCAAGAGGAACAAAAGAGACTTTTTGTTATTGTTTGGATTTTTTAAATGAGAATATTACCTTAGAAACACTAAATGAGCAAGTTAAAATACAAATAAGGTATATGATCTTTAACATTCTTTCTAGGAAACACTTAGGCCTCAAATTTGATATTTTCTCACCTGGGTGGGTCCAAAGAATTATCAAAATTATTGAATACTACACACACACACACATGTGTGCACACACACACACACACCCCTACACCCAAATGGGTAAAACATAATGACACTACTGATTCGTAGCCATCTAAATCAGCAGAAAACTTTGCTTTGTGAATATTAATATTATACATAACAATTATTTTCTCAGTTTGGCCAAGAAGGAAGTCCTGTGGTTACTCAGGGACCCTGTTTTAGTGCTAACTGGCAGAATGGTTTCTGGTTCATTTCTTCGCTCACAAAACTGGCACTGCAACTGCCAAGATCAAGACCTTTGGACCATCAAAGTGTATTCAACGATAGCCAGTTTCTCCCAGATCAAGATATGCAATCAGAGACCTGGTTTTCAGGCAAAATTGATGCAAGCAAAATGTTTTTTGGCTGCCAGTCATTAACATAATGACATGGTTCAAAGGTGTGTGTCTATTTTTGTTAAAGGGTGTTCTGAATGGTGAAACACTAGTGATTTCCTGGTTTGATGCTGCAGTCCCAAAAAGGTAGGTCATATCTGCTGTATCTTCTTCTAGAACTCTTTACTCCAAGCAAGCCTCATTTCTTTGGTTGTACATATTGATGGTTGTTGTTTAGTTGGTAAGTCGTATCTGGCTCTTTTGTGATGCTATAGACTGTAGCTCGCCAGGCGCCTCTGTCCATGAGATTTCCCAGGTAGGATACTGGAGTGGGTAGCCATTTCCTTTTCTAGCAGATCTTCCCGACCCAGAAATTGAACTCTCATCTCCTGCATTGGCAGGTGGATCCTTTACCATTGAGCCACCAGGGAAGGCCCACAGGCAGGGTAAGCTCAGACAACTATCCCAACTGTTTGTGATGCTAAGGAATCAATCAGAGATAACTTTGGGATAAAAACTTGGGAAACCATGTTTGTCACAACAAGAGGAGTAGGTGGCTTTTTTTCATACTGTCTTATCTTCCTGCTTATATGCTTTAGTGTACCAGGGTGTCGTTTTAAGAAAGGAACTTCTATCCTTAGATCCTATGGCAGAAATGACAACTAATCTTAAGCATATATTGAAATTATAGAATCCTTAGCAGGTTTGACTTTCCCTAGAAACATGTTGGTTCCTGATATTAGATTATTTGGGAAAGTTTTCTAATGGTTTCCAAATGTAGGAATGTGCAGTTTTCAGGCTTCTGTTTTATCTACTTCCCTGTGTTCTCATTTCCACATGCCTTTAATGTTATGCAACCTCTCCAGGTTCCAGTGGGGATTGCCCTTTCTAATTCATTAACATTTAGAAGAAGGTCTTATAACTTCTCCAAAGTGACTATTATGTCCTCTGGGGAGGAGAATATCCCTCTGTTGTCTACTTCCTCAGACACTTGCCAGAGACTTTCACTATTTGTCAGAAACTTCCGGCAGAACTCTCAAAAGTTGCAGTAAAAACACTGACGATTACAATAAACTGAAGATCTAGCCCTTATTTGAATCACAAGCGTCGTATCTGGGGAACTGGTCCATAGAGAAGCAAATGCTTTCAGGCCAGTACGAAGCAGCCAGGAGTTCCTTACACGGGATTTGTTAAATAAATAAATGTGTGCGTGCTCAGTCGTGGCTGACTCTTTGCAACCCCGTGTACTGTAGCCCGCCAGGCTCCTGAATAAATAAAGTAGATGTGGAAAAATTAGAGCCTCTGATAACTCTCTCTTTGGCTGGGAAACTTCTCAGCAAGGTGATTTGCGAGCTGCTGTGCCTTGTGGTGAAATCACATTCAGCTTTGCCTTCAAAGCTTATGCCTTTTGCAGACAACTTGCAGCTGGTTGTCAGTCGCCTAGAATTCCTGGAAAAAAATTTTTTTAGAGTGAGGGAGCATAGCAAGCTGCCCCTCAGATTCCTGTGCACTTCATGCTGCCACCTCCCAGTCCCATGGCATATCTCATAAGACCTTACTTAGCAACTCTGAAATTTAAAGGCATGTTCCTGAATTGTGGGACTGATTATTACAGTGATCAAATTGTTTAAAAATTTTCAAACACTCTCCTGTATCTTGGTTGTCTCAATACCAATCATGGTTTTGTAAGATATTAAACCACCGGTGAAAACTGGATAAAGTGGGTCCTCGGTTGTTCTGTATTACTTCTTACAAACCACATGTTAACCTACAATTATGTCAAAATAAAAACTTTATTTAAAAAGAAGTTTCAGGCTTCCCTAGTGGTTCATTGGTAAAGAATCCACCTGCCAGTGGCTCAGTGGTAAAGAATTTACCTGCCACAAGTTCAGTCCATGAGCTGGAACAATGCCATGTGACTATGCACCAAACTATTGAGCCTGTACTCTAGAGCCCAGGAGCCACAATCACTAAGCCCATGTGCTGCAACGACTGAAGCCTGTGAGCCCCTAGAACCCATGCTCAACAACAAGAGAAGTCACTGCAATGAGAAGCCGATGTACCACAGCTAGAGAGTAGCCCTCAATTGCTGCAACTGGAGAAAAGCCCATGCAGCAACAAAGACCCAGCACAGCCAAAAATAAATAAATAACATTGGTTTAAAAAAAAAAAATAAAGCGTTTTCCAGGGAATTCCCTGGTGGTCCAATGGTTAGGACTCTGCACTTCCACTACAGGGGGCTCAGGTTCAATCCTTGGTCAGGGAACTAAGATTCCAAGTATGGCCAAAAGAAAGAAAAACATCTCCGAAGGTTTAAGATGTAATGTTATGTCCAAATGACTGGACTTCTCTCCACCAAAGCACAGTGCTTCATCTAGCCAAGCCTTTTTTAGATGTGTAATAGCTATTAAGTTTGAGCTCCTGGGCAAATTTTTCTGAAAGAGCTTCCTTAGCTTTTTTCAAACACACACAGAAGATGCTTTTTCTTCTATCAGGTGACAGCTTAAGTCATGTTATACCCATGAATATGAGTAGTAGCTGATTTATATTGTCTTCTTTCTGTAATTTATGTTGCCTTTTGCTCTTTCCTTATTCCAGTGGGTCACATGTGCCATGACCCCCTCAGTAAACTGAGAAACGGAGGATCTCTGATTATGAGAAGGGTTCAGGTGAAATAAGTAATGCATGTAAACGCAGTTTTCTCAGTGCTGCATAAATAGGACTGTTTATTATTGAATTACTATGGTCTATTAGATTATGGTAGCGGAGAGGCAGATATTACCCAAACTTTCAAACTGATTTTTAGGCATTCTTTAACCAAATCTTGCAGAGGGTGTTTGGGCATTACTTATATAAGGAACCTATGGAAAGTATTCAAAACAAATGACGTATAGAGAAATCCAGTGATACTCATTATTATTATTGTGAACAAAGAGAATGACACTGATGGTGTACACAGAACTTGTGAACTTTATCAACTGTATGTCCATGTGTCCTTTAATTCTGACAATCAGGGATACATATTGATTTTTTTCAGTTTTTTGTTTTAAATAAAAACATTATTTCACACTATGTCATATATGGCCCTATTTATTAAAAAACTCCTCTTTGTCAGTTCATTTTCCTAAATGCATGCTTTGTGCTGCAGCAGAGCAGGCCCAGAAAATAGGAAGGAGGTGATTTACTATCTGGCCTCTGGGAAAGAGGAACAAGCTTGGATCAGAGCACATTACCTGATAAGACTACCCCCGGAGGCCGTGGAGATCTTGGAACTGTTCTGGGGACCTGCTGCTGGCTTAACTTTAGCTTGATCCAGAGCACAGAGTGAGACCTATTGAACTTGCATCATTTGTCAGGCTCAACAAAATTGCAAGGCATTTCTGCCACCTAGTGAGGGTGGCACTGGGCTCTAACTTGTGTGCATGCTCAGTTGTATCTGGTTCTTTGTGACCCTATGGACTGTAGCCCACCAGGATCCTCTATCCATGGAATTCTCCAGGCAAGAATACTGGAGTGGGTTGCCATTTCCTCCTCCAGGGCAATCTTCCTGACCCAGGGATTGAACCCACATCTCCTGCATTGGCAGGCTGATTCTTTACCAATGAGCCACCTGGGTATTTGGGACTGTGTCAAAAAGCACTGTCTCCACTTAGTAGAGAACTAGTCCTGCTTGACAAGAATATGTCAGCCACAGAACCATTTTTAAAACCAACTAGTTGTCTTTCCCCACCCTGAGCTGTAAAAATGTAGTATAAATGTGTAGAAAAGTTAGGAAATACAGACAAAAAGAATCTGGAGATAAGAATTTTGGTATATTTCTTTCAGTCTATATGTTTATCTGTATGCATCTCTGTGTCTGTATATATACTTATTTATACTGATAGATACATAAAGGTTTGTGTGCGTGCATGCTCAGTTGCTAAGTTGTGTCTAACTCTTTGCGACCCCATGGACTGTAGCCTGCCAGGCTTCTCTGTACACAGAATTCTCCAGGCAAGAATACTGGAGTGGCTTGCCATTCCCTCTCCATGGGATCTTCCCAACCAGGAGTTGAATTGGGTCTTCTGCATTGAAGGCAGATTCTTTACCAGCTGAGCCACCAGGGAAGCCCAAGCATACATTTTCCTAAATATAACTGGCTTAGTAATATGAAAGAATCTAATCCAATTTAGAAGTTTCAACTTTTGAACATCTTAATCATGACCACATACTTAACTGAGGACTGATACTCAGCTGGGACACAGGGAGGTGGCCTCAGAAGTTGTTTTCAGGCTGGTGGACACTCTCATCATTCAGCGTGTCCATTCTGATTGGACTGTGCCTTGTTGAATATGTTGACTATTACCTCTGATATAATTCAAAATACTTATCATAAAATTAGATAATACTAATTAGAAAATAAAAATATTTTTTCTTGTGTCCCTCAGATAAGGCTGCCTTATGATACAAGCACAGAATCTCCTTGCTGTTGCTAAACTATACATCTTTTACAAATTATGCATTTTACATAACAGAGACAAGAAAAATGAAGAACTATGATTCAAAACTGAAATACTACTTAAAATCTTTTTGTTTCTTTCTTTGTAGGTATGTGTGTGACCAGATTTGTTCTGCTCTTTATTTTGCAGCTGATGTGCAAATTGAATGTGAACACTCAAACTCAGGTTCTAGTGGAGCAGTACCTATAGAAATGGCTAAGAACTATGTGTGTGCACGCTCAGTCTGACTCTTTGCGGCCCCATGAACTATAGCCCACCAGGCTCCTCCATGGAATTTCCCAGGCAAGAATACTGGAGTGGGTAGCCATTCCCTTCTCCAGGGGATCTTCCCCACAGGGATCAAACCCTCATTGACAGGTAGGTTCTTTACCACTATAATGTGCCATTTAAATACAAAGCAACTTTTATGGTGAGTACTTTCAAGAAGAGAGAACTGACTTAAAGCTAAGATTTTTATTGTGCACTAGATTTTTTTTAAACTTAAGAATGTGGCTTCCAGAGTTGTTCTGGCAGGATTGTAAACGGGTGACCTCTGCACCTTTTCTCCACCCACATACTTTTTCTAGCAGAGATGGACTTCTACGGTCAGATGACCCTTCTATTTAATAAGTTGTTAGCAATAGAGGAGAAAACAAAGATGAAGATATCTAAAGTGTTATGCCCAGAAGCATATTTAGTGCTTAAGATCTCTTTATCTGAGATCTTTATCTGAGCATTATTTTACATTCAAAAAAAATCTATTATTTTTATATATTTTTAAAAATATGTATTTATTTTTGGTTGTACTGGATTTTGGTTGCTGCTCACAGGCTATCTCTAGTTGTGGTGCATGGGCGTTTCATTTATGGCGGCTTCTATTGTTTGGGGAGAAGGCAATGGCACCCCACTCCAGTACTCTTGCCTGGAAAATCCCGTGGACAGAGGAGGCTTGGTAGGCTGCAGTCCATGGGGTTGAGAAGAGTCAGACACAACTGAGCGACTTCACTTTCACTTTTCACTTTCATGCATTGGAGAAGGAAATGGCAACCCACTCCAGTACTCTTGCCTGGAGAATCCCAGGGACGGGGGAGCCTGGTGGGCTGCCGTCTATGGGGTCGCACAGAGTCGGACACGACTGAAGCGACTTAGCACAGGCTCTAGGGTCAGTTTCTGTATTTGGGGCACGTGGGTTCAGTAGTTGCAGATCACAGGTCCGGCTGCCCCATGGCATGTGAAATCTTCCCAGACTATGGATTGAACCACATCCCATGAGCTGGCAGGCAAGTTCTCAGCCACTGGACCACCAGGGAAGTCCTATTTTGCAATTAAATAAAGAGCTCTTGGAATAAAGTCTACAAAATCCAAAGGCACAAGGTACCATCATTGAGCCTTGGTTCAGAGTTTGAGTTCAGTAGTAAAAGGACCCTTATTTAGATCCAGCATTTATTAACTGTGAGACTTCAGGCAAGTGACTTACCCTCACAAAGACTCAGTTGTCTGGACTGTAAGAAGGGGGGTAAAAACATTTAAGAGTTATTAACAGATCTCAAAAGCATGTTGAGATGATTAAATGAGATAATATGTATAAGGAATTTATATGCAGGGCCTGGCACAGAGCAAACATAATCAAATTTTGCTTTTCATCCTCACATCATTATCACAGAGAATGGATTAAGCTTCCAAAAGGTGGTCATGAATTTTTTAAGGGCAGGATAAATTTCTCCTTAAGGCCTTCAAACTGACAGCATGGACCATGTTGGACTGTGGTTAAAGGGCACACTTGTCTTTTCTGATGCTTTGCTTCCGATGGTTTCCTGAAAAGGGCTCTTTTACTCTTTTTTTTTCTCTTCCAAAGAGTTATGTGGTTTGTTGAAAAATGACATGTAAAAAAAATTTAGACAATACAGAAAGAGACTAAGAAGAAGAAAAAGCCATATGAAATGCCACCAGAGTTGTGCCTAACAGCTCAGTATCTTCCTCCCTATTCTCTAGGTGATCTCATCCAACATTGTGGGTTTTTTTTTTAATTTTTAAAAATTATTTATCTATTTGGCTGTGCTGGGTCTTAGTTGCACATGCGATGTGTGGTAACTCGTTCCCTGACCAGGGGTCGAACCCAGGCCCCCTGCATTGGGAGTGTGATGTCTTAGCCATTTGACCTCGAGGAAAGTCCCCAACATTGTGGCTTTTACTCGCCTTTGTGGTGAGGACTTCAACATGTTTATCACTAGCTAAGGTCTCTAGGCTGATATGAACAGCAAGCTGATGTATTTGCCTGCCTTCCTGATATCTCCTTGGATATTTCAGAGGCATCTCAAACTAACGTGTCCCAAAGTGCTCTTCCAAGAACCTACTCATTCTACAGTTAATGGTGATGCTATGCTAGTGACATATCTTTCTTGACTCTTCCCTTTCTCTCAACCTGACAGTGCCCTGAGCTAACATGGAATAATCTCTGGCCTGGTACTCTTGCCTGGAAAATCCCATGGACAGAGAAGCTTGGTAGGCTGCAGTCCATGGGGTTGAGAAGAGTCAGACACAACTGAGCGACTTCACTTTCACTTTTCACTTTCATGCATTGGAGAAGGAAATGGCAACCCACTCCAGTGTTCTTGCCTGGAGAATCCCAGGGACGGCGGAGCCTGGTGGGCTGCCGTCTGTCGAGTTGTACAGAGTGGGATACGACTGAAGCGACTTAGTAGTAGTAGGATGATTGCAATACCCCCTTAACTCGTTTTTCTGCTTCTACCCCTTTTTCCCCATGAACTGATGTTCAGTGTTTTCTGCTTCTACTCCTTTTCCCCATGAACCAATGTTGGGAGATCTGGCTAGTACCTCTGCTTTTTAAAAACCTCCAGTGACTTTTTAATCTCACTTAGGATAATAGGCACCAGCTTTCCTATGAGCCAGGAGGCCGGCCACGTCCACTCTCACCTCTTTTCTCTGGCCTCGTTCCCTCAGCTCTGTGCTTGTTTACTCTGCCTCAGCTACACTGGCCTCCCTGTGCTTCTTCAAACACACACCTGCTCCCTCCTCAGAACCTTTGTACTTGGGGACTCTGTGTTTTCCGGCTCTCTGCCTGGTCCCTCCCTCACTTCCTTCTGGTCTGTACTCGAATGTTCTCTTCTCTGGGAAGCCCTCCGAAGCTACCTTCTCTTCCCTCTTCACCACTTTATATTTCTTCTCTATTGCTCTAATCTCTGAGATCTAATACACTGTATCCTTCACTTAGTGATCTCGTCTGTCTCTCACCCTGCAATATCAGCTCCATGAGAACAGGGACTTTTCTCTGTTTTGTTCGCTGTGGCATCCCCAGCTCTGTGCCTGGTTTATATTGTGTGGTCAACAGATTTTTGTCAAATAAATGAATAAATCCAGAGTTTACCAAAATAAAATAAATATGAGGCTAAAATATAAGAAACTTTCTTGTAGACGTTGTTGTTTAGTCGCTAAGTTGTGTCCGACTCTTTATGACCCCATGAACTTTAGCACACCAGGCTTCCCTGTCCTTCACTATCTCCCTGAGTTTGCTCAAACTCATGTCCATTGAGTAAGTGATGCCATCCAACCATTTCATCCTAAGTTGCCCACTTCTCTTGCCCTCAGTCTTTCCCAGCATCAGGGTCTTTTCCAGTAAGTCGACTCTTCACATCAAGTGGCCAAAGTATTGGAGCTTCAACTTCAGCATCAGTTCTTCCAGTGATATATCTATGCATATTGATATCTGGTTCTTAAATACAGACATTGCACCACAATGTCTGACCTCACAGGTACTCAAAACATAGTCATTGAAACAGAGAGAAAGAAGTATGTAGGCCAGAAAGTCTGAAGTTTGCTTGAACTGTCATTGGCTTGCCCTAGACTCTAAGCTTCATGAAGGCAAGAATCATGTCTCCTTGGCTTGCTGCTTCTCCCCCTACAACCCCCTCAGGGCTTCTAAGGGTACTTGGCATATAAAAGTGGTAGGCGATAAATAAATGTGTCATAAATCGAGATGCCAATGTGATTCTTGCTTCAGGCTGAAGCCCCAGCAGACCTAGTCAATATTGGACTTTCTAAGGATGTCAAGAGAGGTACTCTTGACAAAAGCCATGGAACTGTCACAGGACTGGTGATCTACTTGGGGCATCGCCAGATTAGCACCACGGCCCTCACCTGTGTCATCTCCTGCCCCTTATTTCTCATCCCTTCCTCCTGAAAGGTCAATATGGTTAGGGAAACTGAATCTGGAATGGACTACAAATAGTGCTAGAATATATTTCTTTTTTTTTTTTTTTAGAATATATTTCTAAATGGGCTCTTGAATAGTAAAATGGTCTGTCCGAAGTTATGTTTTTGTTTTTGACCCCACCACAAGGCACATGGGAATCTTAGTTCCTGGGCCAGGGATTGAACCTGCAGGGTAAGCTTAGAATCTTAATTGCTAAACTTCCAGGGAAGTCCAATGTTAACATTGTTTTTAAGGCAAGGGGGGCATATTTGCAATCATATTGCTGATATTTGCTGATTGCTGATATTGCTGAAATTTGATGTATTTTTATGATGAATTCATGAGAAAATAGGGCTATAGTCTTTTATCTACCTCTTGACAATACCACAGTAGAGACTTCAAAGAACGTTTTTAAGAGCTGGTCTATTTGAAGTGTTAATGTATAGTGATTTAGATTAGATCTGTTCAGTTTTTCTAGAATGAAAGCAATTTTCTCTTATGTTGAAAATAGTATAAAAATTGCATCTATTTGTGTACATAATTCTGGAGAAGTAAAAAAAAAAACCCTAAAGAACCATATACATTAATTTTTTTACTCTTTGTTCCTTCAATATGAAGGAAACAAAGAGAAATTGTTTTGTTCTTTTCATCTTGCGAAGCTTTTCTGCCCCATGAAGTTCTCTTTTAAAAGATTTTATATTTCAGTCGTAATTTAACTCTGGTTTTCCTTGTGAATTTATTTGCTTAAACCACTTTGTGTATTGCTCAGCTTCTACTCTTTGGAATTCAAGTCCTCTGCTTTACAAATAAAATGAAGAAAGCTTTATTATAGAAAATTTAAACGTACAAAAGTAAAGCAAATAATAAAATGAGCTTTCATGTACCCACCCCTCAGTTTCAATGTTTATCAATATTCTACTGCTCTTATTTTATCTATTTACCACTTCCTAACACTCTTTT
>NW_011494869.1:2664175-2751289 GCF_000754665.1 Bison bison bison | reverse complement strand
TTCCCCATCCTGCTGCCCTCACCTGTGTCATCTCCTGCCCCTTATTTCTCATCCCTTCCTCCTGAAAGGTCAATATGGTTAGGGAAACTGAATCTGGAATGGACTACAAATAGTGCTAGAATATATTTCTTTTTTTTTTTTTTTTTTGTCCTCTGAGGCATTTTATTTGTATGTGTTACATCCCTAGAAAAAGAATCCAAGAATTTTCCCTCCTGTATGTTTTCGTCTTGCTTCTTCATGGTCCATGATGCCAGCTGAGGTTGTCAGTACAATGAAACCAAACTGACGGGATGGGAGCAGGTTATTCTGCCATTTTTCTAGATCTTTGAGTTGCACATCAAATCTAGGGCTGATCACTCCACACTTATTTAGCCTGCCTGTGAGGTTCACAACAATTTTCCCAGCCCTGTGATCATCAATGATTTCAAATTCGCCAATGTAACCATGCTTCATCATCACTGTTAGAAACCTGACGATGACTTTGGAGCACGGCCTAATAAGGACCTGGCGTTTGCCTCTCTTTTCGGCATTGTTGATACTCTTGAGAGCATCGGCCAGGACATTCATGCGCACCATTCTGGCGGCTCGGAAAGATGCCGGAAAGAGCCCTAACACTCTTTTTGGAGGCAAAAGGAATTTAATTTAAATCTCAAACACTACACTTGTAATTTTACCTATAAATACTTCAGTTTATATCTATAACATATACCTTTTACTTTCATAATATGAAACAATGTTATTATGATGCCCAATATAATGAAAAATAATTCCTTATTATCATAATACTCACTATCTCAAAAATGCATTTTTACAGTTATTTTGTTGAAATCAAGATCTCAAGAGACCCACACATTGTATTTGGTTTATATGTCTCTCTCTTTTTTTCTTTTTTTGCCACACCAGGAGGCATGCAGGATCTTAGTTTCCCAACCAGGGATCAAACCCATGTACCTTGCAGGGGAAGCGTGGAGCCCTAACCAGTGGATCACCAGACAATTCCTGGTTTTGGTTTGTCTTTTAATTCTATTCATCTCTAACACTTTCTTCTCCTCACGTCTTCCTTTTTTTTCTTGCCACTTATTTGTTGGAGAAAGAAACCTCTAATTTTATTAAACTGAATCATCTTTCACAAGTAGCATCTTCAGACTCAAAGATAACAGATTTTCCAATTCTTGTATGAGGCCATAGGAGATAGAAGATGTAAAACCCATCATTGCTTCTAAGGCTAATTTCCCCAAGGCATAAAACAAAACAAACAAACATACACCCTTCACCTCAAGTAAGAAGGAACCTTGACGGTGTAACTTAAGTTAATTTTAGGAACTATTTATTGGAGGCTTACTATGAACAAAATATGCACTTGGAACTCAAAACTAATTGCTTCCTAGTCATGTTTTTTCTTGCAGAATGACTCCTATAAGAAGAAATGATTTGCTTCCTTCACTGGTTCTTGTGAAATAGAGGGAATGCTGGTAGAAGTTGAAATTGCTTAATATGCATGCTGCTACTGCTAAGCCGCTTCAGTCGTGTCCGACTCTGTGCAACCCCATAGACAGCAGCCCACCAGGCTCCCCCGTCCCTGGGATTCTCCAGGCAAGAACACTGGAGTGGGTTGCCATTTCCTTCTCCAATGCATGAAAGTGAAGAGTGAAAGTGAAGTCACTCAGTCATGTCCGACTCTTAGCGACCCCATGGACTGCAGCCTACCAGGCTCCTCCGTCCATGAGATTTTCCAGGCAAGAGTACTGGAGTGGGTCACCATTGCCTTCTCTGTAATATGCATGAAGATATTTCAATTATTAAGACTATTCTGGGCTTCCTTGGTGGCTCAGGGGTAAAATAATCCACCTGCCAATGCAGGAGACATGGTTCAATCCATGATCTGTGAAGATCCCACATGCCATGGAACAGCTAAGCTTGGGCGCCATAACTGTTGAGCTTGTGCTCCAGAGCTTGGGAGCCTCAACTGCTGAGCCCACATGTCACAGTTACTGAAGCCTGCACACCAGAGAAGCCATCACAGTGAGAATCCTGAGCACCACATCTAGAGGGTCGCTCCCACTCGCCCCCCAACTAGAGAAAATCCTTCGCAGCAACGAACACCCAGGACAGCCAAACAATAAATTAATTAAAAACAAAATAAAACTTTTCCTCCATTGGTGAGAGAAGTTTATTAGTGGTTTACCAGAAGTACAGTGCATTCCTTTCTAGAAGCTAACAGCTTTCAAAGTGGATGTGAATCTCAAAGAAATATTTAACACAAAAAAAATGCTTTAAAACTCCTACCAAAAAGAAAAATACTACCACACTAGATTATTCTGGCACATGTTTTGAAAAATTGTGCCTGTTTAGAGAGAACTTAAAGAACATAGCCAAACAAATGTAACCACAACTACCATTCGCATGATGGGGGAATTGTCCGGTTTTCCAGCCATATTATATGCTGCACTCTCAAAAGTGATTACAGCTTACTGTCTTTGAGGCTGGGGTTTCTTTCTGGGGAGCTGTATTGTTGTGACTTTTAATTACTTTTAGAAATGAACAAGTGCAGACTTAATGCTCAAACTTCTTCTAAGTCAGAATCTTTCTTAGTCCTGAATTGACTGACTGGGAATCAGAGCTCCTGGGCACAGATTTTAATACGGCCACCTGTGTGTAGGTCTGAAGTTTTCTCCTTTATGATCCCTTCCATCTCTTGAACTTTATGGTTCTCTGCCTCTCCTTGGGCTAAGGCACCTCATCCTAGCCCTTCTTCAAGTCCTGGTTCATCCTCTGGTGTGTGTGAGTGGCTTAGCAGAGGAGTTTGGTGTTTCCTGAACTGGGTACCAGGAACTGGCTGCCCCAGTTACTGTAGATGTCCCAACACTTCGTGGACTGCTCAAACTAATTTTAAAGCATCTCGTAGGACTGACTGATTTTAGAGGAACAAGGATGGTGCTATACACTTAAAGGAAAACCAAACTATTTTATTGTGAATTCTTCCAGGCAAATGATGGTGCCCATATTAAGGAAATAAAATTACTGGAGCAGGAAACAATGAGTCAGAAGCCCTGCTCTATTTCTGGATGGTACGTCCTTCTCTGGTGGTCTCAGTTTTTTTTTCTTCCAGTTTTACTGAGATATAATTACACAGCACTGTATAAGAATAAGGCATATAGCATAATGATTTGACTTACATACATTATGAAGTGATTATCTTAATAAGTTTAGTGAACATTGATCATCTCATATAGGTATAAAATTAAATTGTTTTTCTTGTGATGGGAATTCTTAGGGTTTATTGTCTTAGCCACTTTCATTATCATGTTAGGAGGTCAGAGTTGGCTGTTGGAATATTAATTTTTACATCATTTCTGGTTTCTATCATAACTGTAGGATTGACTCCTAAAACCTTTTCTCAGGATAGCAGAAACTGTGATTAGGGACCACCCTTAAAAGAATTGTAAAGGGGAACACATGTATACCTGTGGTGGATTCATTTTGATATTTGGCAAAACTAATACAATTATGTAAAGTTTAAAAATAAAAAAAAATTAAAAAAAAAGAATTGTAAAGAAATACTTTTTGTGCAAACATTACATAAACATCAGAGGGACTAATTTTACTCCACTTTCAGGCTTATTTATAGATTTCGTGACTCAAACGATAGCAAAACAGACCAGTAGAGCTGCTTCTTTGACTCATGTCAGTGTATCTTCTCTGGGATTGCCTCCCCCTTCACTCTCCTTTCTAGGCTGAGGTCTCTGGCAAGTGCAGGAGCAGAAAGAGTTCCTTATGAAAGACTGACCACGTTTCTGTAGAGAGGGCTTTCCCCATGCGCTGCAAGGTCATGTGGTTTCAGCTGCTGATACTGAATCAAATCCTGCTGATACTTGAAAATCTTGCTGCATCTAAGCCCAAGAGAATGGGTCCCCTTCTAGTCCCATGGATTCTATCAGACATGCCATGTCTTCCACAAGCTATCTTTTCACTGCTCAATCTCCTAGTGACCTCTCATATTTCTGCTTCTTTTAAAACTAGGATTTATCTGCTGATTAGTAATATCACTGATATTTTTCTGGATTAAAAAAAAAAAAACCTGTTTCCCTCAATGAGATTGTAATTATCTGCAGGGTAGAGACTGTCTCTTTGCAATGTCTATTACAGATTCTATGCATCCAGGTCAGTGTGTTGTAGTGGAAAGACTCAGGAAGTACATTCATTGAATGGTTACTGTATGGACTGAAAGATATATCCAAGGTTGGAAGATCTAGATTTGAATCTGATCTCTGCTGCATGAAGGTGTGACAAATCATTTAACTTTCATGAGTTTCTGTTTCCTTATATCTAAAATAGGGATGATCATATTTATCCTAAAGGCAGCTAGTATCTATTGCGCCCTTTTTTTTTTTTAATTTTATTTATTTATTTGGCTGCTCTGGGTCTTAGTTGTAGCATGTGGGATCTAGCTCCCTGACCAGGGATCGAACCTGGGCCCCCTGCACTGGGAGTTCAGAGTCTTAGCCACTGGACCACCAGGGAAGTCCCCTATTGCGCCCTTATATCTACTGGCACTTTGTGCCAGTTGCTGTTTCTAAGTACTTTAAATGTATCTGCTCATTTGATGATCACACCAGCCTTAAGATGCTGATGCTATTTTTTTGGGGGGGTGTGTGTGGAGCCCCTTGGCACACAGGATCTTAGTTCCCCTACCAGGGATGGAACTCACATGCCCTGCAGTGGAAGTGTAAAGTCTTAACCACTGGACCGCCAGTTAAGTCCCAAGATATTGATGCTACTATTAATTCCATTTTACAGATGGATACACTGAGGTTCAGAAATGCTCAGAGATGTTAGGTAACTTGTTGCAGGCCACACAATAAAGAGAGGAAGAGCAAATTTAAATCCAGGCAGTCTATTACCAGAAAACAACCTTTTTTTTTTAAACACTTTTAAAAATAATATTTTAAATTTATTTTTATTGGGTGTGCTGAGTCTTCATTGCTGTGCAGGCTTTTCTCTAGTTGCGGCATGTGGGGGCTACTTTCAGGATGTCGTGCTCCGGCTTCTCATTGTGGTGGCTCCTCTTGTTGTAAAGCACAGGCTCCAGGGTGCAAGCTTCAGTAACTGAAGCTTCCAGGCTCTAGAGCAAAAGCTCAGTTGTGGCACAGGAGCTCTGTTGCTCCACAACATGTGGGATCTTCCCAGCTCAGGGATCAGATCCGAATCTCCTGCACTGGCGGGCGGATTCTTTACCACTGAGCCACTAGAGAAGCCTGAAAACAACACTTTTAACTACTATGTTATTGTGTTTGCGTAATTTACCAGCTCATGGTGGGTGAGGAGCAAATGAATCCATATATATGAAAATATTTTTGTAAACTGTAAGACAACACCCAGGGGCTTCCCTGGTGGCTTAGTGGTAAAGAATCCTTCTGCCAATGCAGGGTACATGAGTTCCATCCCTGATCCAGGAATATCCCACATGCTGTGGAGCCCAAGAGTCCGTGCTCAGCAACAAGAGAAGCCAGTGCAATGAGAAGCCCGCACACTGCAACTACAGTATAGCCCCTACCAGCTACAAGCAGAAAAAACCTGAGTGCAGCAATGAAGACCTAGTGCAGCCAAAGATAAATTAATTAATTAAAAATTTAAAAAATTGTTAAAAAAAAAAGATCTCCCATCCAACTGTTACCTATTCCTAGAAGTTTATTGAATCTTTTCCGGCTATGGCTGTTTTAAAAACAAAAATCTCCTTTAGTATTTGGCTCCATAACACTGCATTATCTTATAAGACTTTTTCCCCTCAAAATGTGAAAGTCTTTTTTCCCAACTAAAAACACAATATGCTTTTGAAAAAAAATATAATAAAGATAATAAAAGTCCTCTATAATCCCACCATCCAAGATAATCATTTTTACATTTTAGTTTTATTCTTCAACTTCTCTGCATATACACACTTTTTGGCTTCCCTGGTGACTCAGATGGTAAAGAATCTGTCTGCAACGTGGGAGTCCTGGGTTCAACCCCTGGGTCACAAAGATCCCCCCGAGAAGGAAATGGCAACTCACTCCAGTAGTCTTGTCTGGACAGAGGAGCCTGGTGGGCTACAATCTATGGAGTTGAAAAGAGTTGGACAGGACTAAGTGACTAACATTTTCACTTTTTTCACTTCATACTTTTTACAAGCTCATTTTATAATACCATTTTGCAATGTTTTTGAAAACCTGCCATACCATGCTCATAAAGATAGTTGGAGCTCCAGTTTTGTCAGTGGCATGATATTCCACTTTATTGATTTGCTGTAATTTATTTATCTGAAATTTGAGATTATGTTTGAATAGGTGGGGAATAAGTCTTCCCAATCTTTAATAGCTAGCCGCAGAGATCAAAGATCTCAGGAAAATAATCGTGCTTTATGTTAGGTCAATTGCTTTAAATTTTCAGTTGCATTAGGGGAGGAGTTTGGTAATTATAAAGATCAATATAAGTAAAAAAATGTACATGAAGGGGGTTTACATTTTATAATGTCTGTCATTTTCTCTTTGTTCTACCACTTGGCATGGTAGAATAGAAGCTCCTTCCTGTTTCTTAAGAAGCTAGTTTAACTTTCCTTTTGTGGTTTACAATGGGAAACACTTAAATTCAATTTCTAAGCAAATTTTTGTGACTTGCAAACAGAATGTTTTAGGTAACTGTTTTGCAACCTGCAAACTCCTTACTTTCATGGGCACTCCATATTGTACTTTAGCATGTGTTCATGCAGTGAAACAGTGAAATCTACGTTATGGCAAGATTATGGTGTTCTAGTTTTACACTTTGCTTCCACCCCTGCGGCCCAGTGGTAAAAGAATCTGCCTGCAACGTAGGAGACTCCAGTTCGATCCCTGGGTGGAGAAGATCCCCTAGAGTAGGAAATGGCTACCCACTCCAGTATTCTTGCTTGGAAAATTCCATGAACAGAGGAGCCTGGTGGACTACAGTCCATGGGGTCCCAAAGAGTTGGACAGGACTGAGCTGCTGAGTTTTACACTTTACCTCCCCCGTGATCAAGAGCTGCACTGTGCATGAAGGGGATATGAGGCAACTGAATTCCATAAGCATTCTGCTCCCCAAATCATTTGCTCTGGGTTTACAGCACTCTGAGAGTTGGGGAGGGTGAGTGGGTGTGTACCAAAGAGAGGAACCCCAGTGGGGGAGGGGAGAGGGAGGGTCGTTTAGCAAGTTTCAGCTTCTCTGAGCCTCAGTCTCCTTGTTTGTAAAACTAAATTCCTTACGCTTGTCTAGTCTGACTCAGGAGGTTGTCTCAAGGGTCAAATTAGATTACATATAAAGATGGGATATCAATATTTAATAATAAAAAGTGATAATTACTAGTATTAGGCCCTTGGCCTCCTTTCTTTACAGCTACTTGGCTCAAGAATGAAATTGCACAGGCGAGGCTACCCAATTCAATTTTTGTTAACTGTTTTGAAATTCCCTGCATGAAAATGACTAAGGACAAAATGTACGACCTCCTGCCTGTGACAGGTCCTAAACTCAAGATTTGTGGTTAGTTCTGTTCTCTTTGACATCTAGCTAGGTGCTCTGCTTTATTCACTTTTGGGAATACTTATTGCCATTTCATCTGAAGGAATAGTAGGCCACCTTTTCTTTGAAAGGGCAATGATATCTTGGCTTTTTTTATGTTCACATGGAAAATATTCGTGTCAGGTGTTAGTAATTATTTATCAAGCCAAGACCTGTACGGTTGGGCTGTCTTCAGCTCAGGTCATTGGTACATGGAGTTACAGTTGGAAAGTCCATTCTGGAACGGTTTTAGCTACCACTAGTACAAATCTCTTTTTACAATGAGGAAACTGAGACCCAGAGAATCTAAATGTCTTGTTCAATGTCAAAGGTTGACAGGTGATGGTGTGCTTGAAATCTATTCTTCTGTGACATCCTCTCTTATTTTTATAAAATGCGTTGCAAAGATGACATAAAACTTCAGCATCCAAGACTACTTGGAGCATGATCCTAAAGTTAACCTACAGAGAAAGCTAAGGTCTCAAAAGTGATAGGTAAGAATTTGGGGTTCCGGTGGATTAGGACCAGCTCAGCCAGGCTCAGTATTCTCCACCTCTACCTGCCTCGCCTCCCAGGTCCTCCGCTACCTTGCTAGCCCCACCCTTTTCAGGTGGCCCCGCCACTTCCTGGTAGCCCAGCTCCCACCCCACCGCAGGCGGAACCAATGTTAGTGGGCTCTGGGGTCCATCGGATCTTTCTCGCTCAGACTCTTCGCAGCGGTGACTCGGCAGCGGCGTCTCGCGTCATCAGTGACAGCCCCGAACCTTGCTACGCTTTGCGTCGCTCTTCCAGGAGCAGTCACCTCCTCCTTGGCAAATAGTCCTCGGTGGGGTCCGAGTTCTTGGATAATAGGAGAAGGGAAGCACGAGAAGTTGCAGTCTGGGGACGCGGGACCGACAAGCAGAGAGAGATAGGGACCTAAGTTTCTGTGATAGTGTACAAAGTTAGTTAAAAACTCCTTCCCACCTAAGATCCCTCCGCCTGCAGTAGCGGTGGTGAGGCCGAGGGAGCCGCCATTTTGGATGTTCGGTTCCTGCTGCCACTGCTGCCACCGCCCCCGGAGCTGCTGGTTTCATTCGAGGTTTCGGGCCGGTGAGTGTCAGTCGCGGCGCTAAGAGAATACTTCTTGTTTTACTCTGCGCCTGCCAGGAGCGCTCGGCCGGAAGTTTCCTGTCTATCCCAGGGGTCCGGTCCCAGATCGTGGAGGGTGAGAAGAGAGGACAGAGACTGGGCCAGGAGGGGCCGGGAGTACAGGGGTTGTTCCGACTTCTTGAGGGCCAACCCCGAGGCCTCAGACCCGGAGGCTCCGCACGCGGCTGCGTCTGTGTTATGGCGTTGCCCGGCCGGTACGGGCCTCCTTGGACCCATTGACTTTCTCAGGCTGCACTCCTCCTTTGAGGACTCATTGAGAGAGCCTGGGGTTAGCGGGGCGGGTCCCTCCTCCGCGTGTCTTCTGTGTGCCACGTATCAGTGTTCTTGTATCTTGCATCCTAGTCAAGTCTTTCGTGAAACTCTCTTTTGTATTTCCAAATGCTCAGTTAGTTAATCGTTGTCTGCATCCGCATTGCCGTTCTCTTTGAACTGGACGTCGGCCTCGCCTCTGTCTAACCTTCCGACCAACTTCTTTACCAATTTTCTGGGGTTCCCCCCATCTTTTTTCTTAAACTCACCTGCGAATACATTGGTTACCCTTCTCTGAAAGTCCTGATCCTGCAGGCATCAGTTATTAATAATTCTCCCGATTTTCTTGGCGGCTTGACAGAGTCGGGACGGTTGGTTGTGTTTCTCAGTTAGGGTTTGGTGTAGGAGATTCGTCGAACCACTCGCTCAAGAGTGTGCTTCGACAGTACATGTTTATAAAGCTGAGTAAAGGGTTTTTGGGGGGAAGGTGGTAGGGAGAGGCTGTCAAATGTTTTCTCATTTGTATTTTCTCATCCCTTCCTGGGCTGAACACGTAGCTTCTGGGTACTTTTGGACACTTAACATATTTTTGTTGATGCTGTGTATCCCTGCCCAGGGCAATCTGCCTGTGAAAAAGAATCTTAGTCTGACATTGGTAGAAGGGAAAGTAATCTTTTTTTAGATACTGTAGGGATTAGTTAACAGAAGAGAGGAGTGAAGATTTCTTAGTGATTTTAACTTTCAAGTGGTTGGTACAGTAGTGTTCTTCGTTGAATAACTCCGAAAAAATACTTGGATTGACTTCGTGTATGGTATTTTTCTGGGGATAGCTGGATTTTAAATATTCACTTTTACTGTTCCCCATAATGTTTATCATACTGTATACGCTTTAACCTTTGCTTTAAAAATATAGACTCTCCAGGCACCCATAGTTTCACCACTTTCATTCTATTGTTGAGGTATGTTTGCAGTATAGCATACTTGAATAAAAAGCATTTCACTATAATTCACTGATTATTTCCTATAATTCAAATTAAATGAGTGTGACTGAGTCACCTCTGTTGCATCTCAGCCTGGGTTTTCACATCTGCAAAAGAGAGATGTAAATTATTTGAGATGGTACCCTAGTGACTGCTGAAACTTAAATTTATAACTTGACCAAATCTTTCAATACTTGAAATCCTAATCCCTGTATAAGTGCATTATTCTTATCAGGTTACTATCAGGTAGATTAATTCCTGTACTAGTCATATGATGTCTCAGTAGAAGAGTGAATGTTTCATTGTAAATAGTCAGTGTTCTTGGTATTTGTTTTCAGGAGACTTTTCAAAAATGTTTTATTTCCTGTTTGTATATCTACTTTAAAGCCATGGAGTCTCTTTTTGGTTTAAAGGGCTGTCTAACAAGATAAATGGAATCCTCACTCGTATACTTGGGCTTCCCTGGTGCTCAGATGGTCAAGAATCTGCCCGTGATGCTGGAGACCTGGGTTCGATCCCTGGGTTGGGAAGATTCCCTGGAGGAGGAAATGGCCACCCACTCCAGTATTCTTGCCTTGGAGAATCCCCATGGGCAGAGGAGCCTGGTGTGTTGCCAAGAGTCGGACAGGACTGAGCGACTAAGCACAGCAGCACTCATCTACTGAGTATCGCCTTGTAGTTGCTACTGAAATGTTCATTTCTGAGTTACACTATCAAATACTCCCAATATTAAATATTAGGAGAGCTATCAGATGGGTGTTAGTTCATTTCATGGCATTAAGTACTGGTATTTAAATGTCATTCATTCTTGGGTAGTTTGCATTCAGTTGGAGAAAGCATCCTTTTGCCTTGCAAATGATAAGTGTTGTTTAGTTCAGTGCACCTTTGATTGATCATACTTGAATGTCTACTTGGTGTAAGGGATTGTTGGGGTTCCATACTTGAAATAAACATTGTTTAGGAAACATTAATTTCTTTTGTAGCAGTTGCTTGTTCTTTGATCTGTTTTACTGACAGCAGTTCTAGATTTGAAGATGAATTTTAGAGTGAAAATATAAAGTACAAAAATTGTCAGCAGTGCTTTGGTGATATTTCATCACACTATTTATTTTTAAAAGTGGTCTTGAGTCTTGAGATTAGTCGTGTGCAAAAACAAAAACTTATGTTTTTGTGATTTGTAATAATTCTATGCAAATTGAAAAAGTTGAACGAATATTTTCCAAAAGATTATTTTTAATTAAAAAAATGGAATTGGGAAAACACATACCAAAACAGATTATCAAAATGCTTAATCTCCTTATTTGCATTTGATGAGGATTTAAAAATTTTGTATATACAGCAGGATGTAATTGATATCAAGACTTTAAAACTAATGTGGATTTAGCTTCAGAAAATCTAAAACTATTACCTTTCTTCAACCTGCAGCAACTTGTTTTATCTGTTTTAGGGGCTTGTCTTTCGATCTTCCTTTATGAATTGTTTTCAGTTCTTGATTTTGATTTTCATCCTTTTGTTACTTGTTCAGTTTCTTTCATGCAGGATGATGTTACAGTAGCTGTGTGTTTGTTGCTCAGTAGTGTCCGACTCTTTTCGACCCCATCGACGAGCCCGCCAGGCTCCTCTGTCCGTGGAATAATCCAGGCAAGAATACAGGAGTGGGTAGCCATTCCCTTCTCCAGGGGATCTTCCCGACCCAGGGACCAAACCCAAGTCTCCTGCATTGCAGGTGAACCGCTTGAGCCACCAGGGAAGCCCATTAAAGTAGTAAGCAGTTTTAAAATTAAGAGAACATACAGATTTATGTAAGCGCTTATATTTGTTGGCTTACAGGTTTTGAAAATCATTTTTGGCAAAAAGTGATAGTTTGGATTCTTTTGGATTCTTTCATTTACCTTTTTGTATAGAAAATTTTGTTTCATTTCTACATTTAAAATACATATAAGGTTTTTCTTCACTGAAGGAGTCATTGAAAATACTTAATTTGCTATGAATTCTGGTCACTAGAACAATCTCCTGTCAGAATTTGAAGGGTCCAAAAGTGGAAGAAAAAAAAAAAACAAACCCACACTTGCCAAACTTGTTGAGTCAGTATTAACTAACACTTTTGTACAAAAAGGGCAAGAGTTAGGATAATATGATTAAAATGAGAAATGCTTTTTTTACTAGGTACTTTGAAGTTTAGCCTTTTTTGGTGGGGTTTTGTTTTGAACTACTCTAACTGTTGGAGAAGAAAATTAATGAGTTATAAATGTTGCCAGTGAAAAACAGGCTTAGAAAGAAGATTTTTTTTAAAAGATGAAGAAAACATATGTGACCTTTGTGCTTTATTAATAATTAAAGACATCTTAAAGGCAAGTAGTGTTCACCCCCCTTTCTTTGTTGTTACAGTGCAGCAGGCACAGTATAACCTGATAATCCGTTGCTTTGCTCATTCCACTTTGCCTGTGTAGCTGATTGTGTTGGGCTGAGCATCCTAGGCTGTGCAGCTTGTCTGGCTTTGAGATTAATGTTATAGATTCTTGGAAAGAGCAAATATGAGAAAGACATGTGCTTATTAATCTTTGGAGATGTAATACATTTGTAGTTTCCTCCTTGTCAGCGTTTGGGTTAAAATTAAGGCTATCATAGCATAGATGGTGTACACTGTTTGATTGTAAGATTTAACTTTCGTAAATGATCACACAGTTGTACAACTCAAAAGAAGTTCCACTAGTGTTTTTACATCTCAGTTTAGTTTCTGCTTGCTAAACCTTACTCTTGGGAAATTGTTCAGTTTCAAGCTGAAGAGAAGGAAGGGAAGTTAATTTTTAAAATTCCTTTCTAAAGTCTGCACAAGAGATTCCCTTCCCACTTTTTGAAATTTTTGAAAACATGATACTTTTAAAATATAGTGAAAATACTAGTTTGAGATGGATGGGGAAACTAAGGAAGAAATGGGTACACTGTGTAGAGTTAATTGAATCTTTGCAGTTATTGTTAGGGGTTTTGGGGTCTGAGTATTGAAGGAAGACTGTTGTAAGAAGAAAGAGCCTTGGGATTTCCCTAGTGGACCAGTGGTTAAGACTCTTGATTGCACTGCAGGAGGCTTGGGTTCGATCCCTTGTTGGGGAACCAATATCCTAGATGCGTCATGGTGTGGCCAAAAAATAAACAAGAAACAAAGAGAAGAAGAAGGAAGAGCCTCTTTTTCTAATAGTCGCTGAGTTGTATCTGACTCTTTGCCATACCATGGACTGAAGGCTGTCAGGCTCCTCTGTCCATGAAATTTTCCAAGCAAAAATACTGGAGTGAGCTGCCATTTCCTACTCCAGGGAATCTTCCTGACCAAAGGATTGAACTTGGGTCTGTTTTGTCTTCTCTGTTGGCAGGCGGGTTCTTTACCAGTAAACCACCTGGGACTCCTTTCTGTTAGTACTCAATCAATGTATGTAACTTTTGAAAATGTGTATTTCTATCAGTGAAGGCATGGGCATTGTATTTTCTTTAGAAGCTTTACATGGTGAACGTTTAATAAATGGTGTTCATTATTTAAGAAAGTAGATGACCCAGAGGGAGGGTATGGGGAGGGAGGAGGGAGGAGGGTTCAGGATGGGGAACACAGGTATACCTGTGGCGGATTCATTTCGATATTTGGCAAAACTAATACAATATTGTAAAGTTTAAAAATAAAATTAAATTAAAAAAAAAAGTAGAATGAGGAAGTTGCTTATAGTTTGACTCTGCTGTCATTTGGGTGTGTTATTTTATTTATGCACACTGAACTTTTGTTGTTCCTTGAGCACTTAAGTGTTCTTTGATTCATTGTACCTGTTCTGCTTCTACCTGGAATGCTTTTCTTTCTCCCTTCCAACTAATGAATCTATTCTTTCTTCCTCTCTACCCCAGGCAAAGGATTGTAGTATTTTTTTTTAATGTTTGTGGAATTGTTTACTAGTCCTGATCTTCAAAGGACAAGAACTATCTAATTTATGGCATCCCTAGTACATAGCACGTGTGTGCATGCAGAGTCCCTTCAGCCGTGTCTGACTCTGTGTGACCCCATGGACTGTAGCCTGCCAGGCTCCTCTGTCCTTGGGATTCTCCAGGCAAGAGTACTGGAGTGGGTTGCCATGCCCTCCTTCAGGGGATCTTCCTAACCCAGTGGTCAGACTCAAGTCTCTTGTGTCTCCGATACAGCAGGCAGATTCTTTATCCACTGAGCCACATGGGAACCTCATAGGAGTTGACTGCAGGTCATTTACTTGGGACTGATAGAGTTGATGTTATTGAAACTTAGTTTCAGATTTAGAACGTATACAAAACCTTATCTGTGTGTCTTTGAAATATTATTTAGATATTTAATTCCAAAATGGATATTTTCCTTTTCTACTTGTAATTTACTCAGACCCTTTGTTTTGCCAAAGTTTCAAGTGATAGCAAAGAAATTTGCTCTGCCTGCCATCTTTTTTCTTTCTTTTGAATACCTGTTATGTAATGCATTAAGGTCAGGGAACTAATAGTAAGCTGAGAACTTCAGTCTTTTTCCTCAGAAGGGGAATATGTTGATAGTTTAGTGATTTGTTATGGACTTCCCCACTGTTTTTGAAGGCTCTACTTTAACAGTGCTGAGGCGTTTTTAAAAAGTTCTTAATCTATTTACAAAATAATAGATGTCCACTGTAATTAAAAAAAAAAAAAAGCAAAAACAAAAAACTAAAGACACACTTCTAAAAAAAAAACCTGTTCATTTCCCCAGTCGCTTTGTTGTTACTCCCCAACCATTTTACCAGGTTTTGAGTATACTTCAGTATCTCTCCACGCTTGGTTAAGTACTGTACATACAACATTAATGTACATACATGGCGTGCTTTGTTTTTACAAAGGGTAGATCATACTTTTTATGTTACTCTGTAACTGAAACTTTCCTTAACACATCATGGTCAGTAAATATAATGCTACCTTGTTTTAGAGGGGTGGGATGGGAGGGTGGAAGGGAGGCTCAAGAGGGAGGAGATACATGTATACTTACAGCTGATTTATGTTGTACAGCAGAAACCAACATGGCATTGTAATTATCTTCCAATTAAAAGAAGGAAACCCTATCATGCATGTCTCACAGTGTGGATGTACTCTACATAATTTATTCAGTCATTTTCTTGTATACATTTGGGCTGTTTCGAGATTTTTGCACTACAAACAGTAGTGCACTAGGCGTCCTTTTACATGTCCCTTTATTTGCTGATGCTCTTATTTCTACAGAGTGGAATCTCTTAGGTGGGATTTCTGAGTTAAAGGAATTATATTTTAAATGTTACCATTGCCGGATTACTCTTTTAGTAGGTTGTCATAATTTCCATTTCCACTAGCAGTGGGTTCATAATGTCACATCTTTAGATGACATTACTTAATTTTATTTTTGCTGGTCTGCTAGTTGCTAAATGGTTTCTCAGCTTTGTCTTAATTTTAATTTCCTTGATTATTGCTGGAGCTAGTCTCTTTTACTATGTTTTGTGGTCTTTTGGATTTCCTTTACTGTGAATTGCCTGTTCATGCCCTTGCTTCATTTTTCTCTTTCTCGTATCTTGCAGGAACATCTCATGGTATATTAATTCTTTGTGTATAACACATGAATTTATTAATCTAGAGTTAAATTTTATCTGGTATAAGTAAGGGGTCTTATATGATTTTCTTTTGTGTAGAGAGCCAGCTGTGTCCAGACTAAATAAACCATCCTTTCTTCAATGAATTGAATGCTGCCTTATCATACGTTACGTTCCCATATATGTTTGCTCTATTTCTGGATGTTCTGTTTTACTCTTCCTGTACCATTATTTTACTGTTTTGAATATTACAGCTTTATATAGAAAGTTACGCTCTGTTAAGAGCTCCTGTCACTGTACTTTTAAGTTTTTTTGACTATTCTTAAATATTTATTCTTATCTATATTGGTTGAATATAATTCTGTTGAGTTCAGAAAGCTTCAAAAAAGCCAAGTCAGTGTTTGGAATTGCACTATATTCATGTATTAATTTTGGAAGACCTGACATTTTTAAATAATGATAACTTTTCCATATTATAATGTTTCCATTTATTGAGGTCTTATTTTATTTTATTTTATTTATTTTTTTTTGAGGTCTTATTTTAGTTTCTTCAGTAAAGATTTCGTAGATTTAGTAGTTGTCTTCATCTAGTTCATGTACCTTTCTTGCTAAATTTATTCCTAGATACTTTACAGTTTTTGACTCTGTTATCAGTGGAACTTCAACCCCCCCCCCCCATTTCTAACTAATGTCAAACATAGGTTAAAAATGAATCTTTCATTTCCTATAGACCAGTGCTTCTCCTCTCCACCCACTTCTTGGCTATCTCAAATTAACAGAACTTGGATTCGTGAAGAATATGCTAGGGAAAATTTGTTGTCTTAGTATTAAGTCACTTTCTCATAGCTTTCTAAAGTCATCTGTAGAAAAAGTGCCCATAGATAACTGTGACTCTGGCCTTTTGGAGTGCCACCTTTTTATTTTGAAAGTTTGCAGTTTTGCTTTATTTATCCATTCTTGTGGTTTTTGTCAATTTGAATCTTTAAAGCAAGAATTCTCAAATTATGCATGTTCATTATATGAAAGATATCAAAATATATAGAAGTTAAAGCACCTATATTCACATGAGGTACAGATATCTCCCTTAAGATTTATCTTACTCTTTCAATTCAGTTCAGTTCAGTCACTCAGTCGTGTCTCACTCTTTGCGACCCCATGGACGGCAGCACGCCAGGCCTCCCTGTCCATCGCCAACTCCCGGAGTTTGCTCAAACTCTTGTCCATCAAGTCGGTGATGCCATCCAGCCATCTCATCCTTTGTCATCCCCTTCTCCTCCTGCCTTCAATCTTTCCCATCATCAGAATCTTTTCCAGGGAGTCAGTTCTTTGCATCAGGTGGCCAAAGTATTGGAGTTTCAGCTTCAGTATCAGTCCTTCCAATGAATATTCAGGACTGATTTCCTTTAGGGTAGACTGGTTGGATCTCCTTGCAGTCCAAGTGACTTTCAAGAGTCTTCTCCAACACCACAGTTCAAAAGCATCAATTCTTCGGCGCTCAGCTTTCTTTATAGTGCAACTCTTACATCCATACATGACTACTGGAAAAACCATAGCTTTGACTAGTTGAATCTTTGTTGGCAAAGTAATGTCTCTGCTTTTTAATATGCTGTCTAGGTGGGTCATAGCCTTTCTTCCAAGGAGGAAGCATCTTTTAACTTCATGGCTGCAGTCACCATCTGCAGTGATTTTGGAGCCCAAAAAAATAAAGTCTGTCACTGTTTGCATTGCTTCCCCATCTGTTTGCCATGAAGTGATGGGACCAGATGCCATGATCTTAGTTTTCTGAATGTTGAGTTTAAAGCCAACTTTTTCACTCTCCTCTTTCACTTTGATCAAGAGGCTTTTAGTTCCTCTTCACTTTCTGCCATAAGGGTGGTGTCATCTGCGTATCTGAGGTTATTGATATTTCTCCTGGTAATCTTGATTCCAGCTTGTGCTTCATCCAGCCCAGCATTTCACATGAGAGTACATCTTACCCTTTAGGGCATATCTTTAAAAAAATTAAGATTTAATTTGAAGCATTTTGTGACCGTTTTTGATAATTGAGGCCTTTATGGTATATCTTTGCTAATATTAGGGTTAAGAGAGTGAAAAATTGCTTTTTATTTTATTTGTGTCAAATTGGTCATGTTCATCTGTCATAGTTTATTTCGCCTTTATTACTTTTCATATGAATTAAGGTGACTGAATTGTTCAGTAGGCATATTTACATTTGTATATATCTAATTTTAAAATCTCAGGTTTGGTGAGTTTTGCTTATGGATAATTAAGTATAAAAGAAGATTCCTATAACACTGACAGTTGAGGGCCAATTGAGCTTAAGATCTCATAGAGGGATACCAGGTGACTGCTTAGACAGGGTGTGGTAATATCCTAATGTGGTCACACATTTCACAGCCTTCCCCTTGAAGATCCAGAAATTGCATTTTAGTATTTCACCTAGGAATGATTCATCCTGATCAGACTCACTGGTGTGTAAGTTAGGATAACAGTGTTGTAATTCATAAGGGGTTATACTTTTCTATTGAATTACCTGTATCTACTTTGTGGGGTCCTCTGTTCCTTGTATGGAGGTGTTTGGGAGGCAAGGTGCTTCAGAAGGTGATTAATAATCAGAAAGTTGCATTGTGAGCCTGAAACCAGATCCTATAAAGTTTGATGGGCTTGAGTGTTTTATCATTCTAGGCCAAGGTGAAACTTGAAAGAACTCTCCCTGTCTGACAATGGTGTTTTGCCTCTCCAGAGACCAAAATATTTATCCCCAGATTTAATCTCTTCTATTCAAACAGTGATTTATTAACACTGGCCACCCCTTTTTCTTCACTCTGTAGAACATTTCCTTTCTATGAACACATTTCTTCATACAGGAGAAATAGATGTGTGCTGCTTCCCCCTCCCTGCCCACTTTACCCCAAAGAAAGAAAACCACAAGAACACAGACAGAGAGCACAGCTAAGTCAGATTAATGACAGGTAGTGTCTGTAATCGAGAGGGAAATGGCACCCTACTCCAGTATTCTTGCCTGGAAAGTCCCATGGGCGGAAGAGCCTGGTGGGCTGCCGTCTGTGGGGTCGCACAGAGTCGGACACGATTGAAGCGACTTAGCAGCAGCAGCAGCTGCAGTGTCTGTAAGATACATTGTAAAGTAAAAATCTGGTTGAAGCATAATACTGTTGATTAGTTTGGTTTAAGTTTCTTACTATTAAGCTTTCTTACTATTTTGGTCATGGTATTTTTGCAAGTTGTAAATATACTAAAGCAATTCAAATATACATATGAGATAAAAATCTGAAATAGGGGTTTTGTGTGGAGTGTAATTTGAAAGTATAGGTCATATGGAGAATGTGAGAGAGAAACATGGCAACTTCTTTTGGAGGGTTTTGCCCAGGGTTAATTTGGGTCCCTTGAGCACTCTCAGCCATACTTACAAGTCTGTGATTGGTGGTAAAGTTAATAGAAATTTTATTTCTTTTCTTACTGTTTATCAAGAAAGATTTCAAGTACAGTGGGTGGCTAGAAAAGGAGATAATTTTCATATTGAAAAATTACTTTTAACTTGGGATTTCTTTTTAGATTTAGAGCTCAAATACCTTTAAGTTTAGAGGAAGCAGAATCAGATAGCAGTAGGAATCCCACCCTTTATGTATTTGACTGTTGGCTGTCAGCTCAGCGCTCACAGCCAGAGTGTGTGAGGTCAGGAGTGGGAAGAAAGTTAAATAAGTATGATAGAATAGAGGACTGGGTCAAGTCCTGATGCCTTTTCTATAGCTGTTAGTGAGGATCCAGTGCACGTTATTTTGTATTCTCTGGAAAGGACAAGTACATTTTCTTTAAATAAGGCTCTTCTACTCTTCAGAATTCAATAAATGCATTATTTATTCAGTTCCTACTCTTTAAGGCAAGGGGAATATAAGGATTAATAAAATAATCAAGAATCAGGCTTTAGGGAGCTTATATGTGAGTGGGAAAAATAGGTATTTCAGAGAAAAAAATAGATGTGATCATGGCTTGGAGATGGTATTGATGGTTTTATCCCACAAAGGGTTTTGTGGAAACTTTGGAAAGTAACTATTTTCCCCATTTTAGGGATAAGATTTAGGTGAATTGGAACATTTGCAGTCTTTTTTTTCCCTGGTCTCTTCTACTATTTAAAAATTTTCTTTTCTATATGAAGCATTTATAGTTTTGATTACTTTGATATGTAAAATAATACTAATTTAGTTTTAAGCTTCAAAACCCAATTTTGTTTAACCATTTTGGATAAAAATTTTTCCAAAATGAATTTCATACTTCCTTTTTTGTTTTCATCCTTATTTATCAAATTATTAAATAGAATACATTTATTAAAAATAGAATACGTTAATAAAACAGAACACATTAATAAAATAGAATACATTTGTCCACAGCTCCTGTTCCTTAACAAATCAGACTTAATTTTTTTGTGTTTGCTTTTCATCCTTGTCGTAATAAGTGTTTTACTTTTTATTTTTAGTTTTTAAAAAGATAACAAAGAGGGACATTTTATTTTGAAAATATGTGCAAGCATGTACATATAAAACATGTGGATGTTTAGGCATTGACTGAAACCATTGAAATACTAAATGTGTTAGACGTAACAAGAGAAATTGACAAAACATAATCATGGTAATAGACTTAAATATATCTTTCTCAGTCTTTGATGGATCAGGTAGTTAAATGAATGAGAGTGGACAGTATTTGAATTATATAATTTTTAGAAATTGGTTATTCCATGGATACTGTTTTATTTTCATGTAACTGTTAGCTTTAGTCTTTAGGGCAGCTTTATTGAGATATACACAAAATTGTATATATTTAATGTATAATTTGGGCTTCCCTTGTGGCTCAGTGGTAAAAAATCCGCCTGCCAGTGCAGGAGAGTTGGGTTTGATCCCTGGATTGGAAAGATACCCTGGAGAAGGAAATGGCAACCCACTCCAGTGTTCTTCTCTGGGAAATCCCATGGACAGAGGAGCCTGGCAGATTACAGTGCATGGGTTGTGAAGAGTTGGACACAATTTAGCGACTAAACAACAATGTATATGATTTGATGAGTTAGGATATAACTTTATATTCAGTTTTTTTCTACCTTCTGCCTTAAATGTTAAATGTTGATCTTTATAAGCCATTCCTTGATGAGCCATGGTCTTATTTTAAAAAACTGAATATGGTACTGTTTTTAACTTATTAATATTCTTAGGACTTCAGGGAGAGTTGAAGACTTTTTACTAGCACACTAAGTATCCTCAGACTGCTATGCTGTGTGTGTGTCTTAAGTGTGTATAAGATAAATGCTTTAATTTTGGATTTTTTTTTAAAAAAAGTTGTAAATCAAGGTAATTATTGTGGAAGTCAAAGGTAGAGATTTATCAGTGATTTGGTTTTTTCCTTTTTGATTAATCATCTATAATTTTTAATAAGAGAAATCGATAAAGGGCACAAGCTTTTTTCTAGATTGTGGAATTTTTAGAATATTTGTATTTTTTAGAGTACAGCAAGAGCTGTCCTCTTAACAAATTTTCAGTTGCACAATATAATATTGTATAGGCACTGTATCGGAGAAGGCAATGGCACCCCACTCCAATACTCTTGCCTGGAAAATCCCACGGATGGAGGAGCCTGGTAGCCTGCAGTCCATGGGGTCGCGAAGAGTCGGTCATGACTGAGCAACTTCCCTTTCACTTTTCACCTTCATGCATTGAAGAAGGAAATGGCAACCCACTCCAGTGTTCTTGCCTGGAGAATCCCAGGGACGGGGGAGCCTGGTGGGCTGCCGTCTATGGGGTCGCACAGAGTCAGACACGACTGAAGCGACTTAGCAGCAGCAGCAGGCACTGTATTGTTATAGCAGATCTCCAGAATTTATAAATCTTGCTATTATGCTTTTGAATGCTTGCTTCAGTTAGATATAAGTTTTATTTGTTTTGCAACCGTTTTTTTTCTTCCCCTTGCTGTTAGGTGACAGTTTAACTATCATCAGTGTCCCTTCCCAAAACAACTTTCTCCTGGCTCCCACTCTCTTCAGTTTTTCCTCCAGTTTTCTAATTTGTTCTATTCTGGAAAAAGCTGAATAAGAACCTGCAAATAAAGTAGATGTTCTGGGTCGATATGTGTTGATGTGAATCTCTCTGTTGGCTGCATGAGATTATAAAAATGTGTTTTGGATTCTCAGCTATGTTCTGTATAGCTGAGTCATTACTATACATTATATTCTTACGTTTTTATTTTAAAGGATAGAGTTATTGTTTTTTATGATAGGTGTTTAAGCTGTTATATGTTGAGGAATCTCATGGTTTTTGAGTATTTGAAAAGCAAGTAAACACTTGGAAAAAATAAGGAAATCTACATCATAATTAAAGTAGGTAATGTGGTCTACAGCATTCATTACATATGTCTAATACATGGATGTATTTGAATCTAATTTTTAGAAATATTTCAGATATAAAGCACATGGAAAATAATAATAAACATTCATTTACCTACTGCCTAGTCCAAGAAGTAAAATACCACCAATGTAGCTGAAGCTTCCTGTGTACTACCCCAGTCAGAGTCCCCTCTTCCCCAGATGATTGTCTTTGGCATACACATTCTTATTCTTTTACTGCATTTTCACAGTTGAGGTATGTTTTAGGTGTACAGCAAAGTGATTCAACAGTACATATACTCCTTTTTTTTTTTTTTTTTTAATATTTATTTATTTGGCTGCCCCAGGTCTTGGTTGCGGGATATAGGATCTGTTTCCCTGACCAGGGATTGAACCCAGGCCCCTGCAATGGGAGCACAGAGTCTTAGACACTGGACCCCCAGGGCAGTCCCCAGTTACACATATACTCTTACTGCATTTTTGTAGTAGATCTAAAGAACACATACTTTCATGTCTTTTAAACTTTTATAAATATTAATGCTGTGTGTCTTTCTGCGACTTGTTTTTACTCAAGATTATTTTATTCAGGGATGATTTGTTCCTGTAGCCAACATTCGTTTAGTGATTACTATGTGCTAGGCACTTTGCTAAGACTTTTATGTGTATTCTGGTTTGTTTCTTGTAACAATCCATTGAGGTAGATAATCTCCCCATTTTACAGATGAGGAAACTGGATTCTGAGAGATTAAGACATTTACACAAGGACACAGCTAATAGGTTGTGGAGCTGGCATATAAACCTAGGTAATTTTATGTTGTTTTAAACAGTGATAGGGTCATTGAATAAGGGTACATCACCTCTTATCAGTCCTGAAATTGCCAAAAGACGTTCTTCATAATTCTTTTGGTGTTAAAGTCTGATCTGACCAGATGCGAGGCTGTTTATAGTATTTATTTCTCTCCTTGGTGTGAATATTCTTATGTGTTACTGCAGAAATATTGTTTGATAATAGAACAGATGCTCCAGACCTAATGGGCAAATTATAACGTATTGTGTAGGTACTATATTACCTTTCTAAAATCCAGAAAATTTATTTCAGTTCTCCCCTAAAGGTTTTGAATGAGTACTGGTACTGTGCTATGTAGGGGCTTCCCAGGTGGCTTAGTGTTGAGAAATCTACCTGTCAGTGCAGGAGATGCAGGAGATGAGGGTTTGATCCCTGGGTCAGGAAGATCCCTAGAACAGGAAATGTAACTCACTCCAGTATTCTTGCCTGGAAAATTCCATGAACAAAGGAATCTGTCAGACTACAGTCTGTGGGGTTGCAAATGCGTCGGACAGGACTGAGTGAATAAACGACTGTGCTACAAACCTCTTTCTACATATGTATGGGATTTTGGATTTGTTTGATTCAGAAATCGCTCAAAAAGAAAAAAATGTCTACATATATTGAGTTAGTTTGACCATGACAATATTTGGCTTATCATAAATACAGTGTTCTGTCATTGATTAGCAATTTTTGCCTTTTATTATGTGGCTGGAATTTAAAAATCTGTTTTCTTCAGTAGACTTTGAGATCTTAAGGATAGAGGCTATGTCCTTGCCAGTCCCTAGCACCTATTACAATGCCTGGCATAGCAAAGGCTCAGCAAATATTTGTTCAATGAGTGATTGGCACTTACTGGTATAACATGTTTCCCTGTTACTTAGGTCATCTCTGGGGTAGTGTGACTAAGTGAATTGAACAAGGAAGAAAAAGAAGAGGTACATGAAGCTAACTTCTGATTCTGTATTTTTTACATTTTCCCTTTCCATTTTGAAATGGATTTAAATGATGCTTATGTTGATGTGTTGATGTTGTTTATGATATTGTAGTCTCTGTTTTATAAATGGGCCTTCAGCTATTCAACTTTTTTTGTTGTTGTTCATTTTCTGTTTAAAGACCTTGATCTTGCTGCTTTCTCAGTTCAGAATTCTCAAACTTAATGTTAAGTATAGTACATCATATTTTGCTCATTATTAAAGTTTGGTTTAACTTATTTTATCCTTGTACAGAATTACCTGACTGTACAAGCAGTCAATTGAAGAGGCTACCTTTGATTTGTAAAGAATGATGCTTTTAAATAGACAGACTGAAAATAGAATGATATGTAGTATGATCATTAAATATTTGTTCTCATAGATTTTTAAAGCTGATTCAATACTCTTTATTATTTATTTTAATTTTTCAGTTTTCAGTATTCAGTATTTATTCAATACCCTTATTTTACTGCTGAAAGAGAGGCTGAGAGAAGTCAAGTGGCTTGCTGTAGGTAGTTGGGCCACCAAGGGTGGTTAAGTACTAGGATCTTCTTTTTACTGGTTTGGCACCAACATTTCTTTTAAATCTGTTCTTTTCTTTATAGACACTGTGTCTGAGGGATATTCAACATGTTAAGAGTTTTTGTTTGAACGATTTAAGAAGTTTCTTATTCAAAATATAAAACCATAGTCGCTAAGGTTTATTAATATAAGAAGACTTGGGGAGCAGGCAAGAGGAGAGGCTAGCTTACTGGGCCCAATTCTCTTTCCCAGTAATTTTTCCTTCACTTGTAATTCTTTGACTTCAGTTACTGTTGCTTCCAGTGCATAGTTGCTGTGGTGTGACTCCCTCCTTTTGGTGCCTTGGCCAAAACATAGACATGACATTTTGTTTTTCTCAATTTTTAGAATAGACCTTCTTACATATCTAAGGTAGAAATAAAGAGAAATACAAGTTCTCAAAGATTTGTCCTTGGCCTTCTCCACGTATTTAAAGCATTACCCTCTTAGTCTCAGTTCACTTGTTTAGAAGTCCAAAATGGCTGTAGCTTGACAGGCACCCTTTCTGAACTGCCTGGGTTTGAAAAGTACCAGGTGCTTTTCAACCTGGTACTCAAGTCTATGGAGCTTAGCTCAGTAGAGCCCCTATTAGTTCCCTGTCCCTCATAAGCCCCATTTTTCTATGATAAATTCCTAGATGTAGGATTGCTGGGTCGTATGGTAAGTGTATGTTGTAAGTTTATACGAAACTGTCAAACTGTTTTCCAGAGTGGCAGTACCATTTTGCTTGCCTTCCAGCGCTGTGTGAAAGAGAGTTCCAGTTGCTTTGCATCCTCTCCAGCACTTGGTGTGTTAGCCATTCTAATAGGTGTATGTTGTTGCTGTTAAATCGTTAAGTTGGGTTCAACTCTTGTGATGCCATGGACTATAGCCTGCCAGGCTCCTCTGTCCGTGGGATTTCCCAGGCAAGAAAGTTATCTTATTGTGGTTTTAATTGGTATTTTTCTAATGCTTAATGTAGTTGAGCATCTTTTAAATATGCTTATTTACTTTTCTTATAGCTTTTTGGTAAAGTGTCCATTTTTAACTGTTTTGAGAATTGTGTCTGTGTTCTAGATAAACACATCCCTTGTTGATACGTGATTTGCAAATATCCTAGTCTGTAACTTGTCTTTTCATTTTCTTAACAGTGTTTTTCATAGTGTAAAAGTTGTGTATTTTTTATAAAATCCAGTTTTATCATTTTTTTTCTTTTATGGATTGTGCCTTTGGTATAACCTCCAAGAACTCTGCCTAACCCTAGGTCATGAAGGTTTACTCCTATGTCCTTTAAAAGTTCTATAGTTGTATGTTTTATATTTAGATCTAGGATCCATTTTGAGTTAATAAGGTGTGAGAGTTAGATCAAGGTTCAGGTTTTTTTCTTTCTCTTTTTGCATGTGTATGTTCAGTTGTGATGTGCATTAAGTTGTTCATACTAATACCTAATTATCCTTTTAATGTTTGTTATAATATCTCCTTTCATTCCTAATATTGGTAATTTGTATTGTTTCTCTTATTGTCTGGCCAGAGGTTTATCAATTTCATTGATTGTTTCTAAAAACAAGTTTTTGGCTTCATTGACTTTTTTTTGTTTTTAATTTCATTGATTTGTTTATTGTTTACTTTTTTCTAGTTCTTTTGGGTTATTTTTATTTACTTTTTAGCTCCCTGACACTCAAATTCATGAAGCGTTCCATTTTTGGGGGGCTTCCCCAGTTGGTAAAGAATCCGCCTGCAATGCAGGAGACCCCAGTTCGATTCCTGGGTCTGGAAAATCTTCTGGAGAAGGGATGGAGTACCCACGCCAGTATTCTTGGGCTTCCCTTGTGGCTCAGCTGGTAAAGAATCCACCCGCAATGCGGGAGACCTAGGTTTGATCCCTGGGTTGGGAAGATCCCCTGGAGAAGGGAATGGCTACCCACTCCAGTATTCTGGCCTGGAGAATTCCATGGATTGTATAGTCCATGGGGTTGCAAAGAGTCGGACACAACTGAGTGACTTTCACTTTACTTCCCTGACCAGGGTTGACCAGGGGTTGAACCCATGCCCTCAGCAGTGAAAGTAAGGAGTCCTAACCACTGGACCGCGAGGGAATTCCCTCCAGTTTTTTTTAAAGTAGAACCTTAGTTGTTAGATTGTTGACATGTAAGTCCTTAATGCTATGCATTTCCCATTAACCACTGCTTTAATGTATACCCCAGATTTTGATGTGTGTTTATGTTTTTGTTCAGTTCGGTATGTTTACTAATTTCCCTTGATACTTCCTTTTTCACCCATGCATTATTTGGGAATGTATTGTTTAATTTCGAGGTAGATGGAGAGTTTTCCAGTTAGCCTTTAATTCCATTATGGTCAGAGGCCTTTTTTTTTTTTTTTAACTTCCGTTCGTTTAACTTTATTAACTTTTTTTTTTTGGCTGTGTGGCTTGTGGGATCTCAGTTTACCAACCAGCAATTGAACCCCAGACAGTGAAAGCGCCGAGTATTAATCATTGTACTACTATGGAATTCCCTAACTTTTTCCCCCAAATGGTCTAGGACATGGTCTGTCTTGGTGAATGTTCTGTAATTAAGAAGAATGTACATTCTGTTGTTGGTTGGGGTGTTCTGTAGATTATTCGTTAGATCCAGTTAGTTAACAGTGTCATTCAAGTTTTTTGTTTTATCCTTGGAGAACATGGTGAAGTCTCTTAACTATAATTGAGGATTTGTTTATTTTTTCTTTCATATCTGTCAGTTTTTGTCTCATATATTTTTTAACACTATTGTTGAGTATGTTTGCAGTTGGAATTGTTATATTTTCTTGGTGAATTCACATCAAGCAGTGAGAGGATAGGGAGAGATTACTGCATGCTCGTAGGGTCTCAGCTCCTCTGGTCGAGAGGAGTTTCCCTTTTCCAGTTTTTAGGTGCCTGCCTGGAGGGTACTGCCATTGCTTTTTTGCAGCAGCCACCAGCGGTATTACCCCGGGGCAGGGGAGAGGGAAGGAAAACATGAAACAGAATTTCTTCCTTTGTCCTTTATCTTTCTTTTCCTGCTCCTTGGACCAGAAGGAGAGGGTTTTTCTTAGAACTTCTTCTCTGTACCCAATGAGCACTTCCAGATTTGGGGCTTCCCTTGGGTACAAGCTGGGCAACACTGGAGGAAAATGACAGCTTCTTGCCAGTTTGATGTAGCTTCAAATTCCTCTTGCTTTCTTTAGTCTGCTCACTGTCATTTGCTTTGCAGAGTCCTCAGGTAGCTGTGGCATGTACTTTTTCTAGGATTTATAGTTGCATTCAGAAGGAGAGAGGCAGGACTCCATGGAGTGTTGTTTACTCCCATTTTCACTGGAACCAGAACTTTTTGTTTAGTTTTGTTCTTAGAATATATTCTGAAATATACTAAATCCTTTACTTTTTCATTCATGCCTGTGTAAACCCAAAAAAAGAGTTTCAGTAAACAAGTGTTTCCTGCCATCAAGCCATCAGCCACTGCTGCTACTGCAGCCATCTGGTGGTGTACCCTAAAGGGAATTCAGGATGGAGAAGAGAGAATACTGGCAGATAAGATGCGGATCAAAGGAATGACTTCAATAAACCCAGACTCTGGCATTTTCACACACACAGAAAAGCACTAAAATCATTAACTTGAGATGTCTGGTTTTTGTGATTAGCAGTCATCTTGTGATGTTTGTTTGATTACATGTTTTTGTTTTTTTTGCCTCCCGCCGGTCAAAACTCATACGTCCTGGCTCCTCCCTTATCTCTTTGGAAGGTTCCCTCTGATCTGTCTGTATCCGTGGCCTATAGTGAAAGTGAAGTCGCTCAGTCATGTCTGCTCTTTGCAACCCTGTGGACTGTAGCCCACCAGGCAAGAATACTGGAGTGGGTTGCCATTTCCTTCTCTAGGGGGTCTTCCCGACCCAGGGATTGAACTTGGGTCTCCTGCACTGCAGGCAGACTCTTCACCATCTGAGCCACTAGGGAAGCCCTGAGCTATGCTGCTGCTGCTGCTGCTGCTAAGTCACTTCAGTCATGTCAGACTCTGTGTGACCCCACAGACAGCAGCCCGCCAGGCTCCTCCGTCCCTGGGATTCTCCAGGCAAGAACACTGGAGTGGGTTGCCATTTCCTTCTCCAATGCATGAAAGTGAAAAGTGAAAGGGAAGTCGCTCAGTCGTGTCTGACTCATCGCGACCCCATGGACTGCAGGCTACCAGGCTCCTCCATCCATGGGATTTTCCAGGCAAGAGTACTGGAGTGGGTTGCCATTTCCTTCTCCAGGGCGTCTTCCCGACCCAGGGCTTGAACTTGGGTCCTCAGCACTGCAGGCAGACTCTTCACCATCGGAGCCACCCAGGAAGCCCTGAGCTATAGTTTTCAGTAATTCCCCGAATAAAACATAGTTCTCAACTTTTTATGTCGTGCATTTTTTCAGTTGACACCTATTAAGATATTTTCTTGTGATACAGAAAGAAATCAAGTAGTAGTAAGTTGTCACAGCCCAAGGGAAAAAAAATCTTGTGTTTCTCTAAGCTAGAGGCAGCCTAGTATTGGAGGAAGAGTGCTGAATGGGGGAATCATGAGATATGAGTAAGGCTAGTGACTAATTCTGTGACCTTGTACGAGGTAGTTAACATCTTGAATCCTCCATTTCCTCCCCCTAGCATTTACAAAGCTAAGGGCATTGCGACTTCCCTGGTGGTCCAGTGGTTAAGACTCCACACTTCTAATGCAAGGGACCACCCCTGGGTGGGGAACTGAGATCCCATATGCCTCACAGTGTAGCAAAAAAAAAAAAAAAAATACTAGAGAAAAAAGCTAGTGGCATGAACTATATTTCTGTGACTCTGAGGCTGATAGCTGAGAAGTTGCTCAAGGTAACTTGTTTTTCTCTCAGCTGTCTTAAACTTCTGTGATTTCCCCCGTATTTTGGGACTAGATTTAGGCTTTTTCTGATAGTCTTTGTTGGCTTTGTAGAGGTCTTCTAGAGAGAAGTTACTTACTAGCAGAGTATTACCATTGATATTGATTTTTTTAAAGTAGTTTTATTTATTTCTTTATTTGGCTTTGCTGGGTCTTCGTTGCCGTATGGGCTTTTCTCTAGTTGCAGAGAACGGGGGCTACTCTCTGGTTGTGGTGTACGGCCTTCTCTTGCAGAGGCTTCTTTTATTGCTGTGCACAGGCTCTAGGGTGCACGGGCTTCAGTAGGTGCAGTTCCCAGGCTCGAGAACACGGGCTCTGTAGTTGTGGCGCGTGGGCTTAGTTGCTCCGAGGCATGTGGGATCTTCCTGGATCAGGGATCGAACCTATCTCCTGCACTGGCAGGCAGATTCTTTACCACTGAGCCACCAGGGAAGCCCTTGATTGATTTTAGATGTCTCTTGTTCCCCACACACCAAGTTAAGGTTAACAGTAAATAAGATTCTTTTTGAAAATGCAATTACTGGGCTTTAGACGGTCAACACCTGATTTTACATTTGGTTCTTGATCTTTCAAAGCTGTAATATCTTTACACTTTTCTTAGTTTATTTAGCTGTGTTGAAAGTAAGTATGTAGTACATTGATTTTGCTTACCTTTAGATTTTGTTTTGTCCTAAAGTCATTGATATTTATGATTATTGTGAAAGTAGTAGTTCTTTATATGGACCTCTATTAATATTTTTTGTTATGAAAATTTTAAGGACTTAGATGCCTTGCTGAAGCTTTTTGATTTTTAAAAAGCTTTTGGTGATGAACAATTTCTAATACACAAGAAAATAGAGAATAATATAATGTATTGTCATGTATTCATCATATACCTTCATCAGTAATCAACATTTGCCCATTTTGTTTCATTTTTACCCCCTCCTGTTCTCTTTCCTTGATGTTTTTCCCCCGAGAGTATTTTATTTATTTATTTATTTTTAGTTCTACTTATTTATTGCTATCACCCCATCTCCTTCCACCTTCCTCATGCATGTTCAGTCGTGTAGCCCCATGGACTGCAGCCTGCCAGGCTCTTCTGCTCATGGACTTTTGCAGGCAAGATTACTGGAGTGGGTTGCCATTTCCTTCTCCACCCTGGGAGTACTTTAAAACAAATCCTAGCGATCATATAATTTCACATAGATACAATATTTATTTTTGAAGTACTGGGAAGAACTTCTTGCATCTTAATACCAGGTTTAAGTTCCTAGCTCTGTCACTTGCCAGCTTTGTGACCTTAAGGGTTGAATAGTTGCTCTGAGACCAAGTTTCCTCAAAGGCAAAGTGAGGATAGTGATTTTCCATCCTTATTTTAAAATGACGTAAGGGACAAATGAAATAATGAAGATAATAAACGTAAAAGTGCTTTGTAAACTACAGACATTAACCTGCAAATAGTTCTATTAAAAAGTGACAAAATGGGTTTAGCCAAGTGCAGGCAGCTGGAGGGGCGCTGCTGAACTGATCTGCTGAGCCTGTTGCTTCCACTGCCGACCAGTGCTCTGTGACCTGCGACTCCAGATCCCTTTTAGATTGGCCTAGGCGCCCCAGGCCCCGTCCTGGCGGTGCGTCCGGGGGATGAGCAGCGGGCAGCAGGCCAGTGGGGCCCTGTCTGGAGCAAGGTGCTGTGGAGCGACACGGCCTGGGAAGACAAGGATGAATTTTTAGATGTGATCTACTGGTTCTGACAGATGATTGCTGTGGTCTTAGGTGTCATTTGGGGAGTGTTACCACTGCGAGGTTTCTTGGCAATAGCTGGGTTCTGCCTGATCAACGTGGGTGTCGTGTACCTCTACTTCAGCAACTACCTGCAGATGGACGAGGAAGAATATCGCGGCACGTGGGAGCTCACAGGAGAAGGGTTTATGACATCGTTTACCTTGTTCATGGTCACCTGGATCATCTTCTACACTGCCATCCACTATGACTGATGGTGCACGGCCCCACCTGCTCCCTGCCCGGTCCAGAGGACCCTTTTAGTCACAGCACAGAAGCATGATTGGTAGGGGCTCCCCAGCCACATGGAACCAGGAAGACCTATGTATCCTGGACCGAAAGTCAGTGTGTTGGGCGTCAGTGTCTTCTGCAAGGGTTGCAACCTGAAACTTTAGAGAACCATCCACCTTTTGGAGAAGCACTTTTGAACTGTCTATTGCCAACTGTTTCTTCTTGGAGACCATTGTGAGATATCTGTTTGCCGATTGGAGCTGTCCTTTAATTTGCTGCACCTCTGGATCTGGATGAAACATTAAATTGTCTTCCTTCTGCATCAGGTGTACAGTTTTTAAACTACCAATCATGGGCATTTCAAGTCTTCTGAAAACAGTATGGCAGTATGTGCATGGTCCATAGCATAGTACAGGCAGCATCTGATAACAGTTTTCATTGTAGAATGTTTTCAGATGTTTGAGTAAATCAGATCTTTAATTGAAAAAAAAAAATGACAAAATGGTATTATACAGGTAGTTTTGTATAGTTTAGGACACACAGTCTTAAGAGGGCCGGTATGCCGGAGCTTATCAATACCTAGGGAACTTTTCTGAATTCCTAACGTACCATCCCTACCTTGAGGATTGATACCATAGTGAACTGATTGGAGTGGGATATCCTACGGGTTTATTAGATTAGAGCAACATGGAAGATTATTGGTTTAGGATTCCACAGCTAATAGGTACTGAAGGTGATTGTAATGATTGTCTAATTCTATAATTTTTATTAACATGGAGGTATAATATGTATAAAATAAAATGCACCTATCTTAAGTATACAGTTTGGTGAATTTCATAAGTGTATACATCCATTTCTATCACGCCAAAAGATTTCCTTGCTGCCCAGTCCAGTCCCTCTCCCCACAGGTAATCATTGATCTCTTTTCCATCATTGTAGATGAGATGTGTCTTTCTTAAAGGTGTCATATAGGTGAAATCATACAATATGTGCTCTCTTGGTCTTACTTCTTTTGCTCAGCAGAATGTTTTTGAGACCCTTGTGGGTTGTGTATTGGTTCTGTTTTATTCTGACAAGTATACTTTTATATGGGTATGCCAGTCATGCTTCACCTGTTTATGAACATTTGGGTTGTTTCCAGTTTTTGGCAGTTATAAATGAAACTTCTTTGAACATTTTTGTTCATGTGTTGTTGAGAACACATATTTTCATTCTCTTGGGTAAACACTGAGTGGATTTGCTGAATCATATGCTAAGTGTATATTTATATGAAATTGCCAAACTGTTTTCTAAAGTATTTGAGCTATTTTACATTCCCGTGAGCAATGTGTGAAAGTTCATTTGTTCTATATTATTGCTTAAAATTATAGGCATTCTAAGGGTGTAGAGTGATATCTCCTTAATAGTTTTAATTTACATTTCTCTGTTGACTGATGACATTAGCATCTTTTCATGTGCTTGTTGGCCATTCATATATTTTATTTTGAGAAGTGTCTAATCAAATCTTTTCCCCATTTTAAACTATGATTATTTTATTTTTGAGTTATAAGACTATGTATTCTAAATACAAGTCCTTTGTAAGATAGGATATAATGACATCTTTTGAAGGGTAAAAGTTCAAAATTTTTATGAAATCCAGATTATTAATTTTTCTTTTGTGCTTTGTTCTTATATATTAAATCATTGTTTAACCCACGTTTCCAAAGATTTCCTTCTGGGTCCCATTTTGAGTTAATTTTTGTATATTGTGTAAGGTTAGGGTGCAGGGTTAATTTTTATTTTTTCTCATGACACTAGTAGTCTTCTGGACAAAAAAATGTTGCCTGCCATTTCAGTAAACACAGAATATTATGACTGTGAAGACATCAGCCTGTGCAGCTGCCCCTGATGGTGCACCTTGAGGGGAATTCTGGATGGAGAAAAATAGGATCCTGGCCCTGGATAGTTAAGATATATAGCAAAGGAATCATTTCACTAAGCCCAGACTCTTGAATCTTGTCAAACATACAAAAGCATTAAAATTATTACTTTGAGATGTCAGTTTTTGTGATTAGCAGTCATCTTGTGATGTTCAACTACATGTTTGTTATTTTTTCACAGCAAAACCTATGTATCCTGGCTCCTCCTTACTTTGAAAGACCCATCTGAGAGGCTGTATTCTGGGCTATAGCCTTCACTAATAAGACATAATTCTTGGCTTTTAGGTTGTGCATGTTTTTCAGTTGACGGTTTTGTCTGCTGAGATTGGTTTATTGTTTTTTTTCTGCCACATTTTCTTTTTTTTTTTTTTTTTTTTAAAAGGCTTAAAATGTATTTTAATAAGTTCATGTTGCATTATTCATTTCTCAGAAAAACTTCAAAGGTATTAGGGACAAATCAAACATGGTACACCAATAAAAAATGCACAGCGTAACTACCTAAGATAGGCAAAGCTAAGAGCTACCGTCTGACATTCAGCATACAGCAACCCTGTTCTCAAGATTGTACTAGGCCTATCAAGAAAGCTGTGAATGGCAACATCACAGACACAAAAGGGCCATTTCTGGGTTGTCCTTACCCAAGAAAAAGATGGAGGCAAGTTTAACACAAGATTTTTTTAAAGATACACTAAATGAAAATCTCTAAGAGAAAATGTCTTCCTTGGGACATGAAAGGGTAATATATGGGACATAACAGAACCGTATGTATGTTGTCTGTGACCTCTGTGGACATGTGCCTGAATTCCCACCTGGGAGTGATTGGAACAGTGGGGCCAAGGTCATTGGGGGATGTTTGGTTTTTGTGGTATATGTGGCAGGATCTCTGGGGTGAGACAGTGCACTAAGTCGTGTCCAACTCTTGCGACCCCATGGACTGTAGCCTGCCAGGCTCCTCTGTCTATGGGATTCTCCAGGCAAGAATACTGGAGTGGGTTGCCATTTCCTTCTCCAGGTTCTGCCACATTTTCAAAGAGTACTTAGGATATACTGAGATGATTATGTTTCTCAGGTGTTTAAGTTTGATATTTGATCTTTTCTCCTCATCTCTTATTTTGTTGAGTTGAGCTTTGATTATGATATTCAGTATTCATCTCATACTTTGTTGAACTATGTTGAGTTTAACGACAGTTGAGCAGAAAATACCTATCTTCTTTAAGGTTAGGCATAGTCCTTTCGTTAATTTAAGGATTGTGTAAAGATTTGGCTTGATTTAGTTCCTAAGATATTTTGATATTAGTGATAGACTTTTCATTGTTAGTGTATTTTATTTCTTACTTTGCTTTAGTTACCACTTAACATTTTTATTAGTGTTCTTTACATAAATTTAATGAATTGAGGGGTTTGTATGTAATTGCTTTGCTGGAACATTGTATTACTGGACTTAACAACTCTTAAATTCTTAAAAATCAGAAATGTGTGTGGAAAGTTGTGTGTATGCTTTTGGTAGAAAATAAATGTGAACATCTTTATTTAATGTCTTTCTATATCCAGAGGATGCCAGCCCCCATCAGATTGCGGGAGCTGATCCGGACCATCCGGACAGCCCGAACCCAAGCCGAAGAACGAGAAATGATCCAGAAAGAGTGTGCTGCAATTCGGTCATCTTTTAGAGAAGAAGACAATACATACCGGTGTCGGAATGTGGCAAAATTACTATATATGCACATGCTGGGCTACCCTGCTCACTTTGGACAGGTAGGCTGGGGTGAGACCACATCTAGCAAAGGGTGCTGTGCTCTGCTTAGTCGCTCAGTCCAGCTCTTTGTGACCCCATGGACTGTAGCCTGCCAGGCTCCTCTGACCGTGGGGATTCTCCAGGCAAGAAGTGGCTTGCCATGCTCTCTTCCAGGCTAACAAGGGTACTCTTATTTTAATGTCAGTAGGTCAGGGACTGTTAGTCTTTCCTGTCAAGGAGGACAGGATATTTTTGATGTCCCAGTAGTCTTATTATTATGGAACTGAGGGTAGAATTGAGAGAGAAAGCTGCTGACCTGGGAAGGCATGATATTGCCATCAATTGTCTTTTCCATTGGGAATCTCTGTAATTATGTGGATTAGAGTATGTTTTGATGGTGGCAATGTGTTTAAAGATTGACTGGGATTAACTGGTAGGTTGTGATTGTTCTGTCACATATTCTGGACTATGATGAGTACACTTTTAAGAAAAGTTTACTAAATGTTTTCTTAATTATTTTCTCAGTGCAGTAATATTATAACACTACCAACACTGTTGACAGTTGTGTTTAAGTAAAAGAAATTTGATGAATGCCAGGTAATGGCATTTAAGGATTTTGTCCTTAATCTCATTCCTTGATAGCTATAGCCACTGTGCAGGTCTGCCTCTTGTGTCACTCCCACACACAAACGCATATTTATTAAAAAAAAAAAAAACACATATTGCTTGATACAGCCAGTCTGGGCCTGATAGTCTTGGTGATAAGTACTTTCTTCTTTCCACTTTTATACATGGTAAGGGAGATTGAGCTACAGAGAAGGGTGTAGTGGGTTGTTTTTTTATTCTTATGAATGCTATTAAATTTTATTTCACTTGAAAATTTAATTGTGTGCTAAGTAGTCTTTCTAAGGAAAAGACTGCAAAATTTAAAGAATGTAAAAAAAGTAAAATGAAAGAATGTGCAACACTAGGTACAAAGAGAAAAAATACCACCCATATTTGCATTATTCAACAATAATATTATTAATGTTTTGACATGTTTGTCAGGAAAGATGGCCATCAGTTTATTTTCTGTTCAGCTCACTAACTTCAGTGGAAGAATATACCCGCAGCATTGAGTTAAAAAAGTAATGGGATTGAATCTTCCCAGGCTGACTTGGGTGACTTTTATGCTCATTTTGGGGCAGGAAATGAGATTAGCCTCTCAAGAAATTCATGATTAAGAGTGGGAGAGTGTTAATTCCCCAAAGGAAAATTGAGGTATTAATATCCGAGGAAAGGACCAGATACTAGGCAATCAAAAGCAACAGCTGTCTCCTATAAATAAACATTATATGCTTTTGCCATATCAGAAATGGATCTAGGTGGTTATCCATGTAGCATGTGACATAATTAGTATAAAACAGATAGCTATTCATGTATTCTTGTTGGTTGATTTTAAGTAGACACATTAAGTTAGATAGTCAAGTGGAGGAAAGACTCCTAATCCTTCCACTCAGAGAGTGCTGCTGTTAACATCATGAGAACAGTAGATTTATATACTCCTAAGGCTGTTCTTTAAAGACAAACTCTGAATTTAAAATCATAGGGTAGACTTTGGTGATATTTCATTTTGTACAGGAACTTTATATATATGTCTAAGATTCATTTCTATGACATATTTAAATAAAATATGTTTTCCGAGTCTATCTAGGCGGCATTTTTTAAAGAGAAACTACAGAGGTCGTTTTGAAAGGATTTGGTAGCCATGAGAGAAGGCTGTCTTGCCTCAAAATGAGAAAGTTTGAGCTTTAATAAAAGAGCAATAACTGGGGACTTCCCTAGCGGTCCAGCAGTTAAGACTCTCTGTGTCCACTGCAGGGGAGGTAGGTTTGATCCCTGGTTGGGGAACTAAGATCCCACATGCCGTGTGGTGCAGCCAAAAAAAAAAGTAATAATTGTAGTTGAAACATACCAAATAAGTTTGTATCAATAGTTCATAATAATTAAAAAAATTTGAAAGCGTTATTGGCCGTTTTTGGAAAATATTAGGGAAATGACTTATTATTTTGAAAACTGGTGAAGAAAAAGAAAGAAACATTTATCCTGTCTTTTCTATCCAGTTGTTCCTTGTAAAATAATTATTGCTAAGTTCTTTCCGAAGGAACTATTGGTAATCCAATGGTATATATAGAGAAAGTTGCTCCTTAGAGGAATAGCCCAGCTAATAAATGAAGAAGGGATGGAAGAAGAATTAGGATATTACCATTTTCAACCCCTGATGATCATCAGTGCTGCTGATGTCACAAAAGAGATAAAACCACCAGCAATAATTAAAGCCTCCTGTTAAAAGTTCATATCACCACCTGTGAATTATATTTGCTAAATCAAAACAAAACTGATAAACGTGAATCTGATCAAGCCTCCTTGTCCATTTAAAGAGAGACATTTACAAGTGTTCATTGCTGTAGTTTCTAACAGGAAAGTATTGGGAACAATCTGTATGTCCACAAAGAGAATAGATAAGTTGTATATTCATAGGTGAAATACTCTATAGCAATGAACATGCCTGAACTGGAGCTTCTTGTCTGGATGTAGGTAATTGTTCAGAAGATGTTGGGTGAAAAGGGCAGGAATACAATATGATACTTTGTGGAAAGTTTAAAGCATTCAAAAACAATTGTCTTTTTCACGTATAGCTAAGGACATATGACATGACAGTGATCAACAGCAATTTTGAGTTTTGGTTACTCCTGGGATGAAGAGAGGAAACTTAGACTGAGGCAGACTATTCAGAGGGATTTAATTGAATTCATCATACTAAATTTTTAAAAATAAATGGGATAAAATGTTAAGATTTGTTGAAGCTTGTTGGTGGGTCAAATTTTTGAGTGAAATATTTCATAATAAATTTTCTCAGAGGAAAAAAAACGGGATACAACAGGAATGTTAATATGTATTTTCCTCTCAACCAGAAGAATGAAAAAGCAGGCTCTGGTTCATATAGATTTTATGTTGCCAGTCTGTATAGTGGTAAAGCAATTATAACCTTGTTCTTCAAACGTGTGTGTGTTTGTACACTAGAAAGTTATTTCTGAATATTAAAATGAAATAAAAGTAACTTTTAAAAAAGACCTAACCAATCAGTTGCAGATCCATTAATATTTACAATATTTTTTTAATTTTTATTTATTTATTTAATATAAATTTATTTAATTGGAGGTTAATTACTTTACAGTATTGTATTGGTTTTGCCATACATCAACATGAATCCGCCACAGGTATACATGTGTTCCCCATCCTGAACCCTCCTCCCTCCTCCCTCCCCATACCATCCCTCTGGGTTGTCCCAGTGCACCAGCCCCAAGCATCCAGTATCATGCATCGAACTTGGACTGGCGATTTGTTTCATATATGGTATTATACATGTTTCAATGCCATTCTCCCAAATCATCCCCACCTCTCCCTCTCCCACAGAGTCTAAAAGACTGTTCTATACATCTTTCTAAATTCCATATATATGCGTTAGTATACTGTATTGGTGTTTTTCTTTCTGGCTTACTTCACTCTGTATAATAGGCTCCAGTTTCATCCACCTCATTAGAACTGATTCAAATGTATTCTTTTTAATGGCTGAGTAATACTCCATTGTGTATATGTATCACAGCTTTCTTTTTTTCCCCTAGTTTTATTTATTTATTTATTTTTAATTTGAATTTATTTATTTTAATTGGAGGCTAATTACTTTACAATATTGTATTGGTTTTGCCATACATCAACATGAATCCACCACGGGTGTACACGTGTTCCCCATTCTGAACCCCCCTCCCACTTCCCTCCCCATACCAATATTTTAATTGCATCTTTTCATCGAGATGAGTGTAAACATCATAAAGCTCGGTGTTAAAAGCAAGTGTCATGTGCATTTGACCTTTTGGGAAATTATTCTAAAAGCTGACAAAATGAGTGCAGCTTTTTTTAAAAGGGCAACCAGGTTAAATGTTGATAAAAGGCAGTATTTCTGCTTGGTTCAGAAAAATGTGACAAAGCCAGAAACTTGGTAAAATTATCCTTTTAAAAATTGTTTTGCAATTCAAAGAAAATTGGAGGATTGCATCTAGAAAAAGTATGTAGAAAATTAAGTTGTTAGGTTTTCCATCTAATCTACTCCCTCCAAATTTACTGTATTTGTTGTAAAGGGGGACAATGATTTCATTCCCTTAAGGCTTGTTGCTAATGACTGTCTGGAGTTTTGGAATGCTTCTGCTGAGAAAATATTCTGAGAAAAATTCAAGGATCAGCTGGAGATAATTAGTAGCTATTTGCCTTGAAGACATGGCATGTAGGACAACTGTTTGGGTGCTGTCTTCCTTGATGTGGCTGTTACCTTAGTGATGAGGAACTAGGCCCAGATGGGGAAACAAGTGGCTTAGGTCTCTTAGCTAGAACCAGTCTTAGACTCAGCTCCTAACTCTGATTTCTTTCTCTTCCACTCTGTGTTATGTACAGAGAAACTTTTCTCAAATGTTTTCTTTCAATTACTAACCTGAATTTGGTGTCCTTCCTACCCTGTTTTCACAGTAGCTTGTGCATGACTGTCATGGTATATATATCATATTTTCTGATAAATATTCAAATGCTGGTTTTCTTTTGTGTGTCCTTCTAACAGTATCGGTGAGAATGACTGGTACATTGGTTTGGGCACAGCGGGAACTTACCAAATTAAAGCAAAACCACCAATGACTCAGAACACTTGGAAAGTAAATATAAAAAAAATCAGTGAGTAGCGAAGAGTTGTCACAGTCAGCCCTTTGGCATGATAGTTGGGGAGAAAGGGAGAAGGTTGCTGTGGATAAGCAGGTATATTGAGGGTGTTGTTAACGGAGAAATTGATAGTAGGTGAGGAATACAAAATAACTCAGCAGAAAAAGCATAGCCTTCGTGGAGTATAGAGATAAGAAAGGAGTGTACTTAACAGGCTCCGACAGTAGCGTCACAGATATTATAGATAGAATAGCACAGTAATTGCTCATGATTTTAAGTTATCTTTAAAAGGCTGATTGCTTCCATTTACTGAGTTATGTTTGCATAGGGTTGTGGTCTTAAAATTTTGAAGACTTTTTCATGAAGTGATTCCAAGACTTAAATGCTTTTTTGAAACATATGTTGTTTAACTTTGGAGGGAGAACAAATTATTTCATCTTTTTTTTTCCCTGTTTAATTATAATGTTATTGTATTAACTTTTCTAACCATAAGTTCTCTTTGTCCTGCAGTTTTTTTCTCCCAGCCCAATATTATTCATCTTTGTAATAAACAATGACAGTTCACTGATGCAAAATTTAAAAGATACAAAAGGATATATGATGAAAACTGTGCTTTCCATCCTCTTCCAGTCACTTAGTTTCCCTCCTTACAGGTGACTTGTGGTATTCATTTCTTGACTATATTTCCAGAGATACTTTATACATCTCCAGGCAGTGGACATATATATTCTTCAGTTCAGTTCAGTTCAGTCGCTCAGTCGTGTCTGACTCTTTGTGACTCCATGAATCGCAGCATGCCAGGCCTCCCTGTCCATCACCAACCCCTGGAGTTCACCCAGACTCATGTCCATAGAGTCGGTGATGCCATCCAGCCGTCTCATCCTCTGTCGTCTCCTTCTCCTCCTGCCCCCAATCCTTCCCAGCATCAGAGTCTCTTCCAGTGAGTCAACTCTTCACACGAGGTGGCCAAAGTACTGGAGTTTCAGCTTTAGCATCATTTGGTATATTCTTACCTCTTCCAAAATTATATTGTAACATACTGTTTGCACCGTTCACCTACTAATCCATTGTGAAGATTAGTCCATACCAGTATATAACGAGCTTCCTTGTACATATTTTTTTCCAGCTTTGCTGACATGTTCATGGTAGTAAATCCAGCATGGTATTCCATTTATGTATGAATCATAATTTATTAAACTGATGTCTTATTAATGGACACTTATTTGCAATCTTACTGTTTGAAGTAATAATAGTACAGTGGAATAATATCCATTATCTTGCTCACGTGTGAATGTAAATACTTTGTCAGTTCCTAAAAGTGGATTTGTTGAGTCAGAAGGATATGTGTGTTTGTAATGTAGATAGATACAATCTTTCTCACTACGTCTTGTGCCAGTTTATACTCTCATTACTAATGTCCTTGCACTGTTATAATACTTTTTTAAAAATCTTTTTTAATATAATAGGTTAAAATGTGATATCTCAGTCTGGTTTTGATTTGCATTTCTTTTTCTTTTCTAATAACTTCACTGAATCATATTTTGCATATCATATAACTCACCCTTTTCAGGTGTACAGGTCCATTTTTTTTTTTTTCAGTAAATTTTCCTAGTTGGTTTTGCATTTGTTTTGTGAGGAGATTGAACTTCCTTTTGTACTTGAGTTATTTTTTTTAATTTGAACTGTCTCTTCATATCCTTTGTCAGTCTTTTTTAAATAAGTATAGAATCCTGTTGTACAGGATTTCATGTCTGGTTGCAAGTAGTTTTTCTAAGTTTGTCATTTGCTTTTACTTTGTTCACAGAGTTTGAGATAAAAGCAAAAGCTTCCTTTTATCTTGGTGGTGGACTGTTTATGGTGGATTTAAAGGTAGATATGTGGGTTAGCTATGTTTCAGGTGGAAGTTTAGGTAGCTATAAATGAGGAGTTAGAAGTACTGGGATGAAGTTGAGGTTGTTGTCTAAGAAATGGATACATTTAATTGGTCACTACTTTTCTTCTGTAACTTATGTGTTGAGTTGTGTTTTTATTTTTTATTTATTTATTTATTTTTTTGAGTTGTGTTTTTAGTGAGGGCTGCTCAAAAATGAATGCCCTCTCCTCACTACCCACATCCCATTGTGTTCTGCTTCAGTCATTTTCTTTTTCAATATTTGAAAACTTTGTAACAGTCTTAATAATGACACGTGGTACATTATGAGTTCAGTTGCTGGCCACTGCCACGTAAGTGTGAAGTGTGATGAGAGTCAGTCCTTCACCTGAAGATGTATTTCAGAGACCATTTCCAGTATATAATCTTATATTTTCCCCTCAAATTTGTCACCTTCAAAAAAAAAAAAAAAAAAGAAGAAGCAGCTCATTCTTGAAGCAGAGTCACTGTACCAATGGAGAATATTTAAAAGAAAGAATTTAGTATTTGTCTCTTTAATTTTACTTTTTCTTTTGGTATTTAGTTAGTAGTTCTAACAGCTGTCACAAAAAAACAGCAAATTGTACTCACTAGTCGTTGATGAATTTTGGTCTATCTTAAAACCTGGCTTCCCAGGTGGCTCAGTGGTAAAGAATCTACCTGCCCAATGCAGGAGCCACAGGAGATATGGGTTTGATTCCTGTTGTGGGAAGTTCCCCTGCAGGATGAAATGGCAACCTACTCCTGTATCGTTGCCTGGAAAATTCTTTGGACAAAGAAGCCTGGTGGGCTATAGTCCATAGGGTTGCATGGAGTCAGACGCAACTGAGCACGCGATGTGCGGCGTGCACACAGACACGCCCACGCACACACACTCTTAAACTTGGCCTTTAAAAATATGAAGTAATATTAATGCCTAAAAATGTCCTTCTCATTAGTTCATCTTAATAAAAAAATTTGGGTGGTTTATTTGTTTAATGCTTGATGTTTGTCAAAAGCATGATTCAGTAGAGATGATAAACATTTCGGTGATATCTTGATTCTTAGAACATTTTCTTTCACTGTTAAAATATTATTTATGGAATGATTAAGTGAGAAGATTTAAAAGCCTTCAGTTTGAAAAAGAGAAAGATTTTTCTAATAACATTTTAACTTGTGATTTTCTCATTCACCTCAGCAGTTACTTTTCTGCTGACATTTAAGAATGACTGTAATCCTCTACTTCAGAAATTGTTCTTTGAAATTTAAATTGTGTAGATAGAAAGGGTTGTTAGATAATCTTTGTTGATCTCAGAGGCATTTCAGTTTTCCTTGGGATCCTGGTTATTCTCTCTTAGAGGCTTCTTTGACATGCTCATGATGCTATAGTCATCCCACAACCTCTTGGTGTTTTTAATGTGGGAACATTGAGAGAGCAGTTTTTAAATAGCTCAAGAGGGATTTATTTGTAAACTCTTTTACTTTCCTTAATTTGACTTTCATACTTACAGGCAGATTCTTGTGGGAAGTAGTCTCATGAGATCTCACATTGCTGTATACACCGGTCTGCATCTGAGCCCCTTTCCTTGGAATGCTGTGAGTCTAAATGGGAGCATAGTTTGAAAAACTCCTCTGAAAGAGTTTTAACTTGTGTATACCCTTTGAAAACCACTGCCCTAGAGGGAATGTTTGGCTTCTTCCTTGTTAGTCAAGATGAAATCATAAAGTATATATCAGTGATTATGAAGTTCAAGAAAGTCTAAGTAGAGAGACAGACTAATTACAAGGACTTTTTTTTTAATTGAAGGATTTTTGATTTATAGTATTGTCTGTATTTCCAGTGTACAGTGAAGTGACTGAGTTATACGTATGTGTGTGTGAGAGTATGTATTTCAGATTAGTTTTCATTATGTTAAGATACTGAATATAGTTCCCTCTACTATACAGTAATGATTGTTGCTTATCTGTTTTATGTATAGCAGTTTGTATCTGTTAATTGCTCCTAATTTACCCCTCTCTCTCTCTTCCCCTCTGGCAACCATAAGTTTTCTACCTTGATCTGTTTTCTATTTTGTAAGTAGATTGATTTGTTTTACTTCTTAGATTCCACATGTGATACCATGTACCATTTGCCTTTCACTTCACTTAATATGATGCTCTCTAGGTCCATCCATGTGGCTGCTAATGGTAATACTTGGTTCTTTAATACTCTATTATACACACGTGCGTGCATGTGTGCGCACACATGCGTGCATACCCCCCCCAACCTTAAACCAATCATCTGTTAATGGGCACGTGGGTTGTTCTGTATCTTGGCTATTGTAAATAACTTCATGGATTCTTAAGCTCTGAGGGTTGTGTAAAGAATTATGTACGAGGAAATTGTATAAAATATTTTAGGTTAATTCTATTACTGAGTTTTCCTGTGGCTTTTTGTTGTTGTTTTCTTCTGTTTGATTCCTAAAACCTCTACTCTTCATAGTTCAAGCCTCAAATGTAGCACTTTTCCACATAAAGTTAGTTAATTGTCCTCCTTTTTTAATTGTACCTTCCATGATGTTTAGGACTGTTTGACACTTGGGTACATTTCAGTTACTGAGCTTTTGATATTTCAGAATAGGAACCAGACATTAAATACACACATGTGTTAGGTGCTCATTTAATGTACTCTAGGAATTAAATTAAGAATAAGGTTTATTAAACCCTTATGATAACACTCCCATAGTCTGTACGAATATTTAGATCTAACATAAACTTCGCAGATTATTTGGATGGCAAGTACGATAGGGCCTTAACTAGATACTCTATTCCAGAGCTTGATTATTATCTTTAAGATATTGAAAGATCTTAAGTCTTTGCCTTTTATTTTTGTGGTTTGATGATATAGGTTATACCTATGTACTTTAGTTATCCATTGATTCTGGGTTAAAAACATTGTTTTCCTGATTGAAATTTCTTTTTTTTTTTTTGTAATTTGTAGTTGGAGTGCCTCAAGCTTATCGCCTCTCAAAAATTCACAGACAAACGCATTGGCTATTTAGGGGCAATGCTGTTGTTAGATGAAAGACAAGATGTCCATCTTCTCATGACCAACTGTATCAAGAAGTAAGTCTTAATTTCTTTCTTATAACTGCTTTGTTTTTTTAGGTCTTTTTAATAATAGGACATCAAGGCTTCTGTTTATTGATTTTATATTTGTTGTCTAGAATATAATTGAGTTGCTTTTGGTTCTGGAGCTTATATATAAAGAGGATAAGGAAAGGATTAAAACTTCTGTAGAAAAAAAGTAAATCTGTAGGGGATAATTTAAATGAAAGTATTGTTGTACATCTTGAGTCATAGCAACTATTTAGCAATGAATAAGCATTTGGACTTTGATAGAATAGAAAAAGCATTGGTAAATCTTAGCTTTCTTATCATAGAATTTTTTGAATACCATGAATTATGAGGCACTGTATTTATTAAATAACTACCAATATATTCTAAATGAATACCATTTAAAGGTAAAAAGAGAGGTCTTGCTTGTCAGCAGTCTAATCCCAGATTTCAGTTGCTGACAGTTGTATTTAGCCTGTGAGCTTTTGTGCATAAGTCCTTTTTTCTCTAACAGGTGCTTTGCTGATTTACTAGTCCAGTTATGTGTTTACCTTAGAAGCTGAGGAATGCTTGCCATTCTAGAAAAAGTAGAAGACCTGCGAGTAGGGAGTTAACAGTTCTTCTCAGTATCCCTCTTATAATAAATTTCTGTTAAAAAGCTATGAAAGTTCTGATGGCCTTATTGATTTAAGGTTCTTTTTGGGTTTTTTTGGTTTTGGTATGTCTACCAGTTTATCTTCTTTTTTAGATTTAATTTTTAATTTACAGTATTTGTGTAATTGACAGAAAGAAGCAGGGGTTTATAGGCGATCAGTTTGTAGACGTTGAACTCATATATTTTGCTGTGGTAAATGTTGTAATTTAAAATTTCCCAATAATTAAAAAATTTTAAATGAGAGTTAAGATTTGCTTGTAAAAATATAGTATCTCATTTAAATACACTGCCTCTGCAGCTTTATTTGGGAAAATTTTGTTCTTTTTGGCCTTGAAATAAATATTAGTAATGAAAATACTAAGTTGCTTCAATTTATTCAACAAACATTGATTGCATACCTGTTGTATGCCAGGAGCTATTGTAAGTGCTGAGGATGGAAAATGAAAAAAGTGAGCAGAAATCTTTGGTGTCATGGAGGTTACATTCTAGGTGTTTAACATGACTTTATACTCTTATTTTGGACAAGGCTCTGAAAGTTTCTTTAATTTTTGTTCTTACATGCTCTGCTGCCCTTATTACTCAAGCCTTTAGTCACATGCTGATAATTTGACAGTTCTGCCTAGCATCAAGTTTTGAGCCAACTTAAGAATAGGTTTGTAGCTTGATTAAAATTGAAGAATGAGGCATATAGGCAATGAAGGAATCTGTGTGTATAATGAGACCCAGCCAAGCCCCAAGTGAATTTAGGAGAGAGCTACTAATAGTTGGGAATTGATCCAATACTTCAGTTTAAGTTCAGTCAAAGGACTTTGGATCATTCAGTTTTTTAAAATCTTTTAATGAATGGGTTTTTTGTTTATTTGTGAGGTTTCTTGCTTTTTGTTTGTATTATAGGGCATCATAGTGTACTAGCAGTTTTTCTGTTTAATGATGGCATGTTTACCTCATTGTTCATTGGTCCAGAAAAACTTTTAAGACATTAATGATCTTGGACTTAAATCTTTAAAAATCAGACACATTATTTTAAGAGCTTGCCTTATACAGATATTCTTAATCATTGAAAAATGAATGAAGAGTTAACGAAATATTTTTTGGGAACCAGTACCATAATTAAGTTAAAGTTTATTAGTAATTTTTATCTTAAATATTCAAATTAGTAGAAAGTAGCAAACCTGACTGACACTTTCCTTTTGTTTCTTTTCCTTTCTTTGTTCTTCAGGGATTTATTCATTGGTTCATTAAAAATTATCATTAATGAAACCTTTACAGTGTTGACAACAATACATTTTGTTATGAAATATAAGCTATTTTCCAGAACAAAAACAATTCAGAGAGAAGAATGGCATTATTTTACACTTTTGTAAATATCTTTAATGTCTAACCTAATAGAATAGGTTAGATGCTTGTGTTCGCTTCTGCATTCATTTTCTTATGTTTTAGTTGAAATATATGAAGATCTAGCCTTTCACAGATAATGTTTGAAAAAGGAAGAGGGCTTTAATAACCTTTCAGATAACTGTGGATAATCTTCCATGATCCCATACCAAACTCCACAAGTGGTAGTTTCATTAGGTTAGTGTAGAATCTGAAATTGTATCAGTGAAGTTTGTTTTTTTTTTTGTTATATTGAAACCCATCCATACAGTTTGACTCTTTTGTTTAGTTTTTAAACATCATGCTTAAAGCATTTGGAGAAAATTAGTTCAAGGAGCTTTAAAGTATTAATAGACTGTCAGGTTCATGATGGCAATACAAATATTCCAAAATTCTAGTTTTCACTTTCAAAGCTTAGGTTTGTCATTGGCAACAAATATTGTCACTTGTTGCCCTTGAAGTGATAGGCTTACTTGGCTTTTCTTCCAGAAAATGTTTAAGAATGTTTAAGAAAATAACCACATCTTAGTAATTATAATTGTTATTTTTCAGGTAAAAATGATGTTCATTTTAAAAACAGCTGGTTCGTAGTTTAGCTTGCAAATGAAACAGATACACAAGTGCTTTTTGCTGAGATTGTCCCTTATTTCATTATGCATCAGAAGTATTTCATGCATACTTTCCATTTTGTCACACAGAATATTAAAAAATGTGCACTCAAGAGTCAAGGTATGAGGGAGTTCCTTGGTGGCCTAGTGCTTAGGATTCTGGGCTTTCACTGAAGTGACCCAGATTCAATCCCTGATCAGGGAACTGAGATCCTACAAGTTGCATGGCATGGCTTAAAAAAGAAAAAAAGTCAAGGTATAATTAAGCTAGTCATTTTTACTGCTTTGTCGTGAGTGACTGAACAGCAGACAACAACAAAAAGGGGAGTATTAAGTGAAACTGCCTCCCTCCCTTCCTTCTTGGACCGTTAAGTATATGGCAGTGAATTCAGTGACTGGTAATACAGTTTGGTGCCTCTTTCCTGATACGTGCTAATGTGCCTTAGTTCTTCCCATTTGCACTGATAGTGCAATAAAGCTGACAAATAATGAGTTAGTATTGTGAAAGTATTTATATCTCATGGACCCCCTGAAATAGTCCTAGGAACTTCCAGAGATTCTCTAATCACCGTTTGAGAACCACTGAACTAAAGGATTTTAAAATACTCTTAAGGCTGGTAGAAGTAGCATAACTCAACATAGGAATTCAGCTTCTGCATAGTAAGAGTTGATTATAATATATAAATGCATTTACTATTCAAACTTTTAATGCTTCAACTTTTCTGAAAATACTTCCTGGCTGGTTTAGAAATAGTTTTGTGCAGTAATCAGTGCCTGTTAGAATTTTTTGTATCTGTTCAGTTCAGTTCAGTTTCTCAGTCGTGTCCAACTCTCTGCGACCCCATGAATCGCAGCATGCCAGGCCTCCCTGTCCATCACCAACTCCCGGAGTTCACTCAGACTCATGTCCATTGAGTCAGTGATGCCATCCAGCCATCTACTAGATATTGAGCCTCACTGTAACATCTACCTTAGTTTAAGATGGTTTAATTAGCTGTTTTTTTAGTTACTGTTTTTCTTCTTTTGAATAAATGTAAAAATTAATATCAAGGTTAATACTGTGCTCAAAGATTTTAGAGTGTTTCTGTTGTGATGTTTGTCATCTTAAATGCTCTAGCAGGATTGTGTTTTCTAAATTTTTTTTTAAACATTTTGGTTAATATCTTACTTTTTTGTAGTTAATAGAGCATATTAAAATCTTTAAAGATAGAGTTGTGCTTCATATTCTGTCATTGCTAGTAAAGAAAGTTCTTTTGGCATCCCATAGGTAGTATGTTGTATAGATTCTGTTACTAGTGGTGTTTGGAAATGCTGGGTTGTAAGCATGTAGAACAAACTGTCAGTTTACTGTGTTGTAATTTGTATTAATAATAAGGTTAGAATAAACATTTTTTTTTGCAAAAATTATCCTAATATTTTCCTTATGAGAGGAATCATGAATCATTCAGAGCTTTCTTGTTAGATTGTGAAGCTTCTTCATTGGGAGCACCGGGCAGGGCATATTCATTTCTGCCGCCTTCTTTCTTTTGCAGTGATCTCAATCATAGCACACAGTATGTACAAGGGCTAGCACTTTGTACCCTCGGCTGCATGGGGTCCTCAGAGATGTGCAGAGATCTTGCAGGAGAGGTAGAGAAACTCTTGAAAACCTCCAACTCTTACTTAAGAAAAAAGGTAACTTTCCATGAAATGGAATGTCTGTGTTTGGAATAGGGAGTATTATGGAGAGAAGGCACATTATTCATTCTTGAAAGCGCAAGTGATAATATAACTTTCTCTGTGCATTAAATGTGTTTTAAATGACTGTATATGAATCAGTTGTTCATAAGTCAAAATCTATTTTTTATACTAATTTTGGAGGTGATTTTTTTATTGCTATTTAACTCTCCAGTTGGTAAGTGATTGTGAACACTTTAATTCTCTTAATTCCTCACTTTTCAAGAAAATTGTTTATCAACAAATAGATGAAAAAAAAAAAAAAAAAAAAAAAAAAACAAATAGATGGCATACCTAATTACTTCCTAAATTACCTGACTCTAACCAGTGTTAAACAAAGTGATAATGAACAGATTGTTACAAATTTATTTTAGTGCCCATGCCTTTATATTAGGGCCTTTGAATCTTGGAAGTGCAGTTCCTTGGGACCTAGATAATTATTAGGGAATGATTTAGAACCTCCTTCCTAAAATTGGTATATCTAAGTGAAATAGTAATGGAAGACAGTGATCGTATTCTCTTATATGCTTTTATTTGTTAGTATAAATATTTTGTTGTTATTTTATTGTGCTTGAATCTTAAAGCCTTCATAAATAAGCGGTATAAAATTTAGGACTTTAGAAGTGACATAAAATCATCTGATTGTCATTGACTGTGCCTTTTGCATTTAATGGTGTGAGACAAAGCTGTTTAAAAGGGCCAAGCTGTTTTCCAGGATCATGTGCTGCTAATGATGGCTAAAGGCCAAAGCCAGTCCTTTCTCTTAAAGAATGTGTGGGCTGCTCTTGTTCAGAAAGATTACATAAATATTAAGTAAAATATCCCTGCAGATTAGGAAAAAATTGTTTTCCTCAACTGTAGCATGGGAAGAATTAGCTGAAATCTTTTCTTATTAAGTACCTAAATTATGATATTCAGTTCCAACAAGTAGTAGTTATGGTTCCTTTGCGGGGATAGGGGGAGAGTAACTGAAATCAGTCTTTGAATGTCCCTTTCTTTCCTGTCAACAAGCTAGGGCCATCTTTTCTTTAGTAGAGACTGGCTAACAGAGAGACTTAACTAAGATACTAAGTAACTTTCAAATGATTTCCTTGATTTCAGTAGAGGTTGAATGGAGAAAGTATAGGTATTATTAAAAGTAGCAGCAGATTTAAAGCATCTGCAATATATGTATCTTTCACCTGCATAGTGTTTTTATAAAACCTTTTGGTTTTCTTACTCAGAAGAATGATGATCAGTGACAGAGTCTTTATTTTTTAACTTTGCAAAGCTGCAGATAAATTATACTTAGCACAATTGGTAAGCTCGTGTTAACAGATGGTCTGGTTGAAAAAAGTTGTTGTCCACTTATTTGGTAATATATGACCAAAGAGACAGGTGAGTTAGAAGTTCTCATTAATGCAGTAGTATAAATTGGACAGCCCTAAGCAATTAATAACTAATAAATCTGATAATCAGATCTATACCTCCTTTCTTTTTTCATGTAGATGAACTGGTTGACAAGGTTCTTTTGTTTGTAAGATTGGTTGTCCTAACTTTAATTGAAATAAATCTTCTTTTGTCCTTTTTATGTTTTTTTTTTTTTTTTTTTGTAGGCAGCACTTTGTGCTGTTCATGTCATCAGGAAGGTTCCTGAACTTATGGAGATGTTTTTACCAGCAACAAAAAATTTGTTGAATGAAAAGAACCATGGTAATGTGATTTGGATGCACTCATGAAGTACTGAGGGAGAAGGAGAAAGACAATAGTCTTCAGGCAGTCTTGGCCTCTGTCTCACACAGTGGACTCAGCTTTCTGCTGTGCTTGGACACCTTTTCCAGGAAGGGCCAATGGGTTGAATCTCTCTTCTACTCTCAAATACTAGCTTTGTAATTAGAGATTGATTCCTTTATAGTAAGCTTGTTTTTCATTTCTGGTCCCCTTTTATTATATCAAAAATACTATATTAACTAATACTCAGTGTAATTGCAAATGATCCTAGCCTTGATTTTCATGTGTGAAACCTTTTGACTTCTTGGCTATTTCTTTATCTCTTTGCCATTGTAATGTAAGATTTGTGAAACTCCTTGTAGGTTACTTGTAACAGGAATTTGTAATGGGTACTCAGACATATAAAACTTATGAGGAATTAGATGGAATGTATGTGGCTGTTCTTTACTGAACATTTTATTCTTGTTTTGAATTTAATGAAACAGATTCTGAGTGAAGAAAATTCTTGTGTCCTAAATGCTAAGAAAAAAAGTGGTAACATGTATTTAATTTGATCAATGCAGTCCTCTGCCTAGAAGATTCAGAATATACTTGTTGAATAAATGAATGTCTAGGGCACATATTTAGTGTAAAGTATGTGATTCTTTTCACTCACTCTTGAACAAGCAAATTTACTTTGTCATTCATGACTATATTTTGTCTGGAAATTTAAAGTCTTAGTAAGATTTTTCTTCTTGAAATATCTTTCAAAAATCAGCTAAGAGCTTACTAAATCTGGAGCAGGTGATATCCAGTTTATATTGACTGAGCATGTCTTTATGGATATTCTCAAATGGAGAGGCTTGTACATTGAATGTCATTTGTAAGCAATTATTCTGGCCACGTAACTTTAGAATATTCTGATTTGACAGATCATCTGTATTAAATCAGCAGGTATCTATGAATACCTTCTTTGTATTCAGCTCAATGCTTAGATTCTTGGGAGATTAAAAAACAAAAGTAGCAGCTACGTTTTTGGAATTGACCTTCAGAACTGAAAGCCCTGTGCTATGAAACTGAAGAATACAGCCTCATTTTTAGTTTTCACCGGCTCTTTTCTTTCAGGTGTCCTTCACACTTCTGTAGTCCTCCTCACAGAAATGTGTGAGCGAAGCCCAGACATGCTTGCACATTTCAGAAAGGTAGGTGCTACTCTGTATATCTAAGCCTCTCTTGATTGAAAATGGTTTTCCTAAAGGACATGATTTTCTCACTTAGGAATTTTCTTTTGGAAAGGTATGGAACTGAGTAAAGGACTTAACCAACCCTTCTGTGTGGTAGGAAGTCAGCTTTAGGCACAGAACTGGCAGTAGTACAGTGTTTCCCCTTTCATAATAGAAGTCTTTTCTCCTTGGCAGACACGCCGATCTCTCATGTACTTTATCTACTGTTTTCACATTGAAATTAGGAAATGTAACCTGAGGTCGAATTACAAGCAGGAATTGTGTGTGTGTGTGTGTGCGTGTGTTTTAAGGCAGGTGATTTCTTTTTTTTTTTTTTACCTTCTAAGGTGAAAACTGCAAACTGAGATTTGATATTACCTTTACCTAACAGAGAGTCCCCCTCTGTTCATTTTGTGCTGTGGTGACTCCAGTGGTAGATGTCTCTAGCTTTCTGAAGTCCCTCCCTCCCTTTCTTAGAGCATTCTAGAATGGAGATTTTTGTTTTTTCCACTTACGTTCAGAAGGCACTAGTAAGCAGGACTCAGAGAAAGACTGTTTTTTGGATAATTACATGCATTCAGTTCCTTTTATAGGATGATGATCACTCCATATATTGGGTTTACTTTGTACTTTAGATCTAATGAAGCTCTAATAGCAGCTCTTCGGGCGGTGTGGCGGGGGGAGCTTTTTTTTCCTCCTTAGATGATCATGTCTTGATTAAAATATTATAAGTATAGTATGAGGCCCGTATCTGTCCCTAATGCTTGCTTTGTATGTTTTGTTCCTGTTGTCTGTTTGGAATCCTGCTGTATGTTAGAATGAAAAGGTAAGAATTAACCCTCATTTAGATCGTGCATGCTGGCATTAGGTCCTTAGTAGCTTTTGTGTATCCATCCACAAATGTGGCTTAAAAAATATACTAATGCTGAATCTGTGCTTAATTCTGTGTTATTTGTCATAGCATTTTTAGCTAACTCCTTAGTCCAGATTTGGTCTTGTCACTTAAACTCCTGATTCCACAGTCAGCCTTGGATTTCAGTTGCAGCCTTTCCTGATTTTTAAGCCTCCTCCTCTGCCTTTCCTTTATCTTCACCTGAGATACTTTGAGCAGTTTCCCAGTGGCATTGGTGATGGCAGTCCAGAGCAATTTGGAACCAAAACACCAAACACTGCTTTTTTTTGAAGTAGATACACTTTAGAACCGTGTCTGGGTAACCTCATACTTTAAAAAGCTCAGTACTACTTCTGAGCTTTCAATTCAGACTTAGAGCTTTAATTTCTTCCTGACCTGCACTCGATCTTGCCTTAAAGTTTTGGAGCGTTAAAAGATTTTTGAGGTAGAGTGGGTGGGCATCAACTGATTTTCATGGCTGCAGCTTTTCCCTTTGTCATTTTGTTTGTCTTGTCATCAGTTTTAGTAACTTGCTTTTTTGTCTGAAAAATAAAGCTTGGTTCCAAGAATTTGTATGCTGAACACTTAGAGATATTTGTGCTTTTTGTCCCAGGGTGCTCTTATGTGGTGTGAGCTTCGTAGCTGAAGGAAAAAGAATTTTTCCGAGACAGAAACCAGATTTAAAAAAATAATGAAGGATATGTGTAGTACAAAAAAGTAGACTATTGAGAAGTATGCAAGGCGAACTACTTTTTAGTGTAGAGCTTGCTAACTAGATGGTTCCAGTTTTATTACATTTTAAAGCAGTTTATATAGTTATATTATTCTGACTTCTTATTGAATCTGTCCAGAGTTGAGAGATTTAATGAGGATTCTGTTTAGAATTTACAGGCCATTGTAAGCTTAGATTTGTTTGAATCTTGGAGTTGTCCAAATTAGATTTTTGTTAGGTGACTTAGGAAGTGCTAAATTCTGAAGTGTTATGGCCAAACCTATTCACACAGATTATGTTGTCTTATATTCAGCAGTAGATTTAGTATTGTGTTTTGAGTGCATTCCTTGAGCCCAGCTTGGCTTTTGTTTCAGTCTTGATCCACTTAGAAAGGAATCCAGATTCAATGAGAAAAAGATAATTGAGCTGCAGCAAAGTTGGGGCTGTTCTGATTGCCTCCAAGACAGATAAGATTCAGCTTGCTTTGGATTCAGTTCTTAATGTTAGGTGGTGATTAGAGTTGTTTATATAGCTAAATTGAGTTTGTAGTTGGAGACTGGAAAGGTCCTTATTGTGGCAAACATTTTGAAATGGGGTTTTAATCTTAAATGATTTCTCAATGAAGTGCAATAAATAATAGTATTTAAAGCATTTTTAAGTTCAGCTTGGCAATAAAATTGCCTCTACTGTGTGTCATCAGTCAGTCTAATGGACAGAGTTAAAAAAGAAGGGCATTCTGACCATAAGGAATGTATCATTTCATTAGTAAGATAAGATAGGCAACAAATGTATGATTAGGTGCTGAAATTGAATTTTATCAAAAATTGTGTTGTATGAGTTAAGAATAGGACAAAAACAGCATTCATGGCCTTGCTTTCTTTCTCAGGAGAAGGAGACAATTTTTCATGTGTCTTGTCGGTGTTGGAGACTTTTGTATTCCCTGTTGTTTATTGGGAAAGGATATAACTGACAATATAATAAGAGAGAGTTTTGTTTTCTTTATTTGAGATAGTTTGTTTTAAAACTAATTTTCATAAAATTACCAGAGTTTTGGATGTGGTAGCATTTTATATCCACATGTGTTAGATAGATTAAAAACTGAATATGTTTGTGCAGCCTACGTGTGTCAAGTCCCATAGAAGTCCCCATAGGCATCTGTTTTACTCAGTTCTCTAGGCTTTCTGACCTACTGTTATTTGTAGTATCTTCGCATATATTACTCTGAAGTAAAAATGTCTGTTTTGGTTTTAATTCAGATAACATACATACTCCTTCTTGAGTTCTGGGCCAGAATACTTCTAAGTTACGTCTGTGAAACATCAACAGTATACTAGGATATTGTATCAGTAGAATTTGCTTGGACTCAGACTCTTGAATCTGTTTTTTCTAAGCCAAGTTAACCTCTGCCTTTTCCTGAGAAATTCTTTGATATTCACTGTTTTTTGATGCATCTCTCTTCCCTGCAGCTTGTGCCCCAATTAGTTCGTATTCTAAAGAACCTCATCATGTCCGGATATTCACCAGAACATGATGTTTCTGGGATCAGTGACCCCTTTTTGCAGGTGAGCTTGAAAGAAAGTTTAGGATAAATGATATATTTTGGAATGAATTTTTCCTTCCTCTTATGTTTGTGTTGAGTAGTTTTGGTAGTTAATTGATTAAGCTAATTACATTGATAAATGAATAGTGACACAATTCTGTATTAGATTAATAGAATAAAATTATATTTGTAATAGTCAAATCATGTACCACATAGAAACATGATTTTCCAGTGTGCTGTATAGCTCTGCAGGTAATGGTATCCTTTGACTGTTAAGTGTAGATTGTCTAACAGCTTCATTAAGACATAGAACCATACATAACTGCTCTAAAGATCATGTTTAAAATTCTTCTGTTTGAATTTTGACCATTTCTATTGGGATCTAAGACTTCATTTAAGTTATTTGAATTTCATATCAAGCAAAGGTCCTTTGTGCTAGACATAATTTGTTGATGTTTGTCATATTTTGCACATTAGGTACGAATTTTGCGGTTATTAAGAATTTTAGGACGAAATGATGATGACTCAAGTGAAGCTATGAATGATATATTAGCACAGGTGAGTAGAACAAAACTTGTGTTTTTGTAAACACCCATTTTAGTATAGCAGGGAGCAGATTGATTGTGATTATATGGAGCAATTTTTGTTTGTGTTTTCTCATTGGTGGCTGAAAACAATCATAAAATGTCTCTTGTTACCTCTGGATGTTTTTTGGAAACATTGTTTTGTCACATAACACCTTCTGTGTCTTTTCAGGTTGCCACTAATACGGAGACTAGTAAAAATGTAGGAAATGCTATTCTTTATGAAACGGTTTTGACTATCATGGATATTAAGTCAGAGAGTGGACTGCGAGTAAGTTTTTAATCTTTACTCTAAACATTTTATTTTAAAATAATTGACTTGGAATTTGGAAATTAACTTTAGGAAAGAATGATGCAGAATGTATGATGTTTTGGTACCTGAAGTATCATTCTATCCACTGAAGGATTAATGTTGATTATAATAGAAATTGGAAGGTTTTATGTATGTTACAAATACAGACAATGTTGAATGAAGGAACCATTTCAGAATAAGCTTTTGTTTGGAGCCGTGATTTGAGTTGGCCTCATTCACTTCAAACAAGATGGCAGCATATTTGAGTTAATCCATTTTTCTTAAATATTTATTTTTATTTAAAAAAATGAACACATAAAGTAAAAAAAATTCCATACAAAATGGTATCAGTTCAGTTCAGTCACTCACATGTGTCCGACTCTTTGCAACCCCGTGGACTGCAGCATGCCAGGCTTCCTTGTCCATCACCAACTCCCAAAACTCATCAAACTCATGTCCATTGAGTTAGCGATGCCATCCAACCATCTTATCTTCTGTCGTCCCCTTCTCCTGTCTTCAGTCTTTCCCAGCATCAGAGTCTTTTCAGATGAATCAGCTCTTCGCATGAGGTGGTCCAAGTATTGGAGTTTCAGCTTCAGCATCAGTCCTTCCAATGAATATTCTGGACTGATTTCCCTTAGGAATGACTGGTTTGATCTCCTTTCTGTCAAAGGGACTCTCAAGAGTCTTCTCCAACACCACAGTTCAAAAGCATCAATTCTTTGGTACTCAGCTTTCTTTAAAGTCCAATTCTCACATCCATATGTGACTACTGGAAAAACCGTAGCTTTGACTAGACAGACCTTTGTTGGCAAAGTAATGTCTCTGCTTTTTAATATGCTATCTAGGTTGGTCATAGCTCTTCTTCCAAGGAGCGAGCAAGCATCTTTTAATTTCATGGCTGCAGTCACCATCTGCAGTGATACTGAAGCCCAGAAAAATAAAATCTCTGTTTCCATCGTTTTTGCATCTATTTGCCATGAAATGATGGGACCGGATGCCATGATCTTGGTTTTTTGAATGTTGAGTTTTAAGCCAGCCTTTTCACTCTCCTCTTACACTTTCATCAAGAGGCTCTTTATTTCTTCTTTGCTTTCTGCCGTAAGGGTGGTATCTGAGATTATTGATATTTCTCCCAACAATCTTGATTCCAGCTTGTGCTTCATCCAGCCCAGCATATCACATGTTATACTCTGCATATAAGTTAAGTAAGCAGTGTGTCAATATACAGCCTTGATGTACTCCTTTCCCAGTTTGTAACCAGTCTGTTCCATCTCCGGTTCTAACTGTTGCTTCCTGACCTGCATACAGGTTTCTCAGGAGACAGGTCAGGTGGTCTGGTATTCCCATCTCTTGAAGAATTTTCCACAGTTTGTTGTGATGTACACAGTCAAAGGCTTTGGTGTAATCAACAAAGCAGATGTTTTTCTGGAATTCTCTTGCTTTTTTCTATGATCCAGTGGATGTTGGCAATTTGATCTCTGGTTCCTCTGCCTTTTCTAAACCCAGCTTGAACATCTGGAATTTCACAGTTCACGTACTATTGAAGCCTGGATTGGAGAATTTGAGCATTACTTTGCTAGTGTGTGAGATGAGTGCAGTTGTGCAGTAGTTTGAACTTTATTTGGCATTACCTTTCTTTGGAATTGGAATGAAAATTGATCTTTTCCAGTCCTGTGGCCACTGCTGAGTTTTCCAAATTTGCTGGCATATTGAGTGCAGCACTTCCACAGCATCATCTTTTAGGAATTCCATCACCTTCACTAACTTTGTTTGTAGTGATGCTTCCTAAAGCCCACTTGACTTCACATTCCAGGACGTCTGGCTCTAATTGAGTGATCACACCATCGTGGTTATCTGGGTCATGAAGATCTTTTTTGTATAGTTCTTCTGTGTATTCTTGCCACCTCTTCTTAATGTCTTCTGCTTTTGTTAGGTCCATACCGTTTCTGTCCTTTATCAAACCCATCTTTGCATTAGATGTTCCCTTGGTGTCTCTAATTTTCTTAAAGAGATCTCTAGTCTTTTCCATTCTGTTGTTTTCCTCTATTTCTTTGTATTGATCACTGAGGAAGCCTTTCTTATCTCTCCTTGCTATTCTTTGGAACTCTTCTTTCAAATGGGTATATCTTTCCTTTTCTCCTTTGCCTTTAGTTTCTCTTCTTTTCTCAGCTATTTATAAGGCCTCCTCAGACAACCATTTTGCCTTTTTTCAGTTCTTTTTCTAGGGGATGGTCTTGATCACTGCCTCCTGTTCAGTGTCACGAACCTTCGTCCGTAGTTCTTCAGGCACTCTGTCTATCAGATCTAATCCCTTGAATCTGTTTGTCACTTCAAGTGTATAATCGTAAGGGATTTGATTTAGGTCATACCTGAATGGTCTAGTGGTTTTCCCTACTTTCTTCAATTTAAGTCTGAATTTGACAATAAGGAGTTCATGATCTGAGCCACAGTCAGCTCCTGGTCTTGGTTTTGCTAACTGTATAGAGCTTCTCCATCTTTGGCTGCAAAGAATATAATCAGTCTGATTTTGGTATTGACCATCTGAGGATGTCAGTGTGTAGAGTCTTCTCTTGCATTGTTGGAAGAGGGTGCTTGCTATGACCAGTGTGTTCTCTTGGCAAAACTGTGTTTGCCTTTGCCCTGCTTCATTTTGTACTGCAAGGCCAAATTTGCCTGTTATTCCAGGTGTTTCTTCATTTCCTACTTTTGCATTCCTAGTCCCCTATGATGAAAAGGACACCTTTTTTGGGTGTTAGCTCTAGAAGGTCTTGTAGGTCTTCACAGAACCGTTCAGCTTCTTTAGCATTAGTAGGTGGGGCATAGGCTTGGATTACTGTGATATTGAATGGTTTGCCTTGGAAACAAACAGAGATCATTCTGTCATTTTTGAGATTGCACCCAAGCATTTCAGACTCTTTTTTGACTATGAGGGCTACTATATTTCTTCTAAGAAATTCTTGTCCACAGTAGTAGATATAATGGTCATCTGAATTAAATTTGCCCATTTCAGTCCATTTTAATTCACTGATTTCTAAAATTCGATGTTCACTCTTGCCATCTCCTGTTTGAGCACTTCAAAGAAAATGGTATACAGGGAGGAAAATGTCTGCTTATTGATTTTATGTTTAGACTTAATTCTTCTAGTCAGCAGTTGTTACCATTTTCTAATGTACATTTTGGGATGGTATTCTATTCATATTTAAACATATCTCTCTGTTTGTATTTCTTATCTTCCCCACTTTTAAACCTTTTTATTTAAAATAATTTTAGGCTTATAGAAAAGTTTCAAATTCAGTCAGCCTCCCCTAATGTTAACATCTTGTTTTCCTGTAGTGTAATTATCAAAACTAAGAAATTAATATTGGTTTAATACCATTAATTGAATTACAGATTTTATTCAGATTTTACCAGTTTTTCTACTGATGTCCTTTTTCCTTTCTAGCACCAATCCTTGATCCCATGTTGCATTGATTGTCATGTCTCCTTAGTCTCCTCCAATCTTGACATTTCCTTCATCTTTCCTTGTCTTCTGTGACAGTTTTGAAGTGCACTGATCAGTTATTTTGCAGAATATTCCTGAATTTGACAGTCTGATATATTCTTATAAAAATTAGTTTGTAGTTAAGCTTTTTTGGTGAGACTACCCCAGAAGTGTTGTGCCCTTTACAGTTTCATATCTGGAGGTACATGCTCCTTATTTGTCTCATTACTGGTGATTTTAACCTTGATCTTTTGGGTAAGGTGGTGTCTGCTGTGTCTCTCCACTGTATAATTGTTATTTTTACTCTATGTAATTAAAAATATTTTGGAGAAAACACTTTTGACACTATGCAGATACTCTGTTCTCAGACTTTTGCCAACCAATTTTAGTATCCTTCTGAGGATCTTGTCTTTAACAATTTTTTGGGTGGTGCTCTAATGATACTTTTCTATTCTCCTCACTTTTTCTTCTTTAAGTAATTGGAATTCTTTTGTAAGGAAAAACTCTCCTTCAAGTGTTTATTCATTCTTTCAACCATTTATTAATATAATGATCGCTAATCCATTGCTTTGTGAGAAACAAATATACTAACTATACTACAGTATTTGGGTATAGGTCTTTTGACATCTGGGTGGTTCTGCACCTTATGCTTATCATGTTAGATGAAAACACTATGTTGGAGCTAGTTTATATTCACATATATAGAGACCATTCTCATTTTAAAAAAGATTGGTGCAATTTGCATAACATAAACTCTATCATTTTAACCATCTCTAACTTTGTAGTTCAGTGGCGTTAAGTAAGTACCTTCAGACTGTTGTGTAGCCAAAACCCACCATTCATCTTCAGAACTTCTTAGTTTCCCAAACTGAAACTGTGTGCCCTTTAAACAATAATTCCCCATTATCCCCTGACCCCAACCCCTGGCAACCACCATTCTACTTTCTGTCTCTATGGATTTGCCTATTCAAGACATTTCACCTAAATGGAATCATATAATATGGGGTGTTTGTGTCTGGCTTATTTCACTTAATATAATATTCTCAGGGTACATACCTGTCATAGCATGTGTCATGATTCATTCTTTTTAATGGTTGTATAACATTCCATTGCGTGAATGTGCCATAGTACATTTAGGAAAATTGCTATTAATGAACACTCCTATCATTTGTGATTACAGATAGTGTTGCAGTAGATTTTTGTGCATATGTTCAACTATATTTGTCAGCTGAATTCCTAGATGTGAAATTGTTGAAGCAGGGAATATATTTTCATTTTGTAGTTTTAATTGTTTATTAATTTTTTTGACTGTGTCATGAGGCATGGATTAAACTCGTGCCACCTTCAGTGGGTGCTCGGAGTCCTAACCTAACCATCCAGTGAATACCTTATTTTTATTATTTATAGTTATTGCCAAATTTCCCTCCAGTGAAGTTGTACCAATAGTATTTTCCTGCTAGCAATATAAAAACTTGAAAACATTCTTACGGCTTTTACTGTTGAAATAGAATATGATTTTAAGAGTTTGCCTTCAGAGGTTTTTTTTGGCTAGCAATCCGTAGAAGTGCTGATTAAACTACCACCTTTAAATAGTTTGCACTCATCAGAGGCCAGAAAGTGATCCTTAAACAATATAGATTTTTTATTTTCTTAAATTCTTAACTTGTGCTATTTTTCTGTAGGTCCTAGCCATAAATATCCTGGGTCGTTTCTTATTGAACAATGACAAGAATATCAGGTAAGTAAGCTGAAAAATATTTTGTATCTGGCTATTATAAACTCAGTGTATTCATGAGTGACTTTGCTCAAGATCACACATGTAGAGTGACATGTCTAAAACTTCAACTCAGGATTTTTATTTTTAGTCTAAAGACTGTTTTGATAAGAATTTGAGGATTTGCCTCATGAGTTAACTTTTAGTCCTTATTTATGCTTTACCTTTAGGAATCAGCAAACTTTTTCTGTCTGGGAACAGATGGTCTCTATTTTTTTTTTTTCCAGATGGTCTCTATTATAAACTACATGGGCCTTAGGGTCTCTTTGGCAACTACTCAGCTCTGCCTCTTGGTGTGAAAGCAGCCACAGACTGTGCAGATGATGGCTGCATTGCAATAAAAATTGATTTACCAAACCGGACAGCAGAGGGCTATTCTAGGCTTAGTTTGCTGACCCCTCTCAATTAAGAAGAAAAACAATATTTCGGTTACAAACCTAGAAGATGTTTGTAAACTCCAGCTACTTTTAAAAAGTGAATGAATTTATCAGTGTTATTTTTTTATTCTTTCTTATCATGTTATGATTGAAAAAAAAAAGTGGAAATAATTATTATGGTACCCTGAATTATCTTCTCCTTCCAGAAGATTTTTTTATACTTAGATGGTAAATTCAAAGTTTTGTAGGGGCAGTTTTGGTACTGGTATCAAAAGTAGAGAAAATACAAATGGTAAAATTGAAATAATTTCCTCTTGCATTTTGGGGCTCAGGCAGCCTGAAAAGGCATACTGTATGCTTATTTTGTTGTGCTATTTGAAAGAGTTTGGAAGAACCGAGTCTATCACTTTTAGAAATTTAATGGAGTTGGCCATGAATGTAAATCTAAATCCCAGGCTTCTGGTTGCCACAGTTTTTGATTATAGTGTTGTTTATGGGTTTACAGCGTTTACATTTTACTAAGTCTGTTGTGTCTTTTAAATATTTAACCATGTACGGTTTTCAGTAGTCATTGAACATCATCTTTGTCATTAAGCAGAGAACTATCCTGAATTTCCCGTTTTAATTATGTTCTTCTGCAACTTTGTTTCATCCAGATATGTAGCTTTGACATCTTTGTTGAAGACTGTGCAGACAGATCACAATGCAGTACAGAGGCACAGAAGCACAATTGTGGACTGTCTAAAAGATTTGGATGTCTCCATAAAACGGTAACAGATAATTGAAAGTTGTGTGCCACTCCCCCCCCCCCCCCGGCCAATCCTCCATCTCGATAACTTTGTAATAGAGTTTTGAGAAGGAGAATGTTGACATTTATGTATTTAGTCATTATTTTGACAGAGTAAATCCTTTTTTCGAAAAGGATTGGCAGGGAGAAGTTTAGATCAATGAAAGAGACCAGTAAGGAATACTTCAGTGCACCCTGAAGTTACCCTTGGTTCTTTGTTAAATAAAACAGGTGCAAGTAGGCTGGGCATACGTTTACTCATCAGAGGTACTGTGTTCTGTGTGCTGGAGGATGAAGATATGAAGTGATCCATCGGCTGAGTGTTCTGTCACTATGCTGAGACTCGAATGGCTGACAGCACACATTTTCTTGCAGTACTTATGCCCCAAGATACTAGAGGCAACCTGTTAAAACAGTGCATCTGGGAATGACTTTTAGGCAGCACATAGGACTTAAAAAAAAAAAAACAACTTGGAGTATGGCTGATTAACACTGTTCTGATAGTTCAGGTGAGCAGCAAAGAGACTGAGCCATATATATGCATGTATCCATTCTCCCCCAAACTTCTCTGCCATCCAGGCTGCCACATAACGTTGATGTGGCATACAGTAGGACCTTGCTGGTTACCATTTTAAAATACAGCAGTGTGTACATGTCGGTCCCAAACTCCCTATCTCTTCCCCGATCTTCTCTGCTGGCAACCATAAGTTCATTCTCTGAAGTCTGTTTCTGTTTTGTAAATAAGTTTATTTGTATCATTTCTTTTTAGATTCTGCATATAAAGGATGTCATATGATATTTCTCCTTCTCTGTCTAACTTACTTTACTCAGCACTTTACTCAGCATATGACTTTGAAAGGCATGTTTTTTTTTTCCTTGATCAATTAACTCTACTGGTCCTCCTCTTAGAATAACTGTATGTGTTTGTAAAATCTAGTTATAGTAGGCTTCAATGAACTTTTGGTTTACTGTTCAAACCAGAAAAATTTAATTTGAACTGATCTCTGAAACTATTCACTAAACAAACATTTATTGATAATTGAGTTCCTTTTATTTGTAGAGAACAGATGTTAAGTGCTTGGGCAAACTAAAAATAAGACCTGGTCTCAGTAATAATGACTTTTATATAAAGCTTTGTGAAGGATTTATAAGCACCCTCTCAGTTGGTTCTCAGAGCAAGCCAGTAAGAGAAACTAGGCAATCACTTCTCTCCTCAGTTAACAGATTAAAGTACAGTCCCAGAGGAATCAAATGACTTAACTCTAAAGCTTACTCCTTGAACAAGGCAGTCTTCGGGATAGAAATCAGACTTTCTGACTCCTATTGTGTTGTTTCTCTTTCGCTCTTGACTGGGCTTTGCATTTCAAAAGTAAAACCTGGGTCTTTTGACAGGTTGTATAGCAATAGCAGCTAAGACTCTGGAGCCAGAAGGCCTCGTTTCATATCCTAGCTTTGCCCTTAATAAACTTGGTCTGGTTACTTAGTCTTTCTGTGCTTCGGTTGTCTCCATGTACAATGTAGATACAGGAGCACCCACTTCCAAAGGTTATGTGGGATTAACTGGACTAGCATATGTAAAGCACTTAACCACTGTATAAGAATTAGCTATTATTGCATTTCTTAATGCAATTTTAAGGATTGAGTTTTTGTTGCTTGTAGATTAAGATGAAAGTATTTTCAACTTATTAAATTGGTATTTTTGAAAGTAAATTATATGCCATGGTTTGACATTATTGACCAAATATGAAAAGATGAGTGTAGTAACTAGCATATCCATATTTACCTTGGTTGTCAAATTTGATAGGCAGCTATTTGTTATTGTTGTTCAGTCGCTCAGTCATGTCCAACTCTTTGCAAGCCCGTTGCAGCACACTGGGCTCCCCTGACCTTCACTGTCTCCCGGAGTTTGCTCAAACTCATGTTATAGTGATGCTATTATAGAAACTCCTGTTTGCTCTCATAGCACATATCTTTTTTTCCTTTTCATGGCGCTTACTGTCTTTTTTCATTTTTCTTTCCAGCTTTATTGGTATATAATTGTATGAGTCTAAGATGTACATCACATTGCTTTGTCACACTTTATTGCAAAATGTAACTCCTGCAGCATATCACATAATTACCATTTCTTTTTTGTGGTGAAAATATTTAAAATCTACTTATTTTAAAATATTTTTAAAATATTTAAAATCTAGCAGCTTTCAAGTTTATTAATACATCATTATTAATAATAGCCATTATGCTATACATTAAATCTCCAGAGCCTGTTTATCTTACACATGGAAATTCATGCTCTTTGACCAATATTTCCCTATTTTTCCCACCCCACAGTGGGTAACCACCATTCTAGCTGTATTTCTATGCATTCAGCTTTTTTAGCTTCTACATATAAGTGATATCATACAATATTTGTCTTTCTCTAACTTATTTCACTCAGCCCTCAGGGTTTGTTTTTATTCTAATCACTTGTATACCTTTCGACGTATGTTATATCATCTTTGGGTTGAAGTGGATGTAGTAAAAGAGTTTGGTGACTATATATCACATTTTTAACTGTTGATGCAGAGAGATAGTATTTTTGAGTATTAATTTCTTTGCCTCTCTTTTTGAGCCTTTTAGGTATTCTAAATTTCAGCTTCATAGAATAGACTGTCTTTAGTAGTGTGTATCTTTTGGGAATTTTTGAAGAAAAGCATTGATGAAAGTTCAAAATAACTTTGTTAAGTTTGATTATCTCATGTGCAAAGATTGGGATTACAAGATCACACAAGGACATCAATACATCCACTGGTGCTTGGTGTTCAGGGACAACATACCTGGGTCTTTGTTTCATTCCCACTGTAAATATCATAACTTTTTTTCCCTCCCTCCATGGAAGGCGTGCAATGGAATTGAGTTTTGCCCTGGTAAATGGGAATAATATTCGAGGCATGATGAAGGAGTTACTTTATTTTCTGGATTCATGTGAGCCAGAATTTAAAGCAGACTGTGCATCTGGAATCTTCCTTGCTGCAGAAAAGTAAGATTTAACTTTTACATTCATTGGTAAAAAATGCTTGGAACTTTTTGGAAAGCATCTTTAAAACATGAGGGAAATGTTGTAAACATGTTTAAATATGTAACGTTTATTTCAGGCTTCCCGTTAGAAATTGGGTTTGAGAAGGTCCTTGTAGTCAGTATTTATGTTAAGCATTATACTAAGACCAAAATAATCCCACTTTTATAAAATCTCCTGTTGTATCTGTTCTTTAACCTCTCTTCTATGATTCCCTTTTAATGAAGAGAATAGAAAAGTTACAACATTTGCATTGTGGTTCTGTGTAAAACTTTCTGGGTTGAAGTCCTCAGGATTTTGATAGTATGGTTATTTCTCCTCTTTTCACTGTGAATTTAAGGGGAGGCAAGTTCCTAGACCTGGTGTTACCTGGGTCTGGGAACAGTGCTCTTTCTTCTTTCTTCTCTGTCCTCTCCTGTCCTGACTTTATGATTTGTTTTCTAAGAAAAAAATTGGAGACAGAGTCCTCAGTTCTCAACTCAGCAACTCCTGTTGCAGTATTTACATATGAATTTGACCATGTACTGTTTCATTATCCATTGAAATGGGAATTGGTGCTAGTTTAATTGCTGGTAGTTTTGAAGGTGAAATGCGTCCAGATACAACCTCTTAACCTGTGAACCTCAAGACTATAGGACAGGAGTTTGGAAAGTCACTGTGTGTGTGTGTGTGTGTGTGTGTGTGTGTGTGTGTGTCTGTGTGTCTGTGTATAAGAGTTGCTCAGTCGTGTCCAACTCTTTGCAACCCCATAGACTGTAGCCCAGCAGACCCCTCTGTCCATGGGATTCTCCAGGCAAGAATACTGGAGTGGGTTGCCATTTCCTTCTCCATGAAAGTCACTGAGCAGAACTTAATTTACAGGTTCCAGTTTTTTCATCTGTGCCATTGTTTTCTCAGGTATGCACCTTCCAAACGGTGGCATATAGACACGATTATGCGCGTTCTGACAACGGTAAGTAGTTTTTTTAGGTAAGTGTGTACTAAGTGCTGGATGTGTCAGTTAATGAGACAGACAAAGCTCTTATTCTTATGCAGCTTATGTTTTAGTGGGGGAGATGGGAAATTCATGGGGAAAGAGGGATGCTCCTGTCAGGCAGGGGGGAATGCTGTGAAAAATAGTAGAGCAGCATGAGGTACTATAGTGATGACAGAGGAGAATGGGATATGGGGCAGTGGGCCAGGTTCTTGGGTAGAATAGTCAGGGCAGGTCACTCAGAAGAGGTAACATTTGAGTAGAGAACTTGGTAAAGTGGTGAGCTGTACAAAGATTTGGGAGAAGAGTGTACAAACCAGAGGGAACAGTTGGTGTTGGAAAGCCTGAGGGTAAGTAACAAGCTTGACGTGTTTGGAGAGCATCAAGAAGGCCCGTGCAGCCAGTAGACTGAGAGAGGCAGAGAATGGTTTGAGGCAGGGGCTAGATTCTGTAAGGCCTCACAAGAGTTAGGATTTTATTTTGATATGATGGGAAATCATTGGGAAGCTTTGTTTAGTTTTGTTTTGGCTGTACTGTGTAGCATGCTGGATCTTAGTTCCCAGACCAGGGATCGAACCCGTGCTCTCTGCAGTGGATTCACAGAGTCTTAACCACTGGGCCACCAGGAAAGTCAAAACCTTTCTTTAAGAAAATGCTCCAACTTTTCATTTTTCCAATGAGTTTAGATTCTCTTATTATACAGTTATATGCCTTTTCTTCTTTAGCCTGTTGATGTGCTAGGTTACATTAATTGATTTAAAAAAATTATTTATTTAATTGAAGTTTAGTTGGCTTGCATTAATTGAATTTTTAATGTTGAATCAGCCTTCCATATCTGGAATAAATACGACATGGTTGTGGTGTATAGTTTTCTTTAATACATTATTAGATTTGATTTGCTAAAATTTTAAGGATATTTATTTGCACCTGTGTTCATGAGATACTGGTCTATAGTTTTCTGTTCCTGATATTTTATTTGACCCTTGTGTTATTTAGTAGTGTGTTGTTTAATCTCCACATATTTGGGGACTTTTCAGCTATCTTTGTATTGCTAATTTCTAGTTAAATTTTGTATGATTTCTGTTCTTTTAAATTTAAGACATTCTTAATGGCCCAGAATGTGATCTGTCTTGATGAATGCTCCATGTGAGCTTGAGAAGAATGTTTATGCTGTTGTTGAATGACATAGTCTGTAAATGTCAATTAGATCATGTTGAAGCTTTCTCTTAAAAAACATTCTGCTTTTTCCCATTAGGGAACAATATATGTGTCCAAGTCACACCACTGATTACCTGCTTTTTAGTGTCTTACCTTTCCTTTCTGCCAGTTTCCCCAAACTTCTCCCTCCATCTTTGTGTTTCTTAACAGGAGTGAGTATCCTACCAATCTGGGATTTTGTTTCTTTGTCTTTTTCTGTTTCCTCTTCAAAGTACAGGTGTGTAGGCCAGGTCTTGGTCCTATAAATCAGATCCACTCTTCTATCCAATAATGGGAGATTGACCAAGGTGGGCACAGCTTCCACAGTTTGTATGCCCTGTGCATCTTGTTTATCATAATGCTCTTGTGAGACCAAAATTTAGTTTCGTCAAGGTTAAATAGCTTTACTTTGTCTCCATGGTGGTAAATCTCAGATTTCATTTGTCAACAGGACAATAAAGATATCGTTGTTTTTTTTTTTGAAGTGTGGATAATGAAATACAAAACACTTCCCATTGCTGGGGCTAGAAGGACTGTTACGTTTTAAAGAAATTCGGATTTTTAGAAACTTACTGTTTATTTCAGTTTTATCTTACTTATTAAGCCTTTTTCAACTGTTCATACACAGCTCTTTCTCCATATCCCAGAGCAGTGTGACTACCATAGCTGGCTTGTATGCTTTTATTTATTTATTTATTTTTAAATCTCAGTTTTATTTATGTATTTATTTACCTTTACAATATTGTATTGGTTTTGCCATACATTGACATGAATCCGCCACAGGTGTACATGTGTTGCCCATCCTGAACCCACCTCCCTCCCCATCCCATCCCTCTGGGTCATCCCAGTACACCAGCCCTGAGCACCCTGTGTCATGCATCGAACCTGGACTGGTGATCCGTTTCACATGTGATAATAATACATGTTTCAATGCCATTCTCCCAAAACATCCCACCCTCGCCCTCTCCCACAGAGTCCAAAAGACTGTTCTGTACATCTGTGTCTCTTTTGCTGTCTTGCATACAGGCTTATCATTACCATCTTTCTAAACTCCATATATATGCATTAGTATACTGTATTGGTATTTTTCTTTCTGGCTTACTTCACTCTGTTACAATAGGCTCCAGTTTCATCCACCTCATTAGAACTGATTCAACTGGATTCTTTTTAATGGCTGAGTAATATTCCATTGTGTGTATGTACCACAGCGCTCTTATCCATTCATCTGCTGATGGACATCTAGGTTGCTTCCATGTCCTGGCTAGTACAAACAGTGCTGCAATGAATATTGGGGTACACGTGTCTCTTTCAATTCTGGTTTCCTTGGTGTGTATGCCCAGCAGTGGGATTGCTGGGTCATATGGCAGTTTTATTTCCAGTTTTTTAAGGAATCTCCACACTGTTCTCCATAGTGGCTGTATTAGTTTGCATCCCCACCAACAGTGTAAGAGGGTTCCCTTTTCTCCACACCCTCTCCAGCATTCATTGCTTGTAGACTTTTGGATCACAGCTATTCTGACTTGTGTGAAATGGTACCTCATTGTGGTTTTGATTTGCATTTTTCTGATAATGAGTGATGTTGAGCATCTCTTCATATGTTTGTTGGCCATCTGTATGTCTTCTTTGGAGAACTGTCTGTTTAGTTCTTTGGCCCACTTTTTGATTGGGTCATTTATTTTTCTGGAATTAAGCTTCAGGAGTTGCTTGTATATTTTTGAGATTCTTTGTCCGTTGCTTCGTTTGCTATTATTTTCTCCCATTCTGAAGGCTGTCTTTTCACCTTGCCTATAGTTTCCTTTGTTGTGCAGAAGCTTTTAATTTTAATTAGGTCCCATTTGTTTATTTTTACTTTTATTTCCAATATTCTGGGAGGTTGGGTCATAGAGGATCCTCCTGTGGTTTATGTCAGAGAGTGTTTTGCGTATGATTTCCTCTAGAGTTTTATGGTTTCTGGTCTTACGTTTAGATCTTTAATCCATTTTGAGTTTATTTTTGTGTATGGTGTTAGAAAGTGTTCTAGTTTCATTCTTTTACACGTGGTTGACCAGTTTTCCCAGCACCACTTGTTAAAGAGATTGTCTTTTCTCCATTGTATATTCTTGCCTCCTTTGTCAAAGATAAGGTGTCCATAGGTGCATAGATTTATCTCTGGACTTTCTATTTTGTTCCATTGATCTATATTTCTGTCTTTGTGCCAGTACCATACTGTCTTGATGACTGTGGCTATGTAGTCGAGCCTGAAGTCAGGCAGGTTGATTCCTCCTGTTCCATTCTTCTTTCTCAAGATTGCTTTGGCTATTTGAGATTTTTTGTATTTCCATACAAATTGTGAAATTATTTGTTCTAGTTCTGTGAAAAATACCATTGGTAGCTTGATAGGGATTGCATTGAATCTATAGATTGCTTTCAGTAGTATACTCATTTTCACTATATTGATTCTTCCGATCCATGAACATGGTATATTTCTCTATTTGTGCCCTCTTTGATTTCTTTCATCAGTGTTTTATAGTTTTCTTTATATAGATCTTTTGTTTCTTTAGGTAGATATATTCCTAAGTATTTTATTTTTTTCGTTGCAATGGTGAATGGAATTGTTTCCTTAATTTCTCTTCCTGTTTTCTCATTGTTAGTGTATAGGAATGCAGAGGATTTCTGTGTGTTGATTTTATATCCTGCAGCTTTACTATATTCATTGATTAGCTCTAGTAATTTTCTGGTGGAGTCTTTAGGGTTTTATATGTAGAGGATTTTGTGATCTGCAAACAGTGAGAGTTTTACTTCTACTTTTCCAATCTGGATTCCTTTTGTTTCTTTTTCTGCTCTGATTGCTGTGACCAAAACTTCCAAAACTATGTTGAATAGTATTAGTGAGAGTGGGCACCCTTGTCTTGTTCCTGACTTTAGGGGAAGTGCTTTCAATTTTTCACCATTGAGAATAATGTTTGCTGTGGGTTTGTCATATATAGCTTTTATTAAGTTGAGGTATGTTTCTTCTATTCCTGCTCTCTGGAGGGTTTTTATCATAAATGGATGTTGAATTTTGTCAAAGACTTTCTCTGCATCTATTGAGATAATCATATGGCTTTTATTTTTCAGTTTGTTAATGTGGTGTATTACATTGATTGATTTGCGGATATTGAAGAATCCTTGCATCCCTGGGATAAATTCCACTTGGTCATGATGTATGATTTTTTTAATATGTTGTTGGATTCTGATTGCTAGAGTTTTGTTAAGGATTTTTGCATCTATGTTCATCAGTGATATTAGCCTGTAGTTTTCTTTTTTTGTGGCATCTTTGTCAAGTTTTGGTATTAGGGTGATGGTGGCCTCATAGAATGAGTTTGGAAGTTTACCTTCTTCTGCAATTTTCTGGAAGAGTTTGAGTAGGATAGGTGTTAGCTCTTCTCTAAATTTTTGGTAGAATTCAGCTGTGAAGCCATCTGGTCCTGGGCTTTTATTTGTTGGAAGATTTCTGATTACAGTTTCAATTTCTGTGCTTGTGATGGGTCTGTTAAGATTTTCTATTTCTTCCCAGTTCAGTTTTGGAAAGTTGTACTTTTCTAAGAATTTGTCCATTTTTTCCAAGTTGTCCATTTTATTGGCATATGGTTGCTGATAGTAGTCTCTTATGATCCTTTGTATTTCTGTGTTGTCTGTTGTGATCCCTGCATTTTCATTTCTAATTTTATTGTTTTGATTATTCTCCCTTTGTTTCTTGATGAGTCTGGCTAATGGTTTGTCAATTTTATTTATCTTCTCAAAGAACCAGCTTTTGGCTTTGTTGGTTTTTGCTATGGTCTCTTTTGTTTCTTTTGCATTTATTTCTGCCCTAATTTTTAAGATTTCTTTCCTACTACTAACCCTGGGGTTCTTCATTTCTTCCTTTTCTAGTTGCTTTAGGTGTAGAGTTAGGTTATTTATTTGACTTTTTTCTTGTTTCTTGAGGTAAGCCTGTATTGCTATGAACCTTCCCCTTAGCACTGCTTTTACAGTGTCCCATAGGTTTTGGGTTGTTGTATATTCATTTTCACTCGTTTCTATGCATATTTTAAGTTTTTTTTTTTTTTTTAATTTCTTCTGTGATTTGTTGGTTACTCAGTAGCATGTTCTTCAGCCTCCATATGTTGGCATTTTTAATAGTTTTTCTCCTGTATTTGAGATCTAATCTTACTGCATTGTGGTCAGAAAAGATGCTTGGAATGATTTCACTTTTTTGAATTTACCAAGGCTAGATTTATGGCTCAGTATGTGGTCTATCCTGGAGAAGGTTCCATGTGCACTTGAGGAAAAGGTAAAATTCATTTTTTGTGGGTGAAATGTCCTATAGATATCAATTAGGTCTAACTGGTCTATTGTATCATTTAAAATTTGTGTTTCCTTGTTAATTTTCTATTTAGTTGATCTACCCATAGATGTGAATGGGTATTAAAGTCTCCCACTATTATTGTGTTATTGTTAATTTCCCCTTTCATACTTGTTAGCATTTGTCTTACGTGTTGCGGTGCTCCTATGTTAGTTTGGGTGCATATATATTTATAATTGTTATATCTTCTTAGATTGATCCTTTGATCATTATGTAGTATCCATCTTTGTCTCTTTTCACAGGCTTTGTTTTAAAGTCTATTTTATCTGATATGAGTATTGCTACTCCTGCTTTCTTTTGGTCTCTATTTGCATGGAATATCTTTTTCCAACCCTTCACTCTCAGTCTGTATGTGTCTCTTGTTTCGAGGTGGGTCTCTTGTAGACAACATATATAGGGGTCTTGTTTTTGTATCCATTCAGCCAGTCTTTGTCTTTTGGTTGGGGCATTCAACCCATTTACATTTAAGGTAATTATTGATAAGTATGATCCTGTTGCCATTTACTTTATTGTTTTGGGTTGAGTTTATACACCCTTTCTGTGTTTCCTGTCTAGAGAAGATCCTTTAGCATTTGTTGGAGAGCTGGTTTGGTGGTGTTGAATTCTCTCAGCTTTTGCCTGTCTGTAAAGCTTTTGATTTCTCCTTCATATTTGAATGAGATCCTTGGTGGGTACAGTAATCTGGGCTGTAAGTTATTTTCTTTCATCACTTTAAGTATGTCCTGCCATTCCCTTCTGGCCTGAAGAGTTTCTATTGAAAGATCAGTTGTTATCCTTATGGGAATCCCCTTGTGTGTTATTTGTTGTTTTTCCCTTGCTGCTTTTAATATTTGTTCTTTGTGTTTGACCTTTGTTAATTTGATTAATATGTGTCTTGGGGTGTTTTGCCTTGGGTTTATCCTGTTTGTGACTCTCTGGGTTTCTTGGACTTGGGTGATTGTTCCTTTCCCCATTTTAGGGAAGTTTTCAACTATTATCTCCTCAAGTATTTTCTCATGGTCTTTCTTTTTGTCTTCTTCTGGGACTCTGATGATTCGAATGTTGGGGCGTTGAACATCGTCCCAGAGGTCTCTGAGGTTGTCCTCATTTCTTTTAATTTTTTTTTTCTTTTTAACTCTGTTTGTTTCATTTATTTCTACCACTCTATCTTCTACCTCACTTATACTATCTTCTGCCTCCATTATTCTACTGTTGGTTCCCTCCAGACTGTTTTTGATCTCATTTATTGCATTATTCATTATATATTGACTCTTTTTTATTTCTTCTAGGTCCTTGTTAAACCTTTCTTGCATCTTCTTGATCCTTGTCTCCAGGCTATTTATCTGTAACTCCAATTTGTTTTCAAGGTTTTGAATCATTTTCACTATCATTTGGAATTCTTTATCAGGTAGATTCCCTATCTCTTCCTCTTTGGTTTGGTTTGGTGGGCATTTATCCTGTTCCTTTACCTGCTGGGTATTTCTCTGCCTTTTCATCTTGTTTATATTGCTGTGTTTGGGGTGGCCTTTCTGTATTCTGGCAGTTTGTGGTTCCTCTTTATCGTGGAGGTTTCTCGCTGTGGGTGGGGTTGGACGGGTGGCTTGTCAAGGTTTCCTGGTTAGGGGAGCTTGTGTCGGTGTTCTGGTGGGTGGAGCTGGATTTCTTCTCTCTGGAGTGCAGTAAGGTGTCCAGTAATGAGTTTTGAGATGTCAGTGGGTTTGCTGTGACTTTGGGCAGCCTGTATATTGAAGCTCAGGACTATGTTCTTGTGTTGCTGGAGAATTTGCGTGGTATGTCTTGCTCTGAAACTTGTTGGCCCTTGGGTGGTACTTGGTTTCAGTGTAGGTATGGATTAATGTTATGTTATTAATTAATGTTATTAATCCTATGGATTAATGTTCCCTGGATTCAGGAGTTCTCTGGTGTTCTCAGGATTTGGACTTAAGCCTCCTGCCTCTGGTTTTTAGTATTATTTTTACAGTAGCCTTGAGACTTCTCCATCTATAGAGCACCAATGATAAAACATCTAGGTTAATGATGAAAAGTTTCTCCACAGTGAGGGATGCCCAGAGAAGTACACAGTTACATGGAGAAGAAAAGAGGGAGGAGGGAGCTAGAGGTGACCAGGAGGAGAAGAGGGGGAATCAAAAGGGGAGAGAGCAAGCTAGCCAGTAATCACTTCCTTATGTGCGTTCCACAGTCTGGACCGCTCAGAGATGTTCATGGAGTTATACAGAGAAGAGAAGAGGGAGGAAGGAGACAGAGGTGGCCAGGAGGATAAAGAGGGGAATCAAAAGGAGAGAGACAGATACAGCCAGCAATCAGTTCCCTAAATGTTCTTCACAACCCTGAACACACAAAAAGATTCACAGAGTTGGGTAGAGACGAAAAGGGGGAGGGCGGAGATAGAGGCGACCTGGTGGAGATAAAGGAGAGTCCAAAGCAGGAGAGAGCAGTCAAGCCAGTAATCTCACTCCCAAGTAAAAATGGGTACTGAAGATTTGGTTCTTAAAGGCACAAAGTTGATAACAAGTACCAAAAAGCAAAGATTAAAAATACAGAGTAGAGGTTAGATTCTCAAAAATACAATGTTAAAAAACAAAGTCACAAAAATTATAAAATATATATATATGAAGTTTGCTTTAAAAATAGGGTCTTTTTTTTTTGCAAGGTAATAGTAGGTTATAAAAATGAAAATTAAAGGAGTAATATAGGACTTAAAATAATTTTTTTAATTTAAAAACGATAATAGTAAAAATATACCTAGGACTTTCTCTGGAGGTATTGCGGACAGTGTGGGGTCAGTTCATTTTCAGATAGTTCCTTGGTCCAGCTTGTACTTCTCAAGGTCTGTAGGCCCCTTCCAGTGTAGTCAGTGCTAACTACAGGGTTTTAATCTGTTGCACCTGTCACTTCCAAAGTAGTTCCCTCTGTTTATTTTAGCTTCTTCTGTTTGCTGTTCTCTTCAGTGTCTAATTTCCGCCCTGACACAAGGAGGGCGGTGTTGGTCACTTTTTTAGGCTCACTGGTTCAGTCAAGTTGTGGGGAGGGAGGAACAGTACAAACCAATATCACTGACGTGTGCTCACAGTGATTCAGCCACACTGGGTTTGTCCCCGCTCACGGCATGTTGCTTTCCCAGTCTACCCTGTTCAGGCTCTATCTAGGTTGCTCTGCTGGGAACTGTCTGATGCTGGCCCTGGGTTGTCTGCACTCCCCAGGTCTAAGCCACTCAGGTTCAGGTTTTCGGGCACTCCTCAAAGGCGCAGACTTGGTTGGACCTGTGTTTTGTGTCCGTCCCAGGTTCAAGCAGCTCAGGTGACCAGGTGCTTGGCGAGCACGTCGCCCCCAGTTGAAGGCTTGCAACTTAACGCCTCCCCAGTCCCAGCTGCTCGGTTTTCTGGGTATACAATGGGCGCGCCTTCTCAGGTGTGCCGTGTGTCTCTTCTGGGAAGCTGATCTCTGGCTGTGACCCTCCCGGCGGATGTCAACCATCCAGAATCCCAAAAAGTCTTGGTTAGCAAGGAAGTCTGCTTGCAGTTTGGTATAGGATGCCTCTCTGGGGCTGCGATTGCCCCCTTCCAGCTCTGGCTTCCCTCGCCTGCCTATCTCCTGCGGGGGGATGGGCGGGTCCTCAGCCTGCTAACTCTCCTCCGTCTTTTGTTCTGTGAGTGGCCCTGGCAGTATCTTAGGTTAGGGATTTTCCCGGGATAGCTATCCCACAGTCTGGGTTGCTGTCTCAAGCTAGTTCCCTCAGATTGCCTTCAGGGCATTCAGGCCCGGTTCTGACCCTAAGCAATTCAGCCCGCTCTGCCCTGTCCCTTCCCCGCTTGCTAGTGGGGAATGCAAGAATCTGGGATGCTGCTCCGATGGGAGTTGCTGTTAGGCACATAATCTGTGGGTTTTAATTATTTATTTATTTTTCCTCCCGGTTATTTTGCCCTCTGAGATTCCAAGGCTTGCCACAGACCCGCCAGAGAGAGTATTTCCTGGTATTTGGAAACTTGTCTCTTTTTTAAGACTCCCTTCCTGGGACGGATCTCCGTCCCTACCTCTTTTGTCTCTCTTTTTATCTTTTATATTTTGTCCTACCTCCTTTCGAAGACAATGGGCTGCCTTTCTGGGTGCCTGATGTCCTCTGCCAGCATTCAGAAGTTGTTTTGTGGAATTTGCTTGGTGTTCAAATGTTCTTTCAATGAATTTGTGGGAGAGAAAGTGGTCTCCCCGTCCTATTCCTCTGCCATCTTAGGACTGCCTCACTTGTATGCTTTTAACACCTGTGTTGAGGAGTTGTGGGGAGGAAGAGGTTGTTCTAATTAAGTTCCCAGTGAATGTGTTTCTTACATTTTTGCATTAGTAGACATTCTATTTTGAGTAGAAAGAGGCTTTTCTTGAAATTCTAAACATTTATATTTTAATTTTACTTTGGACAAAGAGAAGATTTTATCTTTTTATAAAACCTTAGAACTTAGAATATTCATTTAAATAAGACTTTGAAATTTGAGCTGCTTCTGAACATGAGAATTGGAAACAACTTTATCTTGGAGGGTGTTTTGTAGTCGTCTCCTCTGAGCAACAACAGCACTAGCTTACTTTTCTTATCATTACTCTGTGTTTCTTGGGGTAACTGTCTGCATTTCCTTTTAGGCAGGAAGCTATGTTCGTGATGATGCAGTTCCCAACTTGATCCAGTTGATAACCAATAGTGTGGAGATGCATGCCTATACTGTCCAGCGCTTGTACAAAGCAATTCTTGGTGATTATTCTCAGGTAAGTACTTTTACTTTAGGGGGAAAATTGCTGTTATTTTTCTGATATGTTCTTATTACTGTCACTCTTAGAGGTGCCTCAGTTGTGACCTTTATGGTTGGATGACCTATATGATTTGTATTAATCCTTTAAAGGATAAAAATCTTTTTCAAATGACTCTTTTGACAGCAACCTTTGGTGCAAGTGGCTGCATGGTGTATAGGTGAATATGGAGATCTTCTTGTATCTGGCCAATGTGAAGAGGAAGAGCCTATTCAGGTACCCTTTGTCACTCTTGGTTAAGAAAAGGGAAGACAGTGTTTTTGGTTTTAAGAGTAGTGTTTAATGAGTTGAAGTCGATTCCTTGAAAACCTTTTAAAGAAGCAGTGGTAGAATTATAGATTCATTGGAAAACTTGCTCATTTTTCAGTTGGAACCTACTGGGCCATTGTGAGATTTGAAACTTACCTTTAGGTCCCTCTCCCCACCCCATCATAGTGACTTACATTGTTTCTCTTACCTTCTGGCTGAAGAGAAGTGAGAATGTCATGTTTCTATTTTTTTCTCCCCAGGTAACAGAGGATGAAGTGTTGGATATTTTAGAAAGTGTCCTAATATCTAATATGTCCACCTCTGTGACACGAGGTTATGCCCTCACTGCCATTATGAAGCTTTCTACTCGATTCACCTGTACTGTAAAGTGAGTATGGGGAAAAAGTAGGGTGAACGCGTTTTATAATTTTAAAAAAACTTTTATTTTGGGAAACTTCAAGCAAAGCCAAAAGTAGAATAGTAAAATCAACTGCCTATATCTGTTACTCCTCAGTAACAGTCATCACTTCATGGTTAATCCTTACTATATAGTTTGTACCCTGTTATCCCTTCATCCCACCACTGCTTAATTTGAAGGTAAAAACTAATGTTTTTAAAATCAGGTATCTGATGTCTATTTTCTTTTTTAAAGTACTGAAGTTATCTTCCCATGTAAGGGTTCTGGTTTATTATAATTTTGAGATATCAGAATTGGAAGAAAATCATTTTGGTGTTTAAATCTTTAAATTTTGCTTTTTTTTAAAAAAAACACTGTTTTGAATAGAACTCAATTCTTGGGTCGGTTTCCCAGCCAATCATACTTAATACAGACTTGGTTCTCTCAGACCTGCTGCTTTTGTTTATAATGTAAAGCCTCATGAAGAATGATATTTTTTACCATTTAAATTGTGAAGTATAAGAATTTGGTGTTAGGCAGTGACACTTTGCTTATAAAAGTCTGATGCTATGACCCTTTTGTTGATAAAAGCTTATTACTGTAAAGTTATTAAAGAAGGGAATGAATACTATAAATTTGTTGTTTTGTAGCAAATTAATAATTGGTACTTCTGTTTATCAAATTTTAGGGTATAAGATATTCAACAGACAAAATCTAGCATTAGAACTAGAATAAACTCTGATGGTCTTGAGCTATCTATTAGATGACCGTAAAGGAAAGGTCTTTTGTTTTTGAAAAATTATGTACATTAAGAAAAGATGAACATTTCAAAATTTTAACCAGAAACCTCTGTTTTAAACACTGTTCTTTCTGCTTGTTTATGAATTTTCTTTTGGATGTTTGAATTTGTCATTTTATCCCAAAGCCGAATTAAGAAAGTGGTTTCCATCTATGGAAGCAGCATTGATGTGGAACTCCAGCAGAGGGCAGTAGAATACAATGCACTTTTTAAGAAATATGACCATATGAGGTAAGTAAAAGAAACCAAACAATGCATGTGCTTCTTAGCATCCCAAACACTTTGTTGTGATAACCCGTAAAGGAGTTTCATCCCTCATGCTTTATTTATTTATTTATTTTTAAAAGGCTTAAAATGTATTTTAATAAGTTCATGTTGCATTATTCATTTCTCAGAAAAACTTTAAAGATATTAGGGACAAATCAAACATGGTACACCAGTAAAAAATGCACAGCATAACTACCTAAGATAGGCAAAGCTAAGAGCTACCATCTGACACTCAGCATACAGCAACCCTGTTCTCAAGATTGTACTAGGCCTATCAAGAAAGCTGTGAATGGCAACATCACAGACACAAAAGGGCCATTTCTGGGTTGTCCTTACCCAAGAAAAAGATGGAGGCAAGTTTAACACAAGATTTTTTAAAGATACACTAAATGAAAATCTATAAGAGACAATGTCTTCCTTGGGACATGAAAGGGTAATATATGGGACATAACAGAACCGTATGTATGTTGTCTGTGACCTCTGTGGACATGTGCCTGAATTCCCACCTAGGAGTGATTGGAACAGTGGGGCCAAGGTCATTGGGGGATGTTTGGTTTTTGTGGTATATGTGGCAGGATCTCTGGGGTGAGACAGTGCACTAAGTCGTGTCCGACTCTTGCGACCCCATGGACTGTAGCCTGCCAGGCTCCTCTGTCTATGGGATTCTCCAGGCAAGAATACTGGAGTGGGTTGCCATTTCCTTCTCCACCTCATGCTTTATTGGTGGGACATCACAACCCCGTTCAGTTCTCACAGCTTGGCTACTTGTGTTTTGTTCGTCTTCTGTTATGCCTAGCCTCTAAAGAAATAAGTGAACCGTGTTCTTCTAGTCCCCTTTTCCCCTTCCTCTTGGTAAGGAAAGTTTTCTTCATTTCCATTTTACTTGGTGAAGAAGTGAGAGTTGTTTTATCTCAGGAGAATCTCATTGAGATACCATTTACTATTACCATTGTGTGTATCTTTTTTCCCCTTTCTGTTGTGCAGTATCTTCTTGATTGGAAACTACTAATATGTACTTGTTTATCTTTCTTTCATTCCAATTTCTCTGTCACTTAGAATTCTGAGGCTCTTGGGGTTTAGATGGACAGTTTGTCCGTTCAAGGTTTCCTGCCTGCCCTTAATCCAGTCAGGAATGTAGGTCACGTATTCTTGTAATCCAGCTTCTATTTTAGTATATGTGTTGGGATATGGGGAGGGGAGATGTCTCTCCACATTTGGCTGGAGTATAGTTAACAGTGATTGTTTTGGGTAGGGAATCTAGGTTAACTGCCTAGAATTTAACCACTTCAGATTCTTCCAGGTCTGCCCTGCTTGAGAGAATGCCTGTCATGGAGAAAGTGACCACAAATGGCCCTACTGAGATTGTACAGACAAACGGAGAGACAGACCCAACTCCTCTAGAGACAAAGCCACCGCCCTCAGGGCCACAGCCCACCAGCCAGGTAGCTTTTCCCTTGCTTATCCTCATGATCTTTTGGTTCCTTAGACCCTATCTCTTAGGTGATTCCCTTCAGTGTTCCTGGGTTGATTGATAATTCTGTTCCCTGTTTTTAAGTATTGAAAGGGCTTTGTGTTAGATAACAGATTAGACAGTGACAATGAATAAGATATTATTTCCTTGTTTAGGCCAATGATTTATTGGATTTGTTGGGAGGAAATGACATAACACCTGTTATTCCAACTGCACCTACAAGCAAACCAGCTTCTGCTGGTGGAGAGCTTCTTGATTTGCTGGGAGACATCAACCTTACAGGTGAGGCCAGACTAGAGTTAATTTCATGCTTGGCCAGGGATAAGGGCCTTGAATGTAGACTTTCTGTCTAGCACATGAGACAGTTGAAGATGGGAGAGGGTAAGTGAAAAAAAAACAAGAATCTTCACAACATCTGGCCTATGTTGCCATAGTAATACTCTAGAGGTAATTCATAGGGATTCCTCAAAGTCTAATTTTTAGTTTCTGGAGAGTAAATTACTCACAGTGTTTTAAGACAGACAGAAAAGTCTCAGGCTAGAAAAGAAGCACATCCCAAGAAATACATTACTTTTTCTAGGTTTCTTTCTACTCATGGTTAGTTTCTAGGAGCTGTGGCCATTTGTGGAGAGTGGAAAGATGTTAACCTGTTTTCCTCTTTCCCTCTCCCCCTTTCTTTCTCCTTCGTGTTAAAGCAATGGAAGGATAAAATTATCCAGGATTATAGTATTCAAACGTAACTTTTCATTTGGGGATATCTTATCTTTATTGACATGTAGTAGACATTTATAATTAGTGTGTTCAGAGATACTGTAAACACAGGAGATCAAGAGAATATCACTGTAGCATATAATTTCTATCTTAAGTGACTTCTCTAAAAGTGAAATGCAGAGTTGCAGCATACATGACCTTGAGTGGAAAACGGCCATAGGTTAAGGATGTTGGATGCTTATCTAGACTGGCTATCACAGGCTTACAGGTTTTTTCCTAACATAACTGCCTCCCAGAACTTATGGTTTATATTTATGTCTTAACAAAATTTCAAAATATTGCTTGTCATTGCTTAGGGCCATTCACAGTCAGTTTTAAATCCCGGGATGCCAAAGCTGTCTTGGATATATGGAAAAACAAGAACAACCCCATTTGAAACATAGTGTATGGGGACCTTCCTGGCAGTCCAGTGGTTAGGACTCATGTGCTTTCACTGCTAGGTGCCCAGGTTCAATCCCTGGTCAGGGAACTAGGATCTCACAGGCTGTGTGGCGAGGCCAAACAAACAAAAAACCGGAACACAGTGTATAGATGATATGCTTTACTTATTAACATATTAGCATTTCCATGTTAGTGTATAATCTTCACAATTATAATTTTGAATGGTTGTCTAATATTTGATAAGTTTAACCATTATTTATTCAGTTCCTTACTATTGGGCATTTTGCTTATTTCCAGATTTTTCTTACCATAACTGCTGCCTCAGTAAATATTGTTATTACATAAATTTGCCCAAATTTATTTTGGGTTTACATTCTTAGGCTCAGTTACGTTAGGCTTACTCTTTCTGAATCTGTTTAAAATAAAAATGATTCTTATCATCATAGGGTATTTGTGAGGAATAGTGACTTTGTGCGTGCATAACACATAGTAGGCACTAAATGTTACTTACTTTTTCCTCAATGTCTGTGAATTTCACTGTATAGTCATAAATAAAAAAGCCCTCACAGTTGAAAGATTGACCCTCTTATCTTATTAATTTTTACTTTTTCAATCTAGGGAATGTTTTATATTTGTCCATATTTGTATTATACATGAATTTCCTTTTTGCACATTCCTTTTGTCTCCTTTAACATTTATTATGGAGCCTTAATGTTTTGTTTTTGTTCTTTCTTTTTTTTCTAGTGTTAACAAGAAAAAGCAAAATAATGAAATCTAGCTTTTTTTCCCCCTTATTCATAATGTATTTTACTTTTTAAATTTATTTTTTAATTAGAGGAACATTGCTTTACGGTGTTGTGTTGGTTTCTGCCATACAACAACATGAATCAGCCATAATTACACACACATCCCCTCCCTGCTGTGCCTCCCTCCCCTCACCCTACCCCACTCCTCTCGGTCATCACAGAGCACAGAGCTGGGCTCCCTGTGTTACACAGCAGCTTCCCACCAGCATGTATTTTACGTGTGATAATGTGCATATGTTGATGCTACTTTCTTCGTTCGTCCCACCCTCTCCTTCCCACTCTGTGTCCACAAGTCCATTCGCTACATCTTCATCTCCATTCCTTCCCCGCAAGTGGGTTCATCAGTACCGTTTTTCTAGATTCCATATATATGCGTTAATGTAGGATATTTGTTTTTCTGACTTACTTCACTCTGTAGAACATAATGTGTTTTAAATGCAATTCCCCATTTTTTTTACAATATTAAGTAAAGTTTTGAGTTCTAGATTCTTTAAGCCATCATTACAGTCAAATCCTGATGTACCATCATTTAAATCAGTATAAATTAGAAAATAAATTTAGTATGTGCTTTTAGAAAAACTTGAGCACTGAGTTTCTGTTGTTTTTTCAGAACTACCTACTGTACCATTATAGGAGGGGAAAAAAGCTACAATTTGAAGGACTAGGGACCAGCAGCAGCAGCAGGGACCCATTTGTTGCCTCTGTGTCTTGGGTAGCCTATGATTTTCCATGGAAAGACGTTTCTAAAATTGTTTTGAAATGGAAATTGTGGGGAAATTCCTAGATTAGTTTTATAAAAACTAGGATAGCTATCTGAATATTTGTTCACATTCTTCATGGGTAATCTGACTGCACATCCTCTGGTGTCCTCCTTTGTTTTAGGTCCCTGTGCTTTGCTTAGTCATATGTATTTCTACCTTATTTGCTAATTTTTACTATATGATTTTTTTTTCCTAGTGTACTTGGGTATTTTTTTTAAAGCTAATTGAACCTTTATTTCATTTTATGAATTTTAAAATGGTGTAATTTCAGCTAATTTCATAAGTAGTTTGACACCAATTTAAGCATAAAATGCATTCTGTTTCTTTTGGTGAATTTTCTTATGCTTCTTCTTAGAATCTTGATTTCTGTCAGTTCATGGTCATGTCCTATCATTTGCCCTCCATAACTTGTTCTTACTTGGAAGGATCAAATAAAAATGATAGACTGACGATTTTGTTTCCCCACTTTATACCACCTTTCCCAGGATGTGTGTGTGTGTTAACATAATACTCTGCAATATTTAATATATGTAAAACTCAATGAATAAGTCTTGTCTTGATCTTCTTAGCTTGGTAAATAAAATGTTGCTAAGATTGTTGACATTCCCTGTGTACTACCTCCTTTTCTCATTCCCTCTTGATCCCAGAGGTAACTACTATCTATCCTAAAGTAGTGTTAGCTTTGGTGTTTACCATTCCCGTGTATTTTTGGAATGTTAGAGTGTGTAGTAGTATTTTGGCTTTTTAGAACTGGTATCCAATTGAATGTGTACTTTTGTACCTTGCTCTTTTGCTGTGCATTGACTTTGTGAATAATCTATGTTAAGTGTATTTCTAATGCATTCACATTTTCATTGCTGTATGTGTATAGTATTTTGGGCTTTCATGGTAGCTTGGCAGTAAAGAATCTGTCATTGCAGGAGATGTGGTGACACAGGTTCAATCCGTGGGTCAGGAAGATCCCCTGGTGAAGGAAATGGCAGCACACTCGAGTATTCTTGCCTGGGAAATCCCATGGACAGAGGAGCCTGGTGGGCTACAGTCCATGGGGTTGCAAAGAGCTGAACACGACTTAATGACTAAAAAACAACAGACAGTGAATAGTATTTTATTTTGTCAGTGTACCACAATTTACTTACCCATTATTTTGATAGTGAACATTTTGTTTCTAGAATTTCCTTGTTAGAAGTTATCTTGCCTTGCACATTTTTTGTATATGTCTCCATGTGTAAATATGCAAGAATTAAAGCATTCCTAAGAAAGGCAGTGGATCTCAATTGGGGGAGATTTTGCCCACCAGGGATTGGCAGTGTCTGAAGATACTTTTGGTTGTCAGAACTGAGAGGATGCCAGTGGTGCTGAATCCTACAGTGCACAAGACAGCCCCTCACAGCAAAGTCTTATCCAGCCTGAAATTTTGTTAGTTTTGCAGTTGAGGACCTTTAGTTTAAGGGTATACTTGTATTCAACTCTGTTGTTGTTTAGTTGCCAAGTAGTGTCTGACTCTTTGGCGACCCCATGGACTGTAGCCCTGCTAGGCTCCTCTTTCCACAGTATTTCTCAGGCAAGAAGACTGAAGTAAATTGTCATTTCCTTCTCCGGGGCATCTCCCTGACCCAGGGATCCAACCCACATCCCTTGCGTTGCAGGAGGATTCTTTACCGCTGATCCGCCAGGAAAGCCTGTATTCAACTCTGCTACTGCCAAATTGTTCTCCAGTTCACAACCGTGTGGCAGAGATTAGAATTCCCCATTGCTCCATAGTCTTACCAGTATCTGGTGTTATCAGACATTAAAGTATTCACCATGCTGGGGGGATGTGAAGTAGCACCTCATCGTGGTTTTAAATTCCATTTCCCTCATTACTCATAAATTTGAGTATCTCTTTTTGTAATATTCCCTTTTCATTCATGTTTCGTCTGAGAATTGCTTGTACGTTTCTCTTTTTTCTTGTTTTTTGCTTGTACATTTGTCGTACCACTTTTAAATTGGATTATCTTTATTGACTTGTAGAAGATATTTATAGTTTTGGATACTCATCCATTTGTTATTTTGTAGCATACACTTTCTTCTGCCTTTGGTCCATTTTTTGGTGGTATTTTTTAGTGAACAGAAGTTACTCATTTTAAAGTATTTGAAATTTTTAATTCTTTATTTTTATGGTTCATGCTTTTTGCAAATTGTTTAAGGCTTCCTTCCCTTAATTTGAGATCATGATAATTTTCTTATGTGTTCTCTTGGTGGCATTTGTCAGCTAAGATGGACTTAACTGTGGGATGTGTCATTTAGGTGCTCCAGCTGCTGCTCCTGCCCCTGCCTCAGTCCCACAGATATCCCAGCCCCCCTTCTTATTGGATGGGCTTTCATCACAGCCTCTCTTCAATGACATTGCTACAGGTACCGTTACTGGTGTTACCATCATTAGACCTATGAGAAGTAGTTGTTGAAGAAAGGAGGTAGTGATTTGGCAAGCCTTAGGCTGACTGCAACTCGACTGATCTTCCTGTGCTCTCCCAGGCATCCCCTCCATCACAGCGTACAGTAAGAATGGCTTGAAGATTGAATTCACCTTTGAACGGTCAAACACCAACCCCAGTGTCACAGTGATCACGATACAGGCCTCCAACAGCACAGAGCTGGACATGACGGACTTTGTTTTCCAGGCTGCAGTACCAAAGGTACTATAATTGTCTTCTTGGCCTTTATCCTTGAATTAAAAATTGCTGATTATTTTTTTATGCGTTTGGTAAGGGATATATTTTAGTGCCTAGAGATTAAATTTGCAGATTCAACTCAAACTAACAGTAATGTAACTGTTACGGTCCATTGGAGCATGTCATTTTTAATGAATACTTTTGCTTAGTCATAAATATCCTTACAGTTAGTATTATAGGATAAAGGAAGTACAGTCTAAAAGTAGTAAGAGAGTAGAATTCTACAAGGAGGTTCATTAATGCTCTGAGTATTGAGGATAGATTGGACTTCTGTAATATAGTGGTGAAGACCTAAGAAACACAAATTCTAACATGGAATTAAAGTTCAATCAAGATGAGAGACTTCATGTATTCTCTTCTAGTCACTGGATCAGAATTTAAAGTTTTTGTCTCTTGATGGTGTAAGTGAGAGAAACATCCTCCTTCATTAACATATAGCTAACTATTGATGCAATGACTGCTTGGTTTTGTAAATTGAAGTTTTGTTTATACCAGTTCTTAGTTTAAGGAGTGTTTATGTTCATCGTTGAATTATGAAAAATTTTGAAAAAGAATTCAGAATGAGTAGTGGGCAAGATTTATCTGTAAACGATGAGATAGTAAGTATTTTAGGCTTTATGCTGTCAAAGTGCCATTACTGCGATAATACATAAAGGCGCACGGCTCTGTTCCAGTAAAACACTTGCAAAAACAGGTGTGGGTTCGTTCTTGGCCCATGGGCCATATTTTACCAACCCCTGGGATAGATTAGGCTAATCGAATCTTTTCAGTGACTTGTGAGGTATGACATTCAGATAACACAATTTTGGAAATTGAAGACTTTTATTTGTGGTTATTGCTGCCTTTGCATCTGTCTTTATTTTCATTTTTAGGAGTTAGAAAAGTGTAGATGTTTTAGAAGCAGTAGAGTTAGTGGTTTCAATACTAGTTGTGTATGACATTAAGCAGGTTACTTAATCTTTATGCCTCAGTTTCTTTATTTGCAAAGGGGGCCTGTCATCATGATATCTACTTCATAGGGTTTCTTTGAGGAATAAATGAGTTTTATGTGCCAGGTACTGTCTTGTTTGAAGCACTTTTCATGTGTTAGCTTCTACAAATTAGGGTTTTATACTTACTACTTTAGGCTGCCGCTTTAACGCATACCACCTCTGCTTTAAAGCATGGCCTTATTCTTGGTGCTGTACTATACAATGCCTATTTGCATATTATGATGTATCTGGAACTTCAAAACATTGTATATTTCATAGATTCTACTAATAACTGATTTTGCTTTTTGTTCTGAAATTGAGGTACATTTTTTTTTAAAATTTTTTAATTGGAGTATAATTGCTTTACAATGTTGTGTTAGTTTCTGCTGTATAACAATGTGAATTGGCTATAAGTATACATATATCCCTCTGTCTTTAGCTTCCCTCTCACCCTCCCCGCACTCCACCCATCTAGGTCATCACAGAGCACCAAGCAGAGCTCCCTGTGCTCTTCAGCAGCTTGCCACTAGCTGTCTGTTTTATATATGGTGGTGTATATATGTCTGTGCTACTCTTGCAGTTCGTCCCACCCTCTTCTTGCCTCCCTGTGTCCACAGATTTGTTCTCTACATTGGTATCTCCATTCCTGCCCTGCAAATAGTTTTAATCTGTATGGGTATATTTTGAAATTGATGCTCTTGTCATAGTTTCATTGGCAGCCTTTCTCTCAGTGGTGTATAAAATAATGGTGTGGATTACAGTTGATGGCATCTAACAGTAATCAATTAAATGTAAACAAATAAATATTTTAGTTTATGTAATTTATCTTGACAGTAGACTTATAAGTCCCAGGGTAGGTATACCGTGGACCTTCCTCCCTTCTTTCTTTCCTCCCTCCTACCATTTCTTTCCCCTTTGCCCTTCTTGATTTTCTCT
>NW_011494869.1:2653920-2664075 GCF_000754665.1 Bison bison bison | reverse complement strand
GATTTTCTCTCTCTCCATTCCCTTCTTCCTCCCCCGCTCTTCTTTTTTTTTCTCTTTCTCTTTCTCTCATTCTCCTCTCCAATATTTTAGGAGACTAAACTTTAGGAAATTAAAAAAAATAAGCCTAGTCTATAAAATAGCAACATATATATATATATCGACATATATACTTTACTGTGCCAACTACGACTTACCTATCTTGCTCATAGCACTTTTATCTCTCTTCCCTGTAAACACACAAACAAATCTACCAACACTCAACAAATTATGTTTGCTTTTTCATGTCTTTCACTGTATAGGCTAGTTCTGCACGTAATTTTTCTGCTAGTGCTTGTGGTGTTTCATTGTGGAGACCCTGAGGTGTTTCACATCTGTGTGAACAAGCTGCCTCATTTCAGCCTTTCCTGCACCTCCGTCATGTAGGAGTGACCCTTGACACATTCCAGATTATATAGGCTTTAGAAAACAAAGTTCAAGTCTCTGACCTCAACTGTCCAAATACACGGAGGCATGAAGGCTTGTTGTTGGTGACTAGTGTGCTGGTTTACTATTTTTAGAATCCTTTTCATTTCTTTATAGTTTTTTTTTTAGCCACAGGCACCCAGGTTTTTTGTTTTTTTACCTACATAGTTGATCAGTTACTATTCAGTGAGGCTACTAGAACAAGATTTGTTTACCTTTTGAAAAGTGCTTGGCTAAAGTTGCTTCTATCAGAAAGGAGAAGGTAGCTCGTTGCTAGAAACGATAGTGTTTTATAAATATGAAGTGATAGTCTGCATGCTGGGAATTGCTGATTATCTGGAAAACAAATAGAATTTAGTAGGAGGTATATTGGTTAATTGAACCATCATCTGGGTGTCTGACTTGACTTGTTGATATCTCTGACATAGTATTAAGCGTATTTTCTGAAGAGTGCCCTTTGTTTCCCCCCCTCACCCCACCAGACATTCCAGCTGCAGCTTCTGTCTCCTAGCAGCAGCATCGTCCCAGCATTTAACACGGGGACCATCACACAGGTCATTAAAGTTCTGAACCCACAGAAGGTGAGTACCACATTCAAAGACAGTATCTGAGCAAGACATAAGCATTTCCCTAAAATAAAATTTACTTTGTTTCTCTTAAGTTGTTTTTTTTTTTCCCACTCATAGCAGAAAATATATCTATTAAAATGTCTGGCCTTACCTCCTTGTTCTTTTGTAGACAGTAAATGAAGCCCAGACACATGAAATGGTTCAATGGCATCTTATTAAAATACACATTTAAATATTTATTTATTTAACGGCTTAAAGATCTAGTCTTTTGCGTGGGGAGGGTGGAAAGCTTACACATTTTAGTCTTTATACTAGTTGTTGTCTGAGGTTGAGAGCATTTGTTGAACCAGATATTCACATTTACTACAGTAATTATTAAGTATGCATAGCAGAAGTGGAGACGTTTTTAATGAAGCAGCCCAATGAAAAAATAACTTCAAACACCTGAAAGTAAGCAATATTTTTATTACATCTTCTCAAAGAAGTATATTGGCTCCACTTAATATTGATCAGTTGACTCGTTTTCAGCAGTTTTTGAAAATGGTTCAGAGGATTTCTGGAGACTTCTGAGAGATCTCTAGTAGTGTCTCATAAATACCAGTATGATTTCCTCCTCTTAAAACACCTTGGTTCTCCCCTGCTGTCCACTGTATTTTGATTGCCTGCCCAAAGCACAAGTACAAATTCTTTTGATGATCTGATACAAAGAGTAAACATTTTCTTAGTATATTAATGTTTGAAATCTGCCTTATAAAGTAAACAGCACGTATAATTGAGTTCTCTTAAAATACAACTGTTATCATAGGTTAACTCTTCTTTTTTTTCTTTTATGCCTTGAGAACAAAACAAGTTGATATTCACATTTACTGTCAGTTTTACAGACAAAACATCCAGTATATCTGAATGTAGAGTATAATAGATGAGTATGTTTACCTCATTTTTCTAGAAAATTGGATACAAGGGTTGATTCCTTGTGAAAAGTACTCAGCAGATGTTACTATGAAAATGCTCCCGAGTGGTTTGTCCTGTTAATGTGGTTCTAGGGTTGGAGCCAGTGCCGCATTCTGGAGGTCGTTTTCTCTACTTGACTGCGTGACATTGGCCAGTAGCTGCATGCTAGGTGTTTGCTGCTGTTGTTGTTTGCCTGTGTATCATTTTAAAGAGACAGTTCTGCTTCAAAATAATTTGTGTTTTCTGTGATCAGAAGTCCATTTGTAGGACTTCCTTGGTGGTCCAGTGGTTAAGACTCCATGCTTCTACTGCAAAGAATGCAGGTTTGGTCCCTAGTAAGGGAACTTAAGATCCCACATGCTACCCATTGTGGCCAAAACAGAAGAAAAAGTCTGTAGACTCTACAGATTCTGGAGATTTTATTTCAGTGTGTCATTTTTTTTTTCTTTTTTCCTCTCTTCAGCAACAGCTGCGAATGCGGATCAAGCTCACGTATAATCACAAGGGCTCAGCAATGCAAGATCTAGCAGAGGTGAACAACTTTCCCCCTCAGTCCTGGCAATGAGGGTCCAGCACCATTCTCATTCTTATCCCACTCAATCAAAGGAACTCTGGGAAGGAGGTTGTGATGGCTGGCAAGTCCCCCCCAACTGTACCATGGGCATGAGGAACTGAAGAGAACTGTTGAGGAGGATTTTTCCTGAAGTTATTGCTGACCTTGAAGCATTGTTAAAGACTAATCTCCTCTCCTCCACTGTTGAGGCCGGCTGCTTCTGGAGACTACTTTGCACTCTTCCTCCTCTCCTCCTGTTTCCACACTTCTCCACCCCTCCTACATTTACAGCCAGAATCAACATTCCCTGGGCCCCCGAGGAAATAAGCAGCTGGTCTGGAGGAGAGGACTGGAATCCATGACAAGAAAACACTCACTCTGTCTCTGCAGCAAAGAGTTGCCCCTTCTTTCTGCCGTGTTTCTCTGTGGACTGGGCGAGGTGGGGTACTTACTCCTCACTAGCAGGGTTACCATCTTCAGGCGCTTCTTACATCTGGCATTCAGAATGGAAATGTAACAGTGGACATGAGGGAGCCATGCCTTTTTCTACCGGTTCCCCCAGTGTTTGAAAGAGGCATTAGGCTCCTGGTAGCCTTTTCTGTGCATTGCTGTATATACACAGACACACACATGTATATGTATGTTTGTTACCAAGGACTGGTCAGACCTTGAGAGGTTATTTGTAAACACTGGACAGATGCAGTTAAGAAGAGCTTGTGTTGAGATTTGGCATGAAGGTTATGGTGCTCTATTTGTAATAGAAACTTCCAAGGCTCTTCCAGCTCCCCTTTCTCTCCATTCTTTTAGCTGTAGTCATGAATTCTCTCCATGATTTTCGAAACTGATTCCCCTTAAAGTACAAAGTGGACAACTTCTAAAAGATATATTAATAGTTATTAATGCCCCTGTTTCCACCACAAATTTTAAAGTTTCTCCTAAACCCATAACTTGCCTGATGAACTATGATAAATGGGTAGAAAGAGGAGTTTGCCACTTCTAAAGTACAGACTCCTCAACAAAAGCACCTTTGCCCACATGAAGAGTGAGTATCTGACTCACCCTAGAGCGTATTGGAGTCGTATTCTCCATCACTCCAAACCTCCCTTTTTATTTCCTGAGCCTGGCTTGGACCTTGGCATTCCGTTTGAATTCCTTCTTCTAACTGGAACATTTGTGTTGTATCTGTAACACTGGCACTGAAATAAAGACCACACGGTTAAAGAAATCTTTCCTATATTGTACTTTATGGTGTTGGAATGAAGCCTTGAAGCTTCCTTGTCCCCTTTGTCAGAGGAAGTCTCAGGGACACTGTAGGGTAGGAGTATCGTTTCCTGAGTCTGAGAGGTTGGTCTTTCTCTTGAGAGGCCAGTTTCATGAATATCTACATCAAAGCCTTGAGATCTGGAGCTTTTTAAACTAGTGAGAATGCCTAGTGCTTTTCGAAAGGCCCCTCGTGGTGTCCAGTCTTAATGCTGAGGTGCAGGCATGAGGTAAGGTGGCTCTCCTGTGGCGCATGTTGAATGCACCATGTGCCTTCGGGCGCACAGGCGCTACGTCTGATGTGCTAAAGAAGAGGAAAGGCCAGGCCCACCTTGCTCTTAAAACATTTTCAAATGTTACTGTATTGAGTACAGTATAAGGACTACTTTGGCTTTGATCTTAGAACTGGGTACAGATAGCCATTGTTTCCTTTCCATTTCACCAAGCCTTTACTGAAAAGCTTCAGTGTCTTGTCAAATCTAGCTCTGTATCAGATGCTAGACTATTCCTAACATTTGACAAGTAGGAGTTGAACTAAAGGCTCCAATGGGGGAACTTTCTGGTCTTATTTTAGTATATAAGAGCAAGATTTGCTAAAACTTACTCTGCCGGGTAAATGGTTGACTGAGTCAAGAACAGAACATTATCTTGTGCATAGTTTTCAGTAAAGTAAGTGTGGACTAGTATGTTTCAGACAACTGCTCTGCCTGTATGATGAAAAGTAACCTTTAAAGGTTTCTTTGTAGACAGATTTCATTGGATGGGTATTTAACGCTGTGAAAGGTGATAGGATTAACATAATATTGGTGGATTTCTTGAATAGAATTTGTCTAACATTCCTTTTTGTGGTTGAGGGTTTATTTTCTCTCTCACGTCTATAGTTAACCAGCTCAAGTTTCTTTAGTTGAACCAAACTGAATCTCAGAAGTCTGCTGAAGATCATGCTATGAGACAGCACTATCTGATGGGGCTGGAAAAGGGGCTACTCTCAGAACAAAGTCTCCTTGGGTAAATGTAGTTTTGAGGTAGAGTTATGTGATCATCCATGGCTTCGTCCAGACAGAGTAAAAATTGGCCTTAACACAAAGGGTGCTGTGTAGAATATGTAATGATTCCAGAGAGTGAACCTAAGCACCATATTGAAGAACTAGCAGCCAGATGACTTGCCTAGGACACTGATGGTTGTGAAGACTGTTTCAAATGATAGGATCTTGGAAAGCTTCAGCGTGCCTTAGTTTCTAGGATCAGAATTCATTCTTCTCTCACTTGGCCTCAGTGCTAAAGGAGAGATGTCTTACTTTCTATCAATACTTGCACATTTTAGTTCTTTGTTTCCCTAGTATAACCATCCAAGGGGGAGCAAATTTGGATAGATTTACAACTTCAGAGCCATTGTGAGGAAAGAGTGATTTCCATGGCTGCTCTAATAACTCTAGGGTGATAAGCCGTTGAGCCTATAAGCACTTACTTGGATAATTTCACAAGCACTTTTACCTCATTTTTTCTTCCTCTTCCAGAGTAGTTTTTATTCTCTATGTCCTCCCTGCCCTCACAGGAATCCTAAGGGATAATTCGTCTAAGTAATCTAAAAAAATTGTAGGAAGGGTGCTCTACCCAAGAAACTTTTCCCCCAGTGCTCCGGTGCTTTACCTTGAGGTGATTTGGACAGCCATGGAACGTTTCATGCTGTGTATAGTGATCATCTGTTCATTTTAAGGTCTTTCTCATTTAAAGAAACATTCCTCAGCATAACATTTGGGAGAGGATTCTCCCCTCTTGCTAGGTTAAAGGGTAGTTCGTACCCCTTGTTTGTCCCATTGATATAAGAAAACTGTCAGCACTAATGGTTTGAGTGTTTCCATCTATCATATAACATGCTTTCCGTGTTTATGTTCTTATAAAAGGTTGAAAATGAGGGGACACTTTTTGAGGCTCAACTTCATTATCTTCTGCATTAGAAAATACCAGGCTATGAGAACTAAGGGAAGGAAAGTCTGAATGCATAAATTTTTTTCTAGCGAATGTATCTTATCCCCACTGTCCTAAACAGAGAGGGAGCTAGAAAGCAAAAAGTGGATATTCATGTACTCTGTGGTTGGTAGAGAGGTGGTACATGTCTGTGCACTTGGGTTTGGGAATGGGGAGGATCACCAAAGAGACTAGCTCAGAAAGTCCTGAAGTTGAAAACACTTTGACCATCTCTTGCTCAGGAGGGTGGGGCTGCTTGTAGAACTGGAAGTGAACAACTTCTTTCAAGCAATAGCAGAGAGTGGGTCCCATCTACAGGGTTCCAGGACCTGAAACATTCAAACAGAAGAAAAGGCTGAAGCAGCTTGCAGAGTTGCTTCACGAACTTCCACGAGGCTGATTCTGGCTTCCAGATGGAGCATTGGAGGTTTTTTCGTTGTTTTGTTTTTGGAACCTGCTGTTGCGCTTTGTGTATTTTTGTTTTTGTTTTCTCTTTGGGGGCCTCATGGGAAAGAGCTTCTGAACTCTTTCCTCTGTGAACTCCAGTGTGTCCCTGTATAGTCCCTTTTCTTTCATAATGTTGTAAGTTACATTTTCATTAAGCCCCATCACATCTTCTTTACTGTAAAAATATTAAAAGGCTGTTTCCAAGTGGGATGGCTAATGAAGTTCTAATTATTGCAGACATATTTTTGAGATGTAAAAAAAATTTAAAATTAAATGATAAGTCTTCGAGGCGAGTGAGGAATAAAATGGATGTAAACATTTACATGGGATGCATTAGAATTCTGCTGTGTGTATTGTCTTTTGGTTGAAACAAATTATGAACAGTGACTAATAATAAAAAGTCAATACTCAATGATTTAAATTTTGCTTCCTCACTTCTTCCAAGTGGGTTGGAGAAGCCCTGGATGGGTTCTTATTCCAGAGCTTTGAGTTAAACCCACTATCCAGTTAATGTTCCTTTTCCACAGAAAACTTACCAAGAGAGAAATTTAAACAAATTAAAAAAAAATTTGTTCAGTTCTGTCACTCAGTTGTGTCTGACTCGTGACCCCAAATTCTCCAGGCCAGAATACTGGAGTAGGTAGCCCTTCCCTTCTCCAAGAGATCTTCCCAACCCAGGGATTGAACCAGGTCTCCCACATTGCAGGCAGATTCTTTACCAGCTGGGCCACAAGAGAAGCCCCCCACCAACCAAAAAAAAAAAAAAATTTGTAGTTAACAGTGAAAAGTGCAGTTGGAAATTTTAACTAGTGACTGTTTTCATGCTGATCTTCTCCACATGGGTGAATTCTCAAAGTAAAAATACTGAATCATGTCTAGATGAAGTATGTATTTGAAGGTAGTCATGGACTTTTAGCTATAAGCTTCTGTTTGTGGCTTTTTTATCTGTGACTAGGAAGAGGAAGCCTTGACCAGCAAAAATGAATTCTGTTTCCTGATCTATTTTATACAAACAAGTGAGAGTGGTTGAAAGTTGGGAGCTTATACATGATCCCTGACCTTGACTGAGACAGGGGGAGAGTGTGATAGTCCCCTAATTGAAAAGTAGAAGGAAGTGTGCCTTAGCAATTAATCTGGTTTATGCAGAAGTGCCCCTTGGTGCTGTTTGATAAGTGACATTTCTATAATCTGTCCTTGTATGTGGCTTAGTTAAAATTCATATTTGTCTCTAATATTAAATTTACTTGACATTTTCATCTTTGTGTAATGAGATGAAAATATAAGAATTACATTAGAAAATGTTAGGCAGTAATAGACTCCAGACATTTTCCTTACAATACAATGAAGAATAGCAGATTTGAACTTCCATCCAGAAGGACCAAATTAATTTTTATCACTTTTAAGTATTTTTCATGCTATTTCCTGCCCTAGTTCAATTGTCTCCAAATTCAAAAAATACAGAAATGTTTAACGGAAAAAACAGTCCTATAAACCTGAAGGCCAGGTTAAGTCCACCTTGTTTATTCAAAACTAAAAGAAGGAATATCTACATCTGCTCAGCCTGTGGTAGAAATAACAAAGGATTGAGGCCTAAAGATGACTTGTGATCATTGAAGGAGTCGGAACTGGCTATAAAGAAGTACATGTAGAAAGCTCTTAAGACTCCTTTACCAAAATCTGGTAGACATGAACTCTCCTTTCCCAGACTTCTCTTTACATTTTGTAGTGAGGATTAGGAAGAGCTCCTAGAATAAACTGTGTGTCCTGCCCCAACCCCTTTCAGGTGGAGAGAGGTATGCATAACTGCTTATAGAAAGAATACAGAAAGGAGGTAGTCTAAAGACTTCTCTGTCTCTTGGCTTGATTCAAACAGTGATTTTTATAATGATGAACCTGCAGTGAGGGCAGATGGATTTTTGCACAAAGAATCCCAGAGGAATTTATTTTTAGGGTTAGTCTCAGCTGTTTACCATTTCCAGAAACTAGTTACATAACCCTTGGCATACATAATACACACTGCCTTGAACTGGGGGGAGAAAATGGGTATGTGACCCTTGAAACAGTATAAAATGTTAATGGCAATACATGATTTGAAAGGAAAACTCAGAATCAACTGGTCGTCACCACTCAACTGGATTGGATCTTAACAATGGAGACTTTTAAAGAGAGCTGTATCATAAGTTACTCCTGCAACACCTGGGCTCGTAGCTTTTTGTTGTTCTAGTTTTGAAAGAGGTACTACTGTTGCTGCTGAAGAAGTAGTAAATACATAACTCAGCATATGCTGGTATTCTGAATTGATGCTTTAGCCCACTATTCCATTAATCATAACAACAGCAAACCCATCATCTAACTGCTGCTGTTTCCCAGCACGACTTCTAATGGTGGTCCTGGGAAGACATTCTGCTCATGAAACATGGAAAAGGTAATGTGTAATACCTCAGGAAATGGGGTTTTAGAAACACCCTGAGCTGCATTCATTCTTTTTTCTGCCTCTTTGCCTTTGGTCAAGTCCACTTCTGTCCCCATATTGATGCCTATCCCTTATATATGGGTGTCCTTGCTGGAGCAAGTTACTCAATAAGCACTGAAATGGGAATCCCAACAACTCTTGAGTAGCTTTCTTGAAGGTAATTTCAGGATAGAAGGAAAACTCAGAGGCAGACAACATAAGAACTTTTTTTCATCTTATGCCAGACTGACAGAGACATTATTTTAAATTCACTAAAGTGAAACAAATGAAGATAACTGGAGATTGGAGTTTTGGTGTATATATAAAGTAACTCAAGTGAAGGGAGAAAGTAGTGACCAAACTTCCACAGAAGAAATAATTTGTACAGAGTCAGAATCTTTGAGTCGAATTTTGTCCTAGAATTTAAAATGTCTATAAATGGAGCAATCTCTTAGAAGAGAGGGGAACAGTTTGCAGTGTTAGACCTCAAACTCTCTTGTACTAAACCTGTAATTAAAATATTCTTAACATACAGTTGGTCTGGACTAGGTAAGCTGAAGGAGTGGATAATTGGTGAAACCATTTATACCAATTATTCAAAGTGTAAGAAACTTTTTTTTCTGCTTCATTCCTTAGCAGTTGCTTGACGATTCAGACCTGTGTAGGAGGGGAAGACCTAAAAATTCAGAGGTCTAGAGGGTTTCCTAGGAAAATATAGAGCAGAATTAAGAATAAAACTCTGAGGAATTGAGTGTATCTTCAATTTGAAAATTCAGAATAATAGTGACTGCTATGAATCATTAGTATGTGTCAAGTACTTTTTATGCATTTGCAAAATCTTCAGACTTAACTACTAGACAGACAATTTTCTGTTTCATAGCTAAGAACCAAAGGCTTAGATCAAATAACTTGCACAAGGGTATAGAGATAATAAGGGGTAGAGCTGAAATTTGGAATCAGGCTCTCTGATTTGGCTCACTGGCCGGCCACAAAACTATCACTGCAGGAACTAAAAGAAAATTAAAATTTTCTGAATTAGAATTGCAAATAACAAAATAGAGATCAGACCACATTACTGCTTGAAGCAGAGAACAATATTCAGAAAATTCTACTACATGAAGAGAAAGGGAATTCAAATGTGGCTGGGAGGTGAGATGACATTTTGTACAGGAGGTGGGGTCGAATTTTCTGAAGAAGGCTGTGACCATCTACAACAAAGAGAAAGGGCCTTGCTAAGGTGGATATTCTCAATTCGTCCAATGGCGTTGCACCCGTGAGGGTGACGGGCCAGTTTTGGAGTAGAGAGGAAACGTCTGGGAGAGGTAAGTTACAAAAGCCATCTTCTGCAGAAGGCAGCGTCTCTGTTGACAGGTGCAAACCTCCCTTGCCCCTTGTCCAGCCCCTTAGGAGTCGCGGAGAGCAGAAAATAACTCTCCCTGCGCCTCAGTCCTCCAAACTGAAGGCAGCTGACAGTAAAGGCCCAGCCCTGCGGC